>NC_053493.1:153564322-153901822 GCF_905171775.1 Rana temporaria | reverse complement strand
CTCGACGAGAAAAAAAGAGAACAAGTTCTCTTTTTCCTCAACGGGAGTCTCAATTTCCTCGTCGGGCTGGTTTTCGACGAGAAACTCGAGCGTGTGTACGCTAAGAAACCCGCGCATGCTCAGAATAAAGTATGAGACGGGAGTAAAAGTAGCATTTGTAATGGAGATAACACATTTTTCACGCTGTAACAGACTGAAAAGTGCAAATCGTTTATTTTCCAAACTTTTACTTAACACGCAGTAACATGAGATTAGCAAAAGCAGCCCCAAGGGTTGTGCCAGTGGAATCGAACTTCCCCTGCCGTGTTGTACGTCACCGCGTTTGAGAACGAGGAGATTTTGTCTTGACTGTGTGTACGCAAAGCAAGCTTGTCGAGTTCCTCGACAAGCCTAACAAGGAACTCGTCGAGGAAAACAATGTTTTTTTTCCGACGAGTTCCTCGGTCGTGTGTACGAGGCCTTACTCTATCTAGATGACACCATTTTAAAATCCAACAACCAATGTATTGAACAGAGTGATATTACCATATAAAGAAGACTAAACCTGAAATACTTTAGTACAGTATATATCTTTTAGGACATTTAATGTGACCAATTATCGTTCTGTACATTGTAGCATATTCATGTTTGGACTGGCAGGTATTCTCTTATACATTTGTGTTAATATTGTTTTTAACTTAGTTCAGTAATGGCCTTACTTATATTTTAGGTTTAATACCATTTCTATAACAAAAGAGAACACTTTATTTTTTAGTTATTCATTCTGGTCCCTCTCCAATCTATGCAAGTGCGTTTTTATTGCTGTCTGTGCCCCCATGTTTACCGTTATAATTGAAAGTTAAAGTAAAAGAAAATACCAGCTTTTGGGTTGTCCCCAGCAACAATAACCAAGAGGAAATCTTTTGAAGGGGACACTAGTTCCTATGACCTAGGGGTCCCCAAGGAATTCTCTTAATTTGCAGGGATTTCCCTTCACGTCCTGTTTAGCTATGGGACAGGAAGTGTAGAGAAATCTCTCCAATGAGACATAGATGGCAAAAAATAAACCAAATGAGATCATAACCCTCCATTGCTCTATCCAAAATGAAAAAAAAAAAGTTTTGCCTGTAGTTCTACTTTAACTTTGGGCAGTTCATCTATAGTTTAGCATAGGTCAATAAATCAGATGTATATTTTGGAATCACTTACTGTAATGGACAGGCATTTTATGAATCCTGTTATCAGGCTTGGATTAAAAGACATCCTGCTAATGGATTTTCCAGCATTCAGTTAGCTGTTTACAGCTGGGCTCATTAACGGCCTGTGCAGATTTTTTCTAAGCAAGATTTATGGTCCTGCTGAATGTTTTAATTATTAAACTTGATCTGCTTAAGCTGTATGACATATTTCATCCACCTAAACCTCACTACCTCAGTTATCTACCTGGCCACTAAAGACAAAAAGATTTACACGTACTCTCTCCGGCATAGTTTGGACAAAAGAGAGTGGCAGTATGTTCAGTACATCATATACCCCTCACTCAGTTCAGGGTTCCTAGGAAGGTTTAACAAAAGCCCAGTCTTGGCAGCCACAAACTTGTTATAGCACTCCTGAGATGTACAGTACTGTGCAAAAGTTTTAGACAGGTGTGAAAAAATACTGTAAAGTAAGAATGTTTTTAAAATATATATATTAAATAATTAAATAATATAATAAATATATTAAAGGAAAATCTAAATCAAATCAATATTTGGTGTGACTACCCTTTGGTTAATCATAAACCTGACTCTACCCTACAAAATCCCTGACTACGCTGTGCAAGTTTACAAAGTGTGCAAGTGTAAGGAATTGTGTTGGTTTAAAGCCAATTATACCAAGCAGGTGCTAATGATCATTACTTTTATATGTAGGTTGAAAATTAACCGAAACAGAAAAATCTGTGTAGGAAGCTTAAAACTGGGTGAGGAACAGCCAAACCCTGCTACTAAGGTGAATTTGTGGAAGACAGTTTCATGTCACAGGTCATACACCATGGCAAGACTGAGCACAGCAACAAGACACAAGGCAGTTATACTACAACAGCAAGGTATCTCCCATGCAAAGATTTCAAAGCAGACTGGGGTTTTAAGGTGTGCTGTTAAAGTCCTTTTGAAGAAGCATAAAGAAACAGCTAATGTTGAGGATCGTAGAAGCAGTGGTCAGCCAAGGAAACCTAATGCAGCAGATGAAAGACACATAGGCCCAGATTCACAAAGCACTTACGCCGACGTATAACAAGTTACGCCAACGTAAGTGCAAATGTGCGCCGTCGTATCTGTGCGCCAGACCCACAAACTAATATGCGCCTAAAAACAGGCTACACCCAGCCGACGTATCTTGCTTACGCCGGCGTAGAGTGGGCGCACATTTAGGCTGGGAGCATGGTGCCGCTCCCATTGATTAGCCATTCAAACATGCAAATGAGGGAAATACAGCGATTCACGAACGTGCGTGTGCCCGGCGCATGCTACGTGAGATGCACGTAAGTTGTACGTCCAGGGTAAAGTTATTCCCCATAAAGAAGGTGCAACACGGCAACAGACATGCTCAGGTCTGCACCAGGGAACACAAGCCGGCTTATTGTGCGTTGGACGTGTGTCTGGCTGGGCGTACGTTATGTTCACGGCGTACGCAGCGATCCGGCATAGCATAGGCAGTTGTGCCGGCATGGTTGTGAGCAGGCACAGGGGGTGTGCTGTTCATGCGTCCACGTCACGGCGCAAGCATAGTTAGTGATACTGTACAAACCTGTCTGGCGCTCGGGCCATCATTTGCATGGGGTCACGCCTCATTTGCATTGGATCACGCGCACTTCCACCTACGCCGGCGTACACCTTCGAAACCCAAGCCACGCTGGCGCAGCGTTGGGAGCACCGGCTTGCTGAATGCAATGCTTGCCTCTCTGTGCTGCGTTGGCGTAGCGTACAGTGTTTGCTCTACGGTGGCGTAATGTGCGCCTTGCTTTCTGTGAATCTGGGCCCTAATGCTTACTTCCCTTCAACATCAGAAGTGCCATCATCACAGAACTGGTGGAAACCAGTGAGACCCGAGGAACACCAATCTACTGTTTGGAGAAGTCTGGTGAGAAGTGGTCTGCAAGAAAAGTTGTGGCCAAAAAGCCATACCTCCGATGTGGAAAGAAGGCTAGGCGACTCAACTATGCACAAAAACATAGGAACTGAGGGAAGAAAAATATCAGTCCAGAGCATATACTGCAGAGTCAAAATTTGCATCCTGCTACAGCCAAATATTTTAGTTTGTTCACCGAAGGGCTGGAAAGTGGTACAATAATGAGTGTCTGCAGGCAACAGTGAAGCAAATGGAGTTGGAGATTGTCATAATCAATGATTTCCTCAATGCTGAGAAATACAGGCAGATATTTATCCCATATGCTATACCATCAGGGAGACGTGTGATTGGCCCCAATTTTTTTCTGCAGGACAACGACCCCAACATACAGCCAATGTTTAATAAAATGGTTCTAAAGCCTAAACTATTTTCAATTTAATTCATTACTTGCATTAAGGTAAAAAAAAAAATTGCCATTAATACCCCCCCCCCCTTTACTTACCTAAGTCCTTCATTCGTTCCAGCACTGTGCATGTCTGCAGCTCTTCTCTCCCCTCACTTAAGGGTCTCATTGGCTTTGCTAAGGCACCAGGAGTGATTGGCTCTCACTGCTGGCAATCAAAGCCAGTGATGTGGGAGCAGGGGGGGGGGGGCAAGTCTCTCTGTCTGCGTCAATGGACGCAGCAGCAGGGTTTGGGAGCGAACACAAACAAGTGCCCCCATGGGAAGTGGCATCCATGGGGGCACTGGACAAGGAGGAGGAGCCAGGAGCGCCTACTTGGGACCCAAGGTTAGGGGTCACTCTGTGGAATTCCATTCCACAGAGCAGGTAAGTTTAGAGATGTTTTGTTATTTTAAAAAAAATACCTTTACAACCACTTTAAGAACTTTTTTTAAGCCCTGATCTCAACAGCATCAAGTCTGTCTGGGATTATAAGGAAAAAAAATGGAAGGATTTGCAGCAGCCTACATCCACAGAAGAATTGTGGCTAGTTCTCTAAGATGTTTGGAACAATTTAAATGCTAACTGTGTGCAAGTATGTCTAGAAGAATTGATACTATTTTGAAGGCAAAAGGTGATTACACCAAATATTGATTTGATCTGGAATTCTCATCAGTTCATTTACTTTCCCTTTCGTTAACTGATAAAAATAAACTATTAACGCTTCTATTTCTGAAAGCACTCCAAATTTATAGCATTTTTCATGCCTGCCTAAAACTTTTGCACAGTAGTGTATGTATCCTTTTACTTTAGGCCAGGAATGCCCAACTTTTTGAAGAGAGAGGGCCACTTAAGCGACTTGGTAACTAGTAGCGGGCCACAATGAGTGGAGCGGGCAGATGACAGGTCCGTGTTCACTGCATATACAGAGGGGACACAGAGCTGTACTCTATGGACCCTCCAATCCGATTCGTCAAGACAGAATGGGACGGATCCCCCTGTTTATTTTAGTTCATTGGATTGGAGGTAGACGGGTGTAAACGTTTACATCCTCCGCACCCTGGGTCCGCCTGAAAAATGATTGGACCGATCATGTGAAAGGGGCCTAAAGCTGTTTTCACACTGATGAGCTGCGGTTTACTCACATTGTGTGTGCAGCTCAGAAAACCTGTGGCATTCCTGCAGGTTAGCTACACTTTGCCATACACTTCCTTTTATATCCTGCAGGTGTGGTGCACTTTCAGAAAGCGCACCAAGCCTGCAGGTAATAACAGAAGTCTATGGCTCAGTGCAGGTAACCAGCGGGAAAGCCACAGGTTTTCACTTGCACTGCACTGCACCTGCAGATCAGTTTAAAAGCAGCCCAGAGTAACCAGTGCAGAGAACAGATATGCCCATTTCTATTTGATTTTAATTAAATACTAACCTCAATCTTCACTTCAGGAATCCTGCAGGTATCGCTGGCTGTTGCTGTCCCAGGCATTTGGTATCACTCCGCCTGTGACAGGAGCTTGTGCTATACCGGAAGCATCGGCTCTGCTCTCTACTGCAGCCGCATGCTTCATGTACCACCGGCATGATTCTCAACACTGATGCTCTGGGATGTTGGGTCGGTAACCCGCAATCTGGGCTTGCCGACCCACCATCCCAGAGCATTAGATCACAGGCCTCCAGAGAGGACTCTGTGGGACAGTGGTTGGGCATCCCTGCTTTAGGCCTTGTTGTTGCTGATACCATCTCAGCCTGGTATTGTATACCTCTGATATTCCCAGCTTGTGTTTTGATGGAGAGCAGATACTGGTGCCCACGTCACCTCGTTCCCCCCTTAACATATAACAGGCAGTCGAAAAGAGTTAATTTGTTATCCATGTCAATTCTGTTTTTTTTCCATATGATTTAGGTTCTCACTGAAAGCTTGTACTTTGGGTATGCAGATGATATGTGGGTATATAAGAAAACATTTAAACCAATGATTTAGTGCTGTTCCACTAAATGAGTTTAAAGGGGTTGTAAACCTTCGTGTTTTTTTACATTAAAGTGGATGTAAACCCACTCTCGTCCTTCAGACCGTTCTCATCGGATGGACTGATCGTGTGTACGAGGCTTTAGATTATTGAGCCAGAGGAGTGACTGTTGCAGTGTGCCTGGCTGCTATTGAACCAATTTGGGAAAAAACCTGGGACAACTCAGCGACCCTTTTGGGGGTTAACGCTACACCCATATAGATGCAAATGTCATTAAACTGAGATGGATTGGATAATGTGCAGCGCATCTATACATAAGCAGCAGTATATAAGAGGGACAACTGAGAGATGTTTCATCAATGCCCACAATATAGTTTTCCTGTCATTTTTGTTTAAGTGTGATTAAAGGGCTGGGCAGGCACAAGGAGATTTTTATATGCAGTGTCTAATGCCTTGTCTGATGAAAACGGTCCAATGGACGAACCGATCGTGTGTGGGCCCCATCGTTTTTTTTCTCATCAGTGAAAAATAGAACCTGTTTTAAAATTATCTGATGGTTAAAAAAACATTAGAAAATAACGATCGTCTGTGGGGAAATCCACGCATGCTCAGAATCAAAGTTGACGGATGCTCGGAAGCATTGAACTTTATTATTCTCTGCACGTCATTGTGTTTTACGTCTCCGCATTGGACACAATCGGATTTTTCACTGATGGTGTGTAGGCAAGACTGATGAAAGTCAGCTTCATCGGATATCTGATAAAAAAATCCATCGGTCCGTTTTCATCGGATGAACCGATCGTGTGTACGTGGCATAACTCTTTAAGTTTAGCATTTCATGCATTTCAGTGTTTGTAACAAAGCTCTGTCTAGCTTAAAGTCATCTGTCATTCTCATTTAAATCAAGAGGTTACACACAAACATTTACAACCCAAAGGTCCTTCCAGTCTGTCTACCATGAAAACATTTCCAATCACAGTAATTGCCTAATGAGGTCATGGACAAGAGAATAAGCAAGAACGAAGCAGTAATTGAGGAGATTGGGAAATGATTACAAGTCATACAACATACTGCTGTATTATTAATAATATTCAAACATCTGAGACAACATGGCAGCCTGGATTTATAATATTTCTGTTCTAGAGAGTGTTATATATTGGAGGTCTCCTCATTGTTTAGCAGAATAAATCTGTTTTAGTAAGGAATCTATTATGCTTACCTTTAGATTTCTTTAGAAAATAGCCATAACCTGAGTAGCCAGTCCCCTGCCCTATGCATGGCATAGAGAAGAGCCCTTGCTCTCTGTGTGCAAGTTGTGGTCAGGGTTATAGCTGTGCAAAGAGTGAGGCTGTGGCTATTTTTCAAGGAAAGCAAACTGTAAAGCTCAACATACACATTACAATCTGACTGTACAATATCCTAGATCTTCCAACAACTACAGTATGTAGGGCAAGGGCCATGTTGGATACAGATTGATTGGATTGTTTAGGTATGTCCTGATATTACATAGTTTTGGTCAGTGGCGGCTGGTGCTCAAAATTTTTGGGGGGGCGCAAACGAAAAAAAAAACAATAGCAGCCTCACTGTGCCCATCAAATGCAGCCACTGTGCCCATCAAATGCAGCCCCTGTGCCATCAATTGTCACCACTGTGCCATGCTATCAAACGCAGCCACTGTGCCATGCCATCAAACGCAGCCACTGTGCCATCATTTGTCACCACTGTGCCATGCCATCAAACGCAGCCACTGTGCCATCAATTGTCACCACTGTGCCATGCCATCAAATGCAGTCACTGTGCCATGCCAAACGCAGCCAATGTGCCATCAATTGTCACCACTGTGCCATGCTATCAAAGGCAGTCACTGTGCCATCAATTGTCGCCACTGTGCCCTTTAATTGTCGCCACTGTGCCAATTGTCGCCACTGTGCCCTTTAACTGTTACCACTGTACCCTATAATTGTCGCCACTTTGCCAATTGATGCCACTGTGCCCTTTAATTGTCGCCACTGTGCCCATTAATGCCACTGTGCCCTTTAATTGTCGCCACTGTGCCCATTGTCGCCACTGTGCCATTGATGCCACTGTGCCCTTTAATTGTCGCCACTGTGCCCATTGTCGCCACTGTGCCCATTGATGCCACTGTGCCCATTGTCGCCACTGTGCCCTGTAAAATGCCCCTCCCCCTGGCACTTACCTTTCTGGGGGTCAGCCATCCTCCTTCCACGTCCCTCAATGTCTCTGGCTCTGATAGGCACTTCCACACAGCCAACCAGCTGCCGTTATTCAGGTGGCCGGCGCTCACCATCCGGCCATCTGAATAGTGGGCGGCAGCGGCAAAAATACATAGATTCATGCAATGCATGAATCTATGTATTTCAGTGCCGGTGCAAGAGCCAGAGGGGGCGGTGCTCCGGCGCCCTCTATGGACGAACCGCCACTAGTTTTGGTACATCCAAAGTTTATTGTACAAAGGTTGTATGGTGTATGCTGATCTTAAGGCCTCATTCACACTTATGGTTGGGAAGCAGTAAAAACATGTGGTTGAACAGCATTTTTAACACTCCTCAACCACTCATCCTTAAACTGCAAAGACAGCAGACAGGGGTGTCTGCACTGCTCTGAACGCAACTCGTTCAACTGAATGGGGCCACACCACAACCATCCTGCAACTGCGTGCATTGCACATGGTTTCAGCATGGTGATGTGGGGCTATAGTGGATAAAATAGGAGGTGAGGTGGTGACATAATGAAGTTAATTTACTAACGGCAAATAGACTGTGCACTTTGCAAAGTGCAGCTGCTGTTTGCAAGAGAAGTTGCCCCAGAGCTTAGTAAATGAGCAGAAGCTCTGCTGACTTCCATCATCCAATCATGTGCAAGCAAAAATGCTGTTTTTTTTATTTTCCTTGCATGTGATTGGGTATTCTTTGCAAAGTGAACCTTTACCTCATCTGCTAAGCTCTGCAGCAACTGTACTTGCAGAGTGAAACTATTTGCCTTTAGTAAATCAACCCTAATGACGACTCCCTGTCTGTGAAAACCCCCCTGAAGAGTAATCCATCCTAGATTGCTCTTCACAGTGCAAAACCGGCATTAAACGAGCCCTAAGACTTTGCATACTTTTGTTTTAGTGCACCTGGAATGTATTTAGCTAATTAAATCTTTCAGTTTAACATTTTTAATTTGCTTTAATTGGCATAAAGTTCAATAATAAAAAAAAAATATTACATGATAATTACATGGTACGGGTTTCATACTGCTATGCTTCTGACATTTCAGAGATGTAATTAAAACTACCTATTTTAGCAGTTAGTTAAGCAAAGAAAAAAGTGGAAAACCCTCATTAAGAGAAAAAAAAATGTTAGCTGTTTTAAATCCTGTTGTGGAAAGCAAGAGTGCTCATACCTGCTTGGATTTTTCAATGTGACACAATACAAAGAAAAGGGGTTCTATGTCTGCTATAAAACACAGTTTCATACAGCAGATTAGTAACCATTGTAGGGAGTGGGATCTTTCTGTTAGCACTACTTCCCATCTGAAGAGCCTGGAAATCTATTTTAATCTAAATTAACCAGAATGTGTAGCTTTTCAAATTGTGACACATTGGACTTAAGAGTATCAAGTAATAAAGGGCATTAGGTAATAAAGGGAAGGTTTTCTTTTTCATTCATCGAGTTGCACAGGATTTAGTGGCCTTTCTGTTATACTGCCACCTACAGGAGAAGTTAGACACTGGCAAACAAAAAGAGTGACTAACCTGCAATAACCCCTCCCACACCCAACATGACTCGGTTTTTTGCTAGTGCCCTCTACTGTATATTTCTCTACTGGGAAAAGTCTAATTTATTGCCCATATTTTTAACTCAATCAAGATTTAATCTACACACTGCTTGAGATGCTCTCTTATGCAGCTATCTGGATCAATGCATCCTCATAAACAAATTTGGAGGCTGCATCCAGACTAAATGCAGAATCTTGTTGGAATGTGACCTTCAGGCACTGGCCTCTGCTTGTTGCACTTTCCAAACTATTTACCGTGTCAGTTGTGACACAGCAATTTCCAGCCTTTGAGTATATATATTTATGGGTAGGCCGTGCGGGCTGAAAATCGGAAGCTACTATATAGATTGGAAATGTTGGGCATCATTTTTATTCATTGGTCTTCATATAAAGGGTTAAAACAGTGAGGAATTGAGTGCTGCATCACTAGGAGCAATGGTGAAAAGATACTACCTAACACTGAATATTTGAACACAGCGCGAGATGTGCGTGCATATGAAACTCCACCTAGTGACACAATTTAGGTCAATTCCTCACTGTTTTAACTCTTTTAATGTAAACCAACTGAAATGTTTTAACCCCTTCAATGGAAGCCAAGGAAAAACTGGGATAATAAAAGGCATTAAGGCAAAATTTAATAGACTTACCTCAGGCCAAATATCATGGGGCGGTAGAATGAATATATTTAAAACGGTAATCCTACCTAAAATTATGTATAAAATACAGATGCTCCCGATTGCACTACCCCAGAAGTACTTTAAAACCCTACAGACGATGTTACTAAAATTCGTGTGGCAGGGGAAAAAAGCTTGTATCAGCTGGGAAACACTGAAGAAAAAAAAGGCACAAGGGGGATGGGGCGCACCAGATATAAGAAATTATTATAACGCAGTTATTCTCACACAAGTTATAGATTGGATAAGAAACACTAAACAAAAGAGATGGGTAAGCATGGAATATCAAATGAGTAAGATATCACTGGGGAGTATCATATGGATCCCAGAACAATATAGAGAATTACCGTATTTATCGGGGTATTGCACGCTCCGGCGTATAGCGCGCACCCCTAAAGTGGACCCGCATTCCTGTAAAAAAAAATGTTTTAGTACTTACAGTTTTGGTGTCTTACGCGGTGTCCATCGGCGGCCTCGTCGGGTCCGGCGTCCGTCTGCGGCTTCGGTGGTGTCCTCCTCGTCGGGTCCAGCGTCCTTCTGCGGTGTCCTCCCCGCTCGATCCCCGCTTCCCGCGCTGAGTTTTAACTACTGCGCCGGCATATACCGAGCGCAGTACACTCGTGTATAGTCGGGCAGGCTCGGCTCCTCTCGCGGTCACGTCCTGTGCGTCCTGTACGTCCAGGACGTGACTGCGAGAGGAGCCGAGCCTGCTCGGTATATGCCGGCGCAGTAGTTCAAACTCGGCGCGGGTATCGGCGTATATCACGCACCCACGATTTTGCCCTGAATTTCAGTGCAAAAAAAGTGTGCGGTATACGCCGATAAATACGGTAAGTAGGGACTCACATAGTATCACACGGCACGCAATTAAAACCTGGGATAAAGTCCATAAAAAGGATAAATGGGATTTTAACTCTCCTTTAATTCCACTAACAGACTCAAAATATTTCACACCAGGTACAGAGAAGTTATTTGGGAAATGGATCATAAAAGAAAATGCACAGTTGAAAGATGTTATGACGCGAGATAAATTAAGTACTTGTCAGGAACTAAAAAATAGAGGGGAAGTGGTCGAGATAAATGAATGGCGGTATATCCAGCTAAAACACTTCTTTGAGGCACTCCCCCAGCCTAGTAGATCTGTAGAAAATCTACGCCCCTTAGAGAAAATCAATGAAGAAAAAGGTGGGAAAGGAGTGATATCTAAAGCCTCGTACACACGACCGAGGAACTCGACGGGCAAAACACATCGTTTTCCTCGTCGAGTTCCTTGTTAGGCTGTCGAGGAACTCGACAAGGCAAGTTTCTCCATTCCCGTCGAGGAAAAAGAAGACATGCTCTCTTTTTGGCTCGACGGGATCCTCAACAATTTCCTCGTCGAAAAATGTACACACGACCGGTTTCCTCGGCAAAAAAAAAATCCCAGCAAGTTTCTTGCTGGTTTTTCCCGAGAAACTCGGTCGTATGTACGAGGCCTGAGGCCGTGTACACACGACCGAGGAACTCGACGGGCAAAACACATCGTTTTGTCCGTCGAGTTCCTTGTGAAGCCGCCGAGGACCTCGGCGAGCTGAAATTTCCCATTGACTAACGAGGAAATAGAGAACATGTTCTCTATTTCCTCGCCGAGGTCCTCGTCGGCTTCCTCGGCCGAAAGTGTACACACGGCCGGGTTTCTCAGCAGAATTCAGCTCTGAACCGAGTTTCTGGCTGAATTCTGCCGAGAAACTCGGTCGTGTGTACGGTGCCTATAAGATCTATAAAAGCTTGATGGAGATGGGGTATCTGGATACACCGCCATACATTAGAAAGTGGGAGGAAGACCTGGGGTCACAATTTGAACGAATCAGAATTAAAACAAATACTGAAGAGAGTACATACCACGTCAGTAAATAGTAAAACAACGGAATTAAACTATAAATGCCTAACTCGCTGATATATAACTCCAGATAAGGCACATAAATACAAAAAAAAGAAACATCAGAATTCTGCTGGTGCGGATGTAAAGAAATTGGAAACATGGCACATATATGGTGGCTATGCCCAAAAATAAAAAGGTATTGAAGCATGATCAGACATTTAATAACTGAAATAACTGATTTAGAGATTACGGACGACCCATGGGGATGTTTACACAATAGGAATAGAATAACAACTAAACAATATCCGAAAACACTGCTACCCCATTTGTTAAATGCTGCTAAGAGATTAAGGCTGCATTCACACCTCGGCGTACTAAATCGCTGCGTTTTGTCCCGCGAATTGTGGTGACAAATAGCGGCGTTTTGTACCGCGATTCGCCACGATTGTGAATGCAGCCTTCACCCCCTCTATGGAGATGGTTCACATCTCCTATGCCGAACGCCGAAAGACGCCTGAAAAAAAGGTCCGGGACTTTTTTTCAGGCGACAGGCGGCAGGCGGCAGGCGTGGAGATGTGAACCATCTCCATAGAGGGCAATGTTACATCATCCCTCTGGCGTGTCGGGGCGGCAGCGGGCGTCACACTACAGGCGACAAAACGCCTAGGTGTAAATGGGCTCTAATAGCCAGTCACTGGCAAGATAGGGAAAGTCCCTCTATTAGAGAATGGTGTAATAAAATAAATATTATTCAAAATCTAGAATATCTAAGGTTCAACGATACAGATGGTCTAGAAGAATATGAGGAGATCTGGACACAGTGGACAGAATTTAAACAGTTAATGAAATTTGCAGAGATAATGGGAGCATAGGAATTCATAGGAATTTGTAGGAGATTATAGAATATAAGAAAATAAGATGATAAGAAAGTAATAAAATAGAAAATAAGACCGACTTGAAGAGATGGAAAAGGACCTGGTGGATCTGGGGTGGGGGGAGGGGGGAGGGAGATGGATGGGCATAGGGGTTTCTGTGTATAGAAGTAGTAAAGTAAAGTAACGATGGTAAATGGCAAAATGTCTGCCAAAGGAAACTAAGGGCCAGATTCACGTAGCTCAGCGGATCTATAGATCCGCTCCATCTACGTTAATTAAGATCCGCTCCCGCAAGTTTAGGAGGCAAGTGGCTAATTCACAAACCACTTACCTCCAAACTTGAGACGGCGGATCCTAAATCCCCCAGCGGAATTCAAATTCCGTGGCTAGGGGAGTGTCATATTTAAATCAGGCTCGTTCCCGCGCAGATTTAAATGCGCATGCGTCGTCCGGGGAATTTCCCGGCGTGCATTGCTCCCACTGACGTCACTAGAACGTCAGTGGTTGCGACGTGAGCGGGACTTGCGACGCGCGTGTTCGTGAATCGGCGTACGCAAACGACGTAGGAAAATTCAAATTTGACGCGGGAACGCCGGCTATACCTAACATTGGCTGCGCCTGATAAAAGAAGGGGTAAGTATACGACGGAAAACCGCTACGGAAACGACGTAAGAACACTGCGACGGGTCCGCGTACGTTCGTGAATTTGCGTATCTCGCTGATTTACATATTATTTATCGTAAATCAGCGGGAACGCCCCCGGCGCCATTTTTAAATTGAAAAAAAGATCCGACAGTGTAACACATTGTAACACTGTCGGATCTAGCCCTATCTATGCGTAACTGATTCTATGAATCAGGCGCATAGATAGGACCAGTTTACATCAGAGATACGATGGTGTATCTGTAGATACACCGTCGTATCTCTTTGTGAATCTGGCCCTAAATATATATTTCTAGCAGGGGGAAAAAAAAAAAACACAAATGAAGAAAAAGAAAAAAGAAAAAGAAAAACTGGGATAATAAAAGTCCCAATGGTTGCAAAATAAACAGTAGCTTTTGATGTTAGATAGCCACAGTTTGTTTTTCAGGTCAGAACCCCGGCACAGCTTCTGGTGTTATAAATGAGTCTTTAGACACTGGGTGAGTTTGTCATGTGGATGAACAAGAGCTACTATATTTATATTTATTGAAACAGTTTGGCACCATTATTATCCCCATTTTTCTGTTGGTTTTTACAGAAAGGGTTAAAAAGTTTTGGCCGGTCTCAATGCAAAGAGTTAAAATGTCATTAGGTGAAGTGTTGTGTGCTCACACTGAATGTTCTGTTTCTGCCTTCATCTTGAGGTAGCAGCTTCCTGCCATTGCTCCGATTTGAAGAGGAACTGTATGTCTCTTTTGCAATTAGTACATGCTCTCAATTTCGCTGACCTTATCTCTGGTGATTTGAACTTCCCCTGCTCTCAGCAGTTGGTGAGTACCTGGGCTCTTACTTGGTATACTAAGTTAGGTTGTTTCCCTTGTGGTGTAATACAGTATGTCAGAACACTAACATAAGAAGAGAAATCCTACTGAATCATGTTACTCTGGCTCGTTTCACTAATGCCGCGTACACACGATCAGTCAAACCGATGAGAGCGGTCTGATGGACCGTTTTCATCAGACCAAACCGATCGTGTGTGGGCCCCATCGGTTATTTATCTATATGTAGCACTGGTATTTTTGTCATGTAATGCTAAAGATTGCATACCACTAGAGGGAGCCAAATGCCAATGTGAGAGAGATATATTAACTTACACAGGCAGAGCTGAAAATGTTTATTGACTGTGAAGATACTCACTTACCCATAATGCTCACTCACTTACCCATGAACACTAAATGGCTGAACTGCATGCTGGGTGGGTAATAAAAGGCAGAGTGCAGCCATTTTCTGTCTCTTCTGGATGCATGGTCTGCCTGCAAGGATCTGTGAAGGAGTGTTCAGAAGAGGGCCTACATCGTGCAGAGCAGAACAACATCCATTGACTCTGCCTTGCCACAGTGTGCTGGAGAGGTAGTGTGATCGGGTCTGAGGACCCAGGACCCTTGACGGAGCAAAGTGGATGTCCGGTTTGCTTGCGGAGCGGAGCAGTGTGACAGTGCTGACTGGCAGCAGGACTGAGACAGCCGGAGCGGAGGTTCACAACTTTCCAGACCTGGAGTGGTGAGAGGGCTGTCGCCCAGAAGTTATTTAACACCCGTAACACACTTAGACTCATTTCACAGTGTTGCTGGGACCTGTAGTCCTACGGGGAGGTCTCATTCAAATAGACTGAGTTCAATCAGGTTTAAAAGCCTATGCTTCATTGAGGGCTGACTGATGATTAAGTTATACCTACACCAAAGGCATCTACAAGTGTGCTGTATAGCAGGAATTGTTATCACTCTTCAGTTATGTTACTTCATTACTTGTTAAACCATTGGATTACAAACACTGCAGTATAATCGCTAGCCGAAGACAAAGAAGACCAGAGACTACACTTCTCATTGGGAGGGTTTGTGCTGTGGATACAGTAAGACAAAAGGCTGCCTTATACCTCAGGGGAAGCTCTTGAGAAACTGTATTGTGCTGTGTTGATATCCTTGCATTGGTATGTTTGGTGCGGCCGTACTGGAAGTGGGAAGGTGACCAGTGTCAAGGCATTGTGACTCTGAGCACTAGTCCCACTTGGAGACGCGCCGCAGTAGAGGCTCAAGGGACCTTTAAGTGTTAATAATTTGTGTACACTCATTGCACTATTATAGTAAGTTGTATGTTGATGCAGTTATTATAACTACTGTCTTTATACTAGTTCCAGTAAACTTACATTTTGGTTGATCACAATTGGTGTGAGGCTTGTTCATTATTCTAACAGGTGGAACAACGGATGCCCAGATAGCGATAAAGGTACACTATATACACACTGTTATGTGGGGTTGTTCCGTTTAGTGAAGGTTTCACATCCACACTGTTACACAGCTGTGTCAAGCGGGTTGAGACAAATTATTTGGGGTAGAAAAGCAGAGTACAGGCCCAATCAATTACCAGCAGCTCCTTCGGGGGTAAGTGCTACAAGTGGGGGCTCGTCCGGGATCCTGTTACTCTGAAATTAAGCCCACCCTCTTGGCACCAGTATGGACCCCGTCACAGTGGAGCGGTGGTGTGAAGCAGAAGGCGCTCGCTCAGAAGCGAGCGTGGCAATCGCACTCCCAGGAGAAGCTTGGGAGGAAGAACAGGTCAGCCAGATTGTAAAGGCATTGTCCCCAGATAGAAAGGCCTGGGTGATTGCCATCAGACCAGATTGTGGGACCTCTCACACTTATGCCCTGTTGGAATGGAGAAAGGGAATTCCGGAGAACTTTAGAGGCTCGAGTGTGCAGCTAGCTGGCAAAACCAAGTTTTACCTGACGCACCCAGAGGGGCTCGGAGGGAGCTCTGCCAACTCTAGACATGTTAAGCCAACAATGCTGGGAGTTAGTTTTGGGTCAACTCCAACCAAAATCAGTACAAGGCCCCCTTTGGAGAAGGAAGAGGCCGTGGTTGACACGCACAGGAGAGGTTCCCAGTCGGAACGACAACTAGCTGACCTAAAACGGCAGTACCGCAACATACAAGAAAGGTTCAAGGAGACCTCCGGCATGATCGCAGGACACATTGAAGAGTTAAGTGTCCCGTGCAAGGACTCGAGCGGTGGTAAGCAAAGGCAAAGACCTGCTTCAGTCATCCAGAGACGCACTCATAGCCACTTGCCAGAGGTGACGATCCGGAAAGATTTCAAGATTGAAGGTCAGATAGGAGAGAAGGAACAGAAAGGCAACCTGTCCTATACAAATCTTCTGCATCAGATTGAACTGGGACTCCAAAGAGGATATCTTGAATCCGAAATTGTAGAGGCTGTAGTCAACGCCATTAGCCCAGGTCTGAGTATCAGAGGCATGCTGGAAATGAAAAATGGACTGACTTTAGTACAACTCAGGAGAATACTAAAGAGCTACTACAAAGAGGAAGATGCTGCTGAGCTATATCATCAACTGATAAATATGGCACAGAGCAGTCAGGAGACTCCCCAGAATTTCTTATTCAGGGCCATTGAATTGAAAGACCGCCTGTTGTCTGTCTCGAAAGGAGAAGATTCAGATGAACACTTTGGGGCTGAACTGATCCAAAAGAAATTCCTGAGGTCTGTGGCTACAGGACTGAGAAGTGACTATATCAAGTTCCAGTTAAGGCAGTACTTGGACGATCCTTTCACTACAGATGAGGTGCTCATTGAAGAGACTAATGAAGCAGCCAAGATGGAGATGGAAAGGGAGAAGAAACAAAGGAAAATTCAGTCCAGCACCACAGTAAGAACCAAAGGGCATCAATCTGAAATTCTACAGGGCTCCCAGGAACCCAGTGTCCTGACGGTGAACACTGATCAAATGCCCTGGTCCTTACCTGTACAACATCTGCCCCAGTCTGAATTAGGAAAACTGTTTCAAATGCAGAAAGAGATGTTGGAAATGATGGCCCTATTGACTGCTAAGCTGGTTGGACCACAGAGGGAGGAAGTCCCGGCACCTAAGACCCCGATGGATCCTACAGCCGCTCAGACCGAGAAACCGGCGAAGCCAAAGACCTGTTTCAACTGCGGGGGAGTTGGACACTACCGTCAAGTATGCCCAAGCCCAGCAAATCCTGAAACAAAACGTCAAAAGCCGGCGGAAAACTTCAGAGGGCCCCAGTGAAGGAGCCAGCTGGGCGCCCTGTTACAACCGCCAGCTCCAAACAACCTCATACATACCAGGTCCCTGGGGACACACTTAGGCCGAATCCGGTCAAGAGCCCACAGAAGCGAGGCGTAAAAGTGCAAACTACCAAACAGGCTAAACCTGCCACTCCCCATGGATTCCCTCCTGAGCTAGTGGGACCTTCTCCAATTGTCCCCATCCAAGTGGAAGGGATTTATACTAAAGCCCTGTTGGATACTGGAGCCCAAGTGACTTTACTTTACAGTGACTTTTATGAAAAACATCTCAGACACTTGCCACTGCAGAAGCTGGAGGAATTGGAAATATGGGGCCTAGGGACCCAGAATTTCCCTTATGACGGCTACCTACCCATTAAGCTCACCTTCGACCCGAGTGTGGCAGGAAAGGCCGAAACCTTCGATACCCTGGCAGTGGTGTGTCCCCGCCCCCCAGGGGCTGATAGAAGTTCTCTCATCATTGGGACAAATACCGACCTGGTCCGAAGACTTTTGACACCGCTTGTCCAAGTACAGAGCACTCCAGCCACGAAGGTACACCCAATGCTAGCACAAGTGTACCAGAATCTATTGCATGAGCAGAAAGCCCCGGCGGAAGGAGTGGGAAAAATCTGGCGCCTAGACAGAAGTGAGAAGATTGTGCAACCAGGTGAAGTAGTCTGTTTGAAAGCTTCTATCAAACTGACTTGGAGACAACCTGGCCCTTTCATCGTCCTTGAGACGGACAGAGAGAAGGAAGATAAAGAGTTGGAAATAATCCCAGAATTGTTATCGACCAAGGCGCTGAAGCGGAGCGGAGGGAAGGTCTCAGTCAGTGTCCGGAACACCACAACCTCACCTGTGAAGATGCCAGCTAGAGTGTTGCTGGGGCAGGTGAATCAAGCAACCCCAGTCTTATCGTATGGTATCGTGGGTGGACAAGAGGGAGAGATTCCTATGGAAGAGTTCTACCCGAAAAACACCCCCCTAACACCTGATTGGATGGAGAGAGCAAAAACTCAGCTCCTGAGATGGAGAACTGCGTTTTCAAAAAGTGAGTTTGATGTGGGGCTTGCAAAAAGTGCTGAACACAAGATTAGATTGGAGGAAGATAAACCCTTCAGAGAGAGGGTCAGGCGGATTCCATTGGGAGACTTGGAAGATCTGCGGGAACAGCTGGCTGAGTTGAAGAAGACAGGAATCATCCGAGAGTCTCGGAGTCCGTATGCTTCCCCAATAGTGGTAGTGAGGAAGAAGAATGGGTCTTTACGACTGTGCATTGACTATAGGACACTGAACCGAAGGACCATTCCCGACCAATACACCACACCCCGAATAGAAGATGCTTTACAGAGCCTGTCGGGGGCAAAGTGGTTCAGTGTGCTGGATTTAAAAAGTGGGTACTACCAGATCCCCATGCACCCCGAAGATAGGGAGAAGACCGCTTTCATTACTCCTGTAGGATTCTTTGAATTCAATCGCATGCCACAAGGTCTGTCTGGAGCCCCAGCCACTTTCCAGAGGTTGATGGAGAAGACTGTAGGTGACATGAACCTGATTGAAGTGCTGGTATATTTGGATGACGTCATAGTGTTTGGCAGAACATTGGAGGAGCACGAAGAGCGCCTGGAGAAAGTCTTGAGGAGACTCCATGATGAAGGCCTGAAGCTCTCCATGGAGAAGTGCCAATTCTATCAACCTTCAGTGAGTTACCTGGGCCACATTGTGTCCGCCGAAGGAGTGGCCACAGACCCTCAGAAGCTGGAAGCTGTCACCTCTTGGCCCAGACCCACGAATGTGACCGAGCTTAGGTCATTTTTAGGGTTCTGTTCATACTACCGTAGGTTCGTAGAAGGGTTTGCCAAGATAGCTCATCCACTCACTGAGCTGTTGAAGAACCAAGAGGAAGCTGGTTTTGACTCGGACAAACCCGGAAAACCAAAAGAGGGACCTAGGAAGAAGAAAGAGTCCATCGAAGACCAGTGGACTCCGCAATGCGAAGAGACCTTTAGACAGCTGAAGTGGAGCCTTACCACTGCCCCGGTCTTGGCCTATGCAGACCCTACCAGACCCTACGAACTGCACGTGGATGCCAGCCGAGATGGACTAGGTGGAGTGCTTTATCAGGAGTATGACAGACATTTACGACCTATTGCTTATGTGAGCCGGAGTCTGACACCTGCTGAGAGGAATTACCCAACTCACAAGCTTGAGTTTCTGGCCTTGAAGTGGGCAGTAGTAGACAAATTAAAAGACTATCTATATGGTGCCGAGTTCGTGATTAAGACGGACAACAATCCTCTCACATACTTGCTCACTACAGCAAAATTGGATGCCACAGGCCATAGATGGTTGGCTGCCCTCTCTGCATTTACTTTCAGCCTGAAATATCGACCAGGAGTTGGGAATCGAGACGCTGATGCACTGTCCAGAAGGCCCCACTGTTCCCAGGACCACTCAGGAGGATGGACCCAGCTTACCCCTGAGAGTGTGAGAGCCCTTTGTGAGGGGGCGGAACAACAAGTGAAAGGTGGAGCCAGGGCTGAAGAAGTCGGAGTGTCCGCTGCGGGGGTGCCTAAGTGCTATTGTAATGTCACTCAAATTGTGGAGGAGGGTCTACCTAAGCTATCTAGGAAGGACCTCCGGAGAGACCAACAGGAAGATCCCCTTTGTGGCCTGGTATTGAAGGCTTTGGAGAGCCAACACCCTGATCTACTTCTCCAGAGCGCTCAGAAGGAAGCTCGCCTGCTTCGCAAAGAGTGGGATCGGTTGCAGCTGCAGCAAGGGGTGGTCTACAGAAGGGGCCCCTCTGAAGATTCTGAAGAGAAGTGGCAGTTGTTTTTGCCAGAGAAGCATAGAGAGAAAGTATTAATTGCCCTGCATGATCACCATGGCCACCTGGGATCAGAAAGGACTCTCCAACTGGTGAGGGACAGGTTCTATTGGCCATACTTGAGGACTGAAGTGGAGAGCTACTGTCATTCCTGTCTCAGGTGCATACAAAGGAAGACCTTACCCCAGAGAGCCGCCCCAATGGGCCATTTAGAGAGTCAAGGGCCAATGGATCTAGTATGCATAGATTTCCTATGTTTGGAATCTGACCTGAGTGGGCAAGGAAACATCCTGGTAGTCACTGATCACTTCACCCGATACGCTCAGGCATTTCCCACCAGGGATCAGCAGGCATCTACAGTGGCGAAGACCTTAGTGGAAAAATTCTTCATTCACTATGGCTTGCCTCAACGGATCCACTCAGATCAGGGAAGAGACTTCGAGAGTACCCTTATTAGACGACTGTTGGATCTACTAGGCATAAAAAAATCCAGGACTACTCCCTACCATCCACAAGGGGACCCTCAACCAGAGAGGTTTAACCGAACCCTTCTCAACATGTTGGGGACTCTGGCCTCTGAACAAAAACAACAGTGGAGTAAACACATCACAGCCATGGTACATGCCTACAATAGCACCGTAAGTGATGCTACAGGGTATTCGCCTTATCGTCTGATGTTTGGACGAGAAGCCAGACTACCGGTGGATTTGGCTTTTGGCACTTCTCTGGACCACACCTCAGAGACTTCTCACCGAGGGTATGTAGACAGATTGCGGAGAAGTTTGAAGGCCGCATATGAAAAAGCCCAAGCCACATCGGACACAAGAGGAAGTAGAAACAAGAGGAACTTTGACCTCAAGGTACGGATTCAAGATCTACAACCTGGTGACCGAGTCTTGTTGAGAAACCTGGGCATACCAGGGAAACACAAGCTGGCTGATCGCTGGAAGTCACAGCCGTACATTGTATGCAAACGACTCCCAGGACTGCCGGTATATCAGATCAAACCGGAAGGGAGTACAGGACCATTAAAAATGTGGCACCGGAATCACCTCCTACCTCTAACAGAAGCAGTCCGAATAACTTCACGACAGGAACTACCGTCCACGTCTACTGCTGTACCTCGACCTGTAACTAGGTCTCAATCTGGATGCCTTGCCACAGAAGGTAGTGGGGAGGAGGAGATGGAGATAAGCTGGTTGTGGTCACCTGAAATGCCAGGAGTTGATGCAAACTGTTCACCCCACAGAAGAAGAAAGGACAATGGAATTCTTAGACCAGAAGCCCCAGAATTTGTGCCACAAAATGGACATTCTGAGGATCACTCGTCCTTTAATGACATTGAAGTACAAGAGTCTGAAGTGGGAGAGGATAGTACCTGCTCGAAGATAGTGCCTACACCCAAGAGACAAAGAGTTAAAAGAGAGATTCATGCACCCAAAAGATTAACTTATGATGTGCTGGGTGAATGCTCCAACCAGACTCGGTTTACTGCCAAAAGAAATTCTGAAATGCCTGGTCTCTCTACTGTCAATTCAGAAAGAGAGAACCCCAACCCACCCCTTGACACATCTGTACCAGACACTACAGTGTCAGCTGTGAGTGCACAGAACAGTCTCCCATCACATGAGAACTGGTGGGAGGCTCCTCTGTCAGTATTGTGCAATCGCCTAGAGGCAAAAATGTGTAATAGAGCTAAGCGTTTGAATATCTTTGGGGACCAAAGACTTAAAGCAGGGGGAGTATGTAGCACTGGTATTTTTGTCATGTAATGCTAAAGATTGCATACCACTAGAGGGAGCCAAATGCCAATGTGAGAGAGATATATTAACTTACACAGGCAGAGCTGAAAATGTTTATTGACTGTGAAGATACTCACTTACCCATAATGCTCACTCACTTACCCATGAACACTAAATGGCTGAACTGCATGCTGGGTGGGTAATAAAAGGCAGAGTGCAGCCATTTTCTGTCTCTTCTGGATGCATGGTCTGCCTGCAAGGATCTGTGAAGGAGTGTTCAGAAGAGGGCCTACATCGTGCAGAGCAGAACAACATCCATTGACTCTGCCTTGCCACAGTGTGCTGGAGAGGTAGTGTGATCGGGTCTGAGGACCCAGGACCCTTGACGGAGCAAAGTGGATGTCCGGTTTGCTTGCGGAGCGGAGCAGTGTGACAGTGCTGACTGGCAGCAGGACTGAGACAGCCGGAGCGGAGGTTCACAACTTTCCAGACCTGGAGTGGTGAGAGGGCTGTCGCCCAGAAGTTATTTAACACCCGTAACACACTTAGACTCATTTCACAGTGTTGCTGGGACCTGTAGTCCTACGGGGAGGTCTCATTCAAATAGACTGAGTTCAATCAGGTTTAAAAGCCTATGCTTCATTGAGGGCTGACTGATGATTAAGTTATACCTACACCAAAGGCATCTACAAGTGTGCTGTATAGCAGGAATTGTTATCACTCTTCAGTTATGTTACTTCATTACTTGTTAAACCATTGGATTACAAACACTGCAGTATAATCGCTAGCCGAAGACAAAGAAGACCAGAGACTACACTTCTCATTGGGAGGGTTTGTGCTGTGGATACAGTAAGACAAAAGGCTGCCTTATAC
The DNA here is from genome assembly GCF_905171775.1 of Rana temporaria. NCBI lineage: Eukaryota > Metazoa > Chordata > Amphibia > Anura > Ranidae > Rana > Rana temporaria. The sequence continues at coordinate 153,878,941 of NC_053493.1, read as the reverse complement.
CTCAGGGGAAGCTCTTGAGAAACTGTATTGTGCTGTGTTGATATCCTTGCATTGGTATGTTTGGTGCGGCCGTACTGGAAGTGGGAAGGTGACCAGTGTCAAGGCATTGTGACTCTGAGCACTAGTCCCACTTGGAGACGCGCCGCAGTAGAGGCTCAAGGGACCTTTAAGTGTTAATAATTTGTGTACACTCATTGCACTATTATAGTAAGTTGTATGTTGATGCAGTTATTATAACTACTGTCTTTATACTAGTTCCAGTAAACTTACATTTTGGTTGATCACAATTGGTGTGAGGCTTGTTCATTATTCTAACAGGTGGAACAACGGATGCCCAGATAGCGATAAAGGTACACTATATACACACTGTTATGTGGGGTTGTTCCGTTTAGTGAAGGTTTCACATCCACACTGTTACACAGCTGTGTCAAGCGGGTTGAGACAAATTATTTGGGGTAGAAAAGCAGAGTACAGGCCCAATCAATTACCAGCAGCTCCTTCGGGGGTAAGTGCTACATATAGGTTAAAAAAAAGCAATCTTGTTTTAAATTCAACCGATGGATACCTAACCGATAGAAAAAAAACGATCGTTAGTAGGTGTAACGGCTACCCAAGTAGTGAGAGGGTATCAGCCGTTGGAGACGTCCTTTTCCCTGGCAAGTTGCGATATGCAAGTACAGCTGGTATAACCCCATCCACGAGATCCAGAGAGAGGGAGTCAGGTTCAGCTGTAAAATGAGCAGAATAATCCCATCGAATGCTCTTTCAAGAACGAGACGGGACTACGCTTTGAAGGGTCAAGTAGACAACTTTAATGGTTCACTCTGAGATTTTATACAGTTTTCAAGGCACATGAACAATCAAACTGTCCCCACCCACACATCACACCGTGGGGAAGCTTCAATCACATTCCTTCATTAACAGAACTCAAACAAAACACCATCACACAATGATCTCCTTCCAATCCACATCTCTAGACAGACGTTCTGTCTCCGACAAGTACATTCCACACATAAACAGTATTTAGCATATATAATTAGAGGTCTGGGAGCAGACCTGGATTAACACCTTTACACAAGGGACAATGGAATGTCTAGGGGTAGATGCAATTAACACCTTTCAAAAGAATGTGTCCCCACATTGAATAGCCAACAACTTGTGATATCTCAAGACATCCTGCAAACATGGATTATGATATCTCAAGACATCCTGCAAACATGAATTATTATTGATGTCCCATCTCATGTAATACATGAATTATGATTCACTTGCCACCCCCTCTCCTGGCTCAATCTGTGCCCAAAAGTCACTCCTGTTACAGTAGGCACAACCATCGGTTAAAAATCCACGCATGCTCAGAATCAAGTCGACGCATGCTTGGAAGCATTGAACTTCGTTTTTTCAGCACGACGTTGTGTTTTACGTCACCGCCTTCTGACACGATTGTTTTTTTTAACCAATGGTGTGTAGGCACGACTGACCATCAGTCAGCTTCATCGGTTAACCGTTCTCATCGGATGGACCGATCGTGTGTACAGGGCATTGCAGTTTTGGAGAATAATGACAGCCTGGAACACTATACCCAAGGAGGCCCGCCTTGCATTCCTTGCAGTTGAAGGCATCCTTGGCCGTGTCTGATATAACGCTTCACTCTGGAGGATTTATTTGCAGGTATGCAGGATTTTATGGGCTAAATTGCAATGGTAACTGACCACAGAGGACTTAAAGAAGAATTCTTGTTCACATTTAGAAATGAAATAGGTGTCCAGAAAAGTATGTGCAAAAACCTTATACCGGTCCTCAAAATTTCCACTGACTTGTTCACATTTGGCAAGTGGAAATTAGCCTAGGGCGAGTGTGGATCCGCACCAGGGAGGGGGGGAGGAACTGCCGGGAGGCGGGTTGAAATGGAGCCGATTCTCCTCTCAGCAAAGCCAGGAAACTGTGGGGAAGGGAGAGGAAGACAAGAGCTGGCCGGATCACACAGAGAGGGGGACGCCTCCTCAGAGATTGTTTGACAGCCAGTGTTTCAGATACAAGCTAAGTCCCGCTTTCTGGACTGGCTTCTTTGATAGATAGCAGACTGGCCCAATGCCGGGAAATGTAACTAGTGTGCCGTCTATCATAGGAGCCGGTCCAGGAGGCGGGACTTTGACAGCTGACGACATTTCAGATACAAGCTGTGTCACAGCAGGGAATCCTCTCTGTGCTCTGGCTGGCTCTCCTCCCTGGGATCCCTGTGCAGAGGTAGACTGCATTGATGGGCACTGATAAACCTGCATTGATGGGCACCGATAGGCTACGCTGATGGGCACTGATGAGGCTGCATTAATGGGTACTGATGAAAATGCAGTGATGGGCACTGATGAGGCTGCATTGATGGGCACTGATGAGACTGCACTGATGAGGCTGCACTAATGGGCAGGGATAAGGTGGCACTAATAAGACTGCACTTATGGGTACTGATGAGGTGGCACTGATGGGCATTGAGGCTACATTGGTGGGCACTGATGAGGCTGCATTGATGGGGGAGGATGAGCCTGCACTGATAGGCTGCATTAATGGGCACTGGTGAGGCTGCGTTGATGGGCACTGATAGGCTGCATTGATGGGCACTGATGAGGTCGCAATAATGAGACTGCACTTATGCGTACTGATGAGGTGGCACTGATGGGCACTGATGAGGCTGCATTGATGGGCACTGATAGACTGCACTGATATGAATTGATAAAGTTGTTGTTAATATTTATTTTTGTAACTTAATTCTGCATAAAATATTTAACAATGTCATTTCATGAGATTATTTACGAGGGTGTGTTTAGGGGCGAGGCAGGGTAGGGGTTGGGTGGGGCAACTGGTGGCGAGTAACTCTTAGAGCCCATTCACACCTAGGCGTTTTGTCGCCTGTAGTGTGACGCCCGCTGCCGCCCCGACACGCCAGAGGGATGATTTAACATTGCCCTCTATGGAGATGGTTCACATCTCCACGCCTGGCGCCTGCCGCCTGCTGCCTGAAAAAAAGTCCCAGACCTTTTTTTCAGGCGGCTTTCGGCTTTCGGCATAGGAGATGGGAACCATCTCCATAGGGGGACAATCTAGGGGCACATCTAGGCGGACAATCACAGCGTTTTGTCGCCGCAAATCGCGGTACAAAACGCCGCTATTTGTCGCCGCAATTCACGGGACAAAACGCCGCGATTGTGTCCGCCTAGATGTGAATGCAGCCTTAAGGCCTGGCTAGAAGCTCAGGACTTGACATTTTGAGACCTGCCTTCTAATGTAAGTTATTTCTTGCTTTAAAATTCCGTCCATCTGAAAAACTGTTAATACCTAACATGCATTTTGTCGTCCAATACCTGTTTGCCTTTTTTAAGATGTGGGCTGTTCCCAGAGTAGATCCACCTTAAAGCGGTAGTAAACAGTGGGCTGGATTCAAGAAGCAATTGCGCCTGTGTAACCATAAGTTACACAGCGCAATTGCTTACTTGCCCCGGCGTAACGAATGCTCCTGATTCAGGAACCTCATTACGCCGACTGCAGCCTAAGATATGCGCGGCATAAGGCTCTTATGCCCGCATATCTTAGGCTGCATTCTTGCGATGGCCGCTAGGTGGCATTCCCGTTGTGCTCAGTGTATAGTATGCAAATTGCATACTAACGCCGATTCACAACGTTGCGCGAGCCCTGCGTACGCAATTTACGTTGTTTCCGTACGGCAGTTTTTGCGTAAGGCTGCCCCTGCTATTAGCAGGGGCAGCCAATGTTACGTATACCCATCGTTCCCGCGTCGCGAAATTTGAAAGTTACGTAGTTTACGTAAGTGAATCGTGAATGGCGCTGGACGCCATTCACGTTCACTTTGAAGCAAATGACGTCCTTGCGATGTCATTTGCCGCAATGCACGTCGGGAAAGTTTCCCGACGGAGAATGCGCTCTACGCCCGGCGCGGGAACGCGCCTAATTTAAATGATTCCCGCCCCCGGCGGGATCATTTAACTTGCGCGCGCTTACGCCGGCAAATTTGCCGGCGCGCCCTCGCAAGTCACGGAGCTACTGCTCCGTGAATCGAGGGCAGCGCAAAATATTTGCGGGGGCGCAGGGCAAAATCGTTGCCCTGCTCCCCCGCAAATATAGCGCAAGCTATGCTGAATCTGGGCCAATGACTAAAAAATAAATAAAAATAAGTTTACCTTATTTTAATAAGTTTACTTAACACGCTGTCACCACTAGCAGGACTTCCATTTTTAGCCGAGCCGCGATATGTCATGGCTACAGCACAGAGCTCAGAAGAAACAACACAGGTATGCCGTCCCTTCAGAGCGCAACCCCCGGAGACGTCACCGACTGAATGCAGTGTGAATATCTTCTAAACAGTGCAAGATTAGGAGCTTTCACTGCAACTACAGGTAAGCCTTATTATAGGCTTACCTGTAGGTACAAGTTACAAGTACTGTATTTGCTGGTGTATAAGACTACCTTTTACACAAAAAAAAATGGCAAAAAAGCAGGGGTCGTCTTATTCGCCGGGTCAGCTGCTCGGATGCCTGCTGGATGTGCGGTAATACTGTATGTAGCTTCGTCTACATACAGTATATACCACCTAGCCAATCCCAGTGAGCGATGTATTCAAATGAATACAGAGCCTGCTCGGATTGGAGTAACAACCTCTGCAAATCCGAGCGGTCGCCTTATACATCGGCAAATACGGTATAAAAAAAAGACTTTACTTCCACTTAAATATCCTCTACGTTGACCAGAACATTTTTTAAGTATCCTATAGACCAGGGGTAGTGAATTAAAATTCAAGGATGTCCGGTCACTAAAAAAAAAAATTTTGGCTGAAGTCCGAATCACAAGTGGAGCAGCACAGTGGTGTAGTGGTTAGCACTTTCACCTAGCACTTTCACCTAGCAGCAAAAGGGTCGCTGGTTCAAATCCCGAACACGATACCATCTGCCTGGAGTTTGCATGTTCTCCCTGTGTCTGTGTGGGTTTACTCCGGGTACTCCGGTTTCCTCCTACACTCCAAAGACATGCTGGTGGGTCAATTGGATCTTGTCCAAATTGGCCCAGTATATATGTATATATGTGTGTACGACTGTATGTCCCAAGCGTGTCGAGATCCTACGGGGTAAATGACCACACCAGCTAGGAAGACACTGACTCCAAAAAAAAGCGCCTAGAGGCGATTCAGTTCGCACGTGTAGCGCTATATAAGTCAGTCAGTCACTCATTCATTCATCACAAGTCTGTGCCATTACTGATTGTACGCGTCTCCCTTCCTTTTTTGGAGCAAGCCGCGCTCTCTGGTGCTTTTTTTTACAGTTTCCTTCACACACTCTGGTAATACTCTGTGATTGTAAATATCTCCAATAGTTTAATTTTAAGGAGCACTCTAATGGGCACAATTTATGTTAAGGGGCACTCTGATGAGCACAATAAAACGTGCCCATCTGCGTCCCCCTTAACATAAAATGTGCCTATCGGTGTTGCTCTTAACATAAAATATGCCCATCAGAGTGCCCCTTAACATAAAATGTGCCTACTAGCACGGCCCTTAACATAAAATACGTAGCATGCTGATGGGCACATTTTACATTAATGGGCCAAATTCATGTTAAGGGGCACATTTTGTGTTAAGGGGCACATGTTATGTTAAGGGGCACCCTGATGGGCACATTTTATGTTAAGGGGCTCTTCGATGGGCACATTTCATGTTAAGGGGCACCCTGATGGGCACATTTCATGTTTTTTTTTTAAAGTGTATTTTGTGCGTGTACTCGAGAGAGGAGCCGGACTGCAGGAGTTCAGGCTCTAAACACGTTCTTAAAAAAAAAAAAGAACCCATTGGAATCCATGCGTCCGCCACTGGGGGGCCGCCACTGGGATTCAGTGACATTTGGGTTATACTGCTACCTACAGGAGGAGTTTGAAACTGACAAATTAAAACTGTGACTGTCCTGGTATATCCCACTCCTAGGATGCCTCCATTTTGTAACAAAGCAATGTCTGGGAGCAAGACCATAAACACAGGTGCATTGCTTGCCGCTGCCCCCCCCCCCCCCCACAAAAAAAAAAAACCACCAGCCGCCACTTCTGAATACTGTATTACTCAATGAAGCTTTTTGCATAAATACAATAATACCAGCTTCACTGAATTTGGTTAATTTTTCCCTATGCATTTCATTAATTAAAAAACAAATATAATTTTGATACAGAGAGAATGTCACAGTTCACTTCATCTGAGATGTAGTGCCCTTTTTTCCACTCTTCAAATCCTCAGATAAAATCTAGGACCTCGTAAGTCTGTACACAGTTACACTAATTGGTGTCAGAGGAATACAGTGGTATGGGAGCACACAGAAAAACACAGCAAAACACATTCATCTTCTACTATGTGCTCCTTCTGTGGCTAATTAACCTTTATCATTTTAAAAGCAGTCATCATCAGTAATTTTCGATTGAAGTTAAATGTTCTAATACATATTTTTAAACAAAAAAGTTCTTTAATTTAATCAATGTTACTCCACTGACCTAAAGGTCAACTACGATGAACCAGCTTTTGTTTTCAAGTGGATCAATAGCAGATGTGCAAATCAATCAGCTAACACTGTACTTAGGGGGCAATGTCAGGTGGTGACTTTTAATTGGAAAATCATTTCACTCAGTTTGTAGCAGTCTATAATCATGCGGCGCTGATTATTGCTGTTCAGGTGAACATTGTGTGGCTTGGCCAACTTACTAGTATTGATTCAAATTGGGCCCCTTTCACACAGGCGGTCCATTTTTCATCTATCCCTTGACGAATGAAAAACAGACAGCAATGCATTTCTATGGGCAAAGTGCACCCAGGCGCCGCAGGGGGGGGGGGCGCCAAAGTGCCAGCGTGCTCCACCTCCCTCCAATTAAATACACCAATTACAGGAAGCTGAAATCATAGAGGAGTTTGGTGTTACAATGATATTAACAACCAGGGCCGATCCTAGGCGGGTGCACGGGGTGCTGTGCACCCAGGCGCCGCAGGGGGGGGGGGGCGCCAAAGTGCCAGCGTGCTCCACCTCCCTCCAATTAAATACACCAATTACAGGAAGCTGAAATCATAGAGGAGTTTGGTGTTACAATGATATTAACAACCAGGGCCGATCCTAGGCGGGTGCCCGGGGTGCAGTGCACCCAGGCGCCGCAGGGGGGGCGCCAAAGTGCCAGCGTGCTCCACCTCCCTCCCTCCTCTCTGTGTGCTTTGAAATGCCTGGTGTTCCGGCGGCGGCAGGGGCGATCAAACATTTACAACCACATCTGCTTTTTAAACAGAACAAGCCTCTGTCCAGTTTAAGCGGAACTGAATGGAGGTAAATGGATGTAAACGGACGATGTCCATTTTTGCATCTGCCGTGGGCTCATCCTTGCTCTCAAACGGAAGGCAGGAGACATTGGTCGTTAACCACTTCCTTACTGGGCACTTAAACCCCTTCCTGACCAGAGGACTTTTTGCGATTCGGCACTGGCTCCCAAACAAAATTAACGTCCTTTTTTCCCCACAAATAGAGCTTTCTTTTGGTGGTATTTGATCACCTCTGCGGTTTTTATTTTTTGCGCTATAAACAAAAATAGAGCGACAATTTTGAAAAAAAAAAACATTTTTTTACTTCTTGCTATAATAAATAGCTCAATTTTTTTTTTACGTTTTTTTTTTTATCCTCAGTCTAGGCCGATACGTATTCTACATATTTTTTGTAAAAAAAAAAAAAATCGCAATAAGCGACTGGTTTGCGCAAAAGTTATAGCGCCTACAAAATAAGGGACAGAATTATTATTTTTTATTTTTACTAGAAATGGCGGCGATCTGCGATTTTTATTGGGACTGCGACGTTATGGCGGACACATCGGACACTTTTGACACATTTTTGGCGCCATTCACATTTATACTGCAATCAGTGCTATAAATATGCACTAATTACTGTATAAATGTGACTGGCAGGGAAGGGGTTAACACTAGGGGGTGAGGAAGGGGTTAAATGTGTACCCTAATATTAGTGTTCTAACTGAGGGGGAAAGGGGGTGACTGGGGGGGTGACCGATCTGTGTCTCTATGTACAAGAGACACAGATCCGTCTCCTCTCTCCCCTGACAGCACCGCTGTCTGCGAGAGCCGGGAATGAGAGATGATCTCATATGTAAACATATGAGATCATCTCTCATTGGCCGCACAGATCGCCTAGGAAACGGCCGCTCCGATTGGCCGTTCACGGCGATCTGTGACTGGCTGTGTCCAAGGGACACGGCCAGCACAGCAGTTCCCCGCTGCGCGCTCGGGAGCGCGCGCGGGGAATGTGCAAAGGGGCGGCCGTAAAAAGACGGCCTGTTAGAGATTGGGAGCCGCGCTGCGGCCGTACAAAGTCGTACGGCCGTCAGCAAGTGGTTAAGGAGATGGCACCTGCCGGCATCCTAACAACCAGTGACTCATCCCTGCTGTCAGCAAGGGGTTTCCCAAAAACTAAAATAAATGTGTGGTTTCTGCCTCAAAATCTATACCAGACCCTTTTCTGAGCATGCAGTCTGGCAGGCCAGGAAAGGGGGACAAGTGTCCCTCATTCACCAAAAAACAATCAGTTGTAAATAAAGACACACAGTTTTCAACAAGACTTTTATTGAAAATAAAAAAGCCCCCCCCCCACCCCCCGATGTATACCCATCAATCACTTTGTCCAGCAATGTAGGTTTGCGTCAGTAACGATGAACAATGGCTACCATCCCACAAGAAAAAAGAACCTGCCACATGCAGACACCCGACTGCTCCCATTGCTTACCGAATTACAGCTCTGTATCCCTCTGCCACTGAAGTAAACCAGGGGGTTGGGGCTACTGGTAACATCATTGACCATATATAGATGGGTCCTTATATGGTCAATTATGTCACCGGGTGATTCCCCTCCTTACAATGTCATTGACCATATATGGACTTGTCCAATGATGTAACAGGGTGACTCCACCTCTCAGGGCAGGGGGAAGCAGGACTACCTTTTTTATTGAGGGTTGGTGGCCATCGTTGTTTGTGATTGGCATGGAACTACATTGCTGGACAACGTGATTGATGATGTATGTACATTAGGGCAGTTTGCTTTTTTTTAATAAAGGTCAAAAACCTGTGCTTTGTGCTTATTTACATTTTACCTTTATGGTTAATGAGTAGGGGTACTGTGTATCCCATACTCCTTCACATGGGCATGGTAGGATCTGGGGACTACTTTATTGTTAAAGGGGCTTCCAGATTCCGATAAGCCCCTGCCCGCAGGCCTCATCAACCACCGGGCCAGGGTTGTGGGGAAGTGGCCTTTGTCTTCATCAAATGGGGACAAGGTGCTTTGCTTGGGGGGGTCACACATGTTAGGGGCATGTGACCAGATATGGTTGACAGGCTGCCAGGCTTTATGCTCAGATAAGGGACTGGTATGTATTTTAGGGGGGCCCCACACCATTTTTTTTAGCACCGTAATATTCCTGCATCAACATAAACTATGGCATTGGCTGCAAGAGAGTTTTCCAGCATGACCATTCGACAGAAGCCTGTCATTAGACTGGCTTCTGTTGAACACACAGTGGAATACATGTTCCAGCCAGGGTAGGACTGACAACTCATGGGGCCCCCGGGCAATAGAAGACCATGGGGCCCCCGGGCAATAGAAGACCATGGGGCACACAGTAGGGCACATCAGGGAGTACACAGCACATCACAGGGCATGGGGCACACAGTAAGTCACATCAGGCGGTACACAGGGCATGGTGGCATATAGCAGGGCAAAGAACACATCACGGGGCATGGGGCACACAGTAGGGTACATTAGGGGGTAAACAACAAAGCACAGGGCACATCCGGAAATACACAGCAGGGCACAGAGCACAGGTCATGGGGCACACAGTAGGTCACATAACAGGGCACACAGGGAACATCATGAGTCACAGGGCACATTAGGCAGTACACAACAAGGCACATCACAGGGCATGGGCCACACAGTAGGGCACATCAGGGAGTACACAGCACATAACCACAGTAGAGCACATCAAAGGGCACACAGTAAGTCACATCAAGCAGTACACAGCAGGGCATGGGGCACATAGAAGGGCAAAGGACACATCACAGGGCATGTGGCACACAGTATGGCACATCCGGGGAGTACACAGCAGGGCACATCACAGGCCATGGGGTACACAGTATGGCAAATAGCAGGGCACACAATCAAAACACAGGGCACACAGCAGAGCACTGGGATCCTCCAGACACAGCACAGTGTCTCTCAGGGCAGCCGTAGGGGGGAAAAGGCACAGGGGGACACCGTGGGTTGGTGGAAGGCACAGAGGGACACTGGGGGGGTTAAGGCACAGGGGGACATGGTGGGTGGAGGACACTGTGGGGGTGTAAGACACAGGGGGACACTGTGGGGGAGTGTAAGGCACAGGGCGGGATGGTGGGGGAGTGTAAGGCACAGGGGGACACGGTGGGTGGAGAACACAGGGGGACACTGTGTGGGGGCGGTGTAAGGCACAGGGGGACACTGTGGGGGGGGGGGTGTAGGACACAGGGGGACATGATGGGTGGAGGAGGACACAGGGGGATACTGTGTGGGGGGTGTAAGGCACAGGGGGACAGTGTGGGAGTGTAAGGCACAGGGGGACACGGTGGGGGGATGTAAGGCACAGGGGGACACAGTAGGGGGGGAAGGACACTGTGGGGGTGGTGTAAGGCACAGGGGGACACTGTGAGGGGTATAAGGCACAGGGGGACATGGTGGGTGGAGGAGGACACAGGGGGACACTGTGGGGCAGGGTGTAAGGCACAGGGGGACACGGTGGGGGGATGTAAGGCACAGGGGGACACGGTGGGTGGGGAAGGACACTGTGGGGGGGTGTAAGGCACAAGAGGACACTGTGGGAGGGTGTAAGGCACAGGGGGACACTGTGGGGGGTGTAAGGCACAGGGGGACATGGTGGGTGGAGGAGGACACAAGGGGACACTGTGGGGCAGGGTGTAAGGCACAGGGGGACACGGTGGGGGGGATGTAAGGCACAGGGGGACACGGTGGGTGAGGGAGAACACTGTGGGGGGGTGTAAGGCACAAGGGAACACTGTAGGGGGGGTGTGGGGCACAAGGAGACACTGTGGGTGTGGGAGGATGTAAGGCACAAGGGGACACTGTGGGGGGTGTAAGGCACAGGGGGACACTGTGGGGGGTGTAAGGCACAGGGGGACACTGTGGGGGGTGTAAGGCACAAGGAGACACTGTGGGAGGGGGTGTAAGGCACAAGGAGACACTGTGGGGGGGGTGTAAGGCACAGGGGGACACAGTGGGTGTGGGAGGACACTGTGGGAGGATGTAAGGCACAAGGGGACACTGTGGAGGGTGTAAGACACAGGGGGACACTGTGGGGGGAGAGGGACACTATGGAGGGAGAGGACTGAGGGAGACTATCACGGGGCCTCCTGTGGTCCTGTGACCTGTACTATATGCCATGCTGCCCGCTCCTGCCTCTGGGATGGTGGCCATGGTACCTCCAGCAAAAACAGTACCTCACCCGCCTGAATAAATGAAGCAGTCTAACGGATTCAACGGGATGCGGCTGTGATGATACCTCTCACAGCGCACTGCTCCTTGCCGGCTCCTCCTCTCTTCTCATCCTGGGGCTCTCCTCCTCATTAGCAGTGGCTCCAGCCTCCGACGTGACTGACGTCACTGGTTGCTACACGCCAAGCGGCACAGGCGTTAGCAACCAGGGCAGGGAAAGACTAGCCAGCGGCACTGCTCCACCCACAGCTCCAGCGCGGCGTAATGACCAGAGTCTCTCTCTTACCGCCGCTGATTATACCAAAGTGAGAGAGAGAGACTCGGTTGAGACTGCAGTCAGGGGCGGACTGAGCCGACCCGGGCCCCCCTCCACCACGGGCCCTCGGGCAGTGCCCGACTGACCGAATGGTCAGTCCGCCCCTGGTTCCAGCTGAATCTTGGTACGTGTATACACAGCTTTATTTTGTCTGCATGTCTCACTATAGATAAAATGGCCTTAGGAGTCCATGCATACACTTGTAATTCACATTGGATCGCACTGGGGTGTCACAGTGAGCGAGCACACTGGTAGATCCCCTATTTCAATAGCAACAGTAACTACCAAACCATGCAGAGACATGACAGGCACTGATGAGAAAACTAGCTTTTTGTGGACCCAGTAAATCTTCCAACTGGGAGACGAACCAAAGATCACTATACCCCCACAACTGTGCAACTACAAATACACAAAACCAGTGCACTTACCCAGTACATAAACAAGTCTAATTGTATATACCGTTAATGAACAACCCTTTAAAGTGCACCTTCATTTAGGGACAAAGTAACACACTGTCAAGCAACAGGTGCAGAAAGTAAGAAAAAATGTCATTAGACCTTTAAGGAAATTTTTTTTTTTTTTAGGTGCCTTCAAAGTGTTGTTGCTAGGCAGAATAGTTAATCTTCCCACTTCCTGCACCTAGGTGCTTAAGCTTCCTAACCTACACCGCACAGACTCCTGGGAATGTAGTGGGTGTAACTTTCCAGGAGTCTGTGCACTCCCCAGTCTCGAAGAATCATGTGACTTGGACAGTACAGGTGCTGAAACCTGATCTGAAACCTATTACACTGATTGTGCAGCACTGAGCATGTGCGAGATCTGCAAGGCTGAAATCCAGGAAGTCATACAGTCTGGCTTCATGATGCCCACACTTAGGATGGCCCCAGTCAATTTCTATTTTATAAAGTGTCTAAATGCTGTAACAACCTAACAAAACGGACCTTAGTTTACAGACTAACTTTACTAGAATACATTAAGCTTGTGTATTACAGGGGTATTTATATTTAAAAAGTGAAATTGTGGCCGGAACTCCGCTTTAAATACACCAATTACAGGAAGCTGAAATCATAGAGGAGTTTGGTGTTACAATGATATCAACTGTGCTTGCCATACCTGTATAAATCTACTCATAACATAAACATGTCTTTCACCCAAACAGCTGAATGAGCTAGCAGTTTTGTATAACTTACTAAAACTGGCCAAAACAAACAGATTTTTGAATAATTGATCATACAAACATTAGTGTGTGTCAAAAAAAAAAAAAAAAAAGTTCCCTTCCATTCAGGTGTCTCCCATCAGTTCCTTATTGATCATTTGACAAATGCTTCCCTGCCCCATCTCTCTAAAAATGTAAATCAGCTTATGGGGAAGTCGCAGACAGCATGATTTTTGTCTAATGCCGCGTACACACGACCGTTTTTAATGGTCTAGAAAAAAACAACTAGATTCAGAGAAATGTGCCTATCTATAGGCGGGCGTAGCGTATCTCAGATACACTACGCCGCCGTAAGTTAGAGCGGCAGGTCCTGTATTCACAAAGAAGTTGTGCTCTAACTTACGGCGGCGTAGTTAACTGGGCCGGCGTAAGGCCGCCTAATTCAAAATAGGCTGGTTGGGGGGCGTGTTCTATGCTAAATACTCGTGACCCCACGTATTTGACGTTTCTAACGAACGGCGCATGCGCCGTCCGTGGACGTATCCCAGTGCGCATGCTCCAAATTATGCCGCAAAGACTCATTGGTTTCGACGTGAACGTAAATTACGCCCAGCCCCATTCACGGACGACTTACGCAAACGACGTAAAACGTGAAAAATTTGACATGGTTCCGACGTCCATACTTAACATTGGCTGCGCCATCTTTTTGGTGGTTTATCTTTACGCCTGAAAACGCCTTACGTAAACGGCGTATCTTTACTGCGACAGCCGTGCGTACGTTCGTGAATAGGCGTATCTCGCTGATATACTTATTCTAGGCGTAAATCAGCGTACACCCCCCTAGCGGCCAGCGTAAATAGGCAGCTAAGATACGACGGCGTATGAGGTCGTATCCTCGCAACATTTAAGCGTAGCTCAGTTTGAGCATACGCTTAATGTTACGACGGCGCGGATTCGGAGTTACGACGGCGTATCTACTGATACGCCGTCGTAACTGTACCTGAATCCGGCGAAATTTTTTTTTCGACGTGATTCTTGTCAAGCCTGCCTTGCCTACACACGATCGTGAACAAAAATGCTCGAGCAAAGCGCGGTGACGTACAACACTTATGACTTCACTATAAAGGGGAAGTTCCATTCAGATGGTTAACTGTACAGTGGTTAACTGTACGCGGTTTCACACAACATTAAAATTCTCAGGAAAATATGAAATATTTTATTTTACCCAATTTGATTGAGGAAAACTACAAAAAATTCAGAGCCATGTTTCAGAGACAGCAGTCAAACATATGGCACAGGGGCTGGAGGATATGTGAGCATTTTCCCAGGGCCACAATGTAAGAAGGAGAGATACCTGTAGTTGAATTTTTTTTTTTCAGAGAAATACAAGTATGATATTTAACCACTAGACGACCAGCTGCGGCAGTAATACTGCAGCAGCTTGGCTCACCTGGGCAAATTGTCGTAGGTATACGTCGGCCGCTTTAAGAGCACTAGGAAATGAGCAGCGCGATGCTCAGCCGCGATGGCTGCTGGGCACTCACGATCATCCCTGAGAGAATATGATTAAACCTTTTTATTTTATGATTATACAAATAAATAGGGGGTGTACCATCGTCCTAGTTCTATGGAAAAAATAGAGGGGTCTCAAGGATTCCCCAATTAACCCCGAAACTCCAATAAAGTAATGTGGGCAGGGAGGACTATACCGGTACTTTATAATTAGGTTCAAAAGCCTGAATAGTTCATGTTTACAAAAATATTTATTAACAAATAAACATTGAAGACAAGAATAAAAGTACAATACATAAAAACATTACAAAAAATACAAACTTGACCACAATCAGGTCACCGGTTGTGCAATCCCCATTTAACAGACGGGGTAAATGTCGGTGAGAAAATTGAAATCATGAGACCATTAGTCTCGACTAGTTTCGCTTTCGTTTCGTCAGGAGACGGTCTAAAAACACAACATAAAACAAACATCAGGCATTTAAAAACAACACAATTTGTTATTAATAACGGGGGTCTTTTGTGTAAAAAGACTGCCCGGTACATACTATAATACCCAGGGGGATTTTTGGTCAGATCATGTCTCATACCTAGAGGCACAAGGTCTCTTGTTCCCAGTTGAACGATAGGTGCATGTGAACTATGACCAAGTCTAATGAAACAGACCTGGATAATACAACAATACATAATGAGTTGAAAGAAGAAGAACAAGAAGAAGAAGAAGAACAAGAAGAACAAGAAGAACAAGAAGAACAAGAAGAAGAACAAGAAGAACAAGAAGAAGAACAAGAAGAACAAGAAGAAGAACAAGAAGAACAAGAAGAACAAGAAGAAGAACAAGAAGAAGAACAAGAAGAAGAACAAGAAGAAGAACAACAACAACAACAACAACAACAACAACAACAACAACAACAACAACAACAACAACAACAACAACAACAACAACAACAACAAGAAGAAGAAGAAGAAGAAGAAGAAGAAGAAGAAGAAGAAGAAGAAGAAGAAGAAGAAGAAGAAGAAGAAGAAGAAGAAGAAGAAGAAGAAGAAGAAGAAGAAGAAGAAGAAGAAGAAGAAGAAGAAGAAGAAGAAGAAGAAGAAGAAGAAGAAGAGATGGGGGGGGAAGGGAGGAAAGGAGGGAGGGGAAAACAAAACAGGGAAAAGAACAAAAGGGGAAGGGGGGGGGAAGTGAAATAAAGAAAAGAATAAGGGGGGAAACAAAAAAGGGAGGTGGGGGGGGAAGGGGGAAGGAGGGAGAAAAAGAGGAAAAAGGGAAAGGAAAATGAGGAAGGGGAAGGGGCGTGGGAGAGAAGGGGGAAAAAAAGAAGAAGGGGGGGGGGAAAGGAGGGGGGGGAAAGAGGGAAATGTTGAAGCAGGGGGGGGGAGGGGGGAAGGGGACCCCCTGTCCCCTTCCCCCCTCCCCCCCCTGCTTCAACATTTCTGTCAGGATCAGCAGCTAAGGTGACCAGACACGTAGCTACACAAAGGAACCAAGACCAAACAAAGGATATATATATTAAGTGATATTTATTTACAGTGAACATACACCAATAAACATACACAGCAACCAGTGAAAACATAAACCACTCCAGCAAACAAGAATAACTAATAAACCTAACTATATACAATATCTACAACATGAGGGAAAAGGCAACAGGGATGCAAGGAAAGGGACACGGCTGGGAACAAGAGCAAAGCACAAGGCAAGAAGGGTGCAGGATGGATCAGGATAAGGGCAGGTTATCAAGCACAAGCTGGTAGCAGACAGGAAAGGACCAGAATCGTGACGCACTGGGGGAAGGGAGGAGCAGCCTTAAATATCCACCTGGCAGCTGGAGCCAGGTGTGGCTGATCAGAACCTGCTGGCTTCTGGGAGACACCTGCTGGTGGAGACTGGAACTGCAGCAAACAGCCCAGAGCAGGATAGTGCCACCAGCAGGTGAACTTAATCCTAACAGATTCCCCACCTTAAGGAGCGGCCTCTGGACGCTCCATAGGGCCCCACACACCAGGATCTGCAAACTGACTGAGCACTCCACTGTCCATGTCTGAAGGCCTGGTGAGACCCTGCCGCCGGGGTCCCAAAACTGTCTGGGTTCTCTGCTAGTCAGATCCCTAAGGAGGGGCAACACCAAAGGTATATTCTTAAAAGCATCCTGTGTCCCAATGCTGGGACACCAAAGGACACCCGACAGCCCAATACCAGAGTACCTGGTCCGTGCAGGTACCCCGATGCCAGGGCATTCCTTCACATCTGGACATTCTCTCCCTCTGTTACCAGAGGCCGCTCTGCACTGTACCTCGGGTCTACCCAGCGCATAGGTTACCCCACTCGGGTCCCCAAATGCACCAGGGATCGCAGAGATAACCCCTGGGTCAGGACAAAGCTCAAATGGAACACTGTCCTTTCCCATGGGACCTCTACTACCGGGGCTGTAACAGATTTGGCTCTCAAGTTTAAAGGGGAGATCTGGACCACCTGGCCTTGGCACAACAGGATCCTCTAGCTGCAAAAAGAACTCGGGATGAGCAAATATAGGGATCTTGACCCACCCAGACAACCCCTTTAGGCCACATAACACTGGATCTTTAGAATCCTCAGACACATAATTAGATTGGGTTAAACACCAATCAATGACCAGTTTGACAGCAAGTAGAGATTTGGCATAGTCCGGAGGGGCGGCAGCCCCGGAATCAGCATAGTCCAGAGGGGCGGCAGCCCCGGAATCAGCATAGTCCAGAGGGGCGGCAGCCCCGGAATCAGCATAGTCCAGAGGGGCGGCAGCCCCGGAATCAGCATAGTCCAGAGGGGCGGCAGCCCCGGAATCAGCATAGTCCAGAGGGGCGGCAGCCCCGGAATCAGCATAGTCCAGAGGGGCGGCAGCCCCGGAATCAGCATAGTCCAGAGGGGGGGCAGCCCCGGAATCAGCATAGTCCAGAGGGGCGGCAGCCCCGGAATCAGCATAATCAAGCTGGTCAGCGGCAGCCCGGGAACCCGCTGTGGCAAGCTTGGCAACAGATGGCAGATCACCCGCAGCAGGCTTTGCAACAGACGGCAGCATGGAGAAGGCATGGATCGCATCATCAGGTGGCAACATTAAGGAGGACTGGATCGCATCATCAGGCGGCAACATGGAGAAGGACTGGGTCGCATCAGCAGGCGGCAACATGGAGGAGGACTGGATAGCATCTGCAGGCGGCAACATGGAGGAGGACTGGATCGCATCTGCAGGCGGCAACATGGAGGACTGGATCGCATCATCAGGTGGCAACATGGACGACGACTGGATCACATCTGCAGGCGGCAACATGGAGGAGGACTGGATCGCATCATCAGGTGGCAACATGGACGACGACTGGATCACATCTGCAGGCGGCAACATGGAGGAGGACTGGATCGCATCATCAGGTGGCAACATGGACGACGACTGGATCACATCTGCAGGCGGCAACATGGAGGACTGGATCGCATCTGCAGGCGGCAACATGGAGGAGGACTGGATCGCATCAGCAGGTGGCAACATGGAGGAGGACTGGATCACATCAGCAGTCTGCATGGAGGAGGACTGGATCGCATCAGCAGTCTGCATGGAGGAGGACTGGAACGCATCAGGCACCGGATCGGTGGGAACAGGATCAACAGGCAACATGGATAGTGGCACAGATATAAGAGCAGGAGATGAACTTTGTTTCTTTTTCTTAGGCTTAGATAATGGATGACCGCATGTAGTTGCCTTGTGCTGACCAGATTGTACTGCTGATGGTGGGAAGGTAGTAACAGTACTAGGGGGAATAGAGGGGAGAGTATCAGAAATACAGGAAGAGGCCTGAGAAGTTGCCATGGGTAACGGTACTGCAGGGGTAGCTTTTAATTGATTGCATACAGGGGAAGTGTGCCCTCTGGTGGCAGGGTAATTATGTGACTCATTTAGCACTGGGGATATGATCTCTGACCAAGCTTGTAGCAGAGGTTGAACTAAAGTCAGTCTGTCTCTCCCTTGCTCACATTGCTCAATTAAACAATGCACAGCAGCAATACATTCCAACACCACCTGTTGTGAATAGGCTGCATACTGCTGGAGAAACGAACCTGCACAATTCTTCAGCAACCATCCCAAAAATCCAGCCTGGTACAAAGTAAATGGAGGAGTGAAAACATCATGGCCCTGAGAGGTAACCTGAAATAGTAGCTCAGAACAGACCTGAATGAAAGGTTGTACTTGACCAAATGAAAATCTACCCTCCACGGCTAAGGCATGTGCAGTCAGAATGCTTCCAAGCAGCTCCTCCTCAGTTAGATCCTGCCACAGTGAATGACACACATCTTTATCCCCTACTGCAAGTTGCACACGGCAAATAACTTGCACTCTCAACATTGTGAAAGGAAAAGCAAAAATCCAAACCAACTGGCTCTCAATCCCCAAGTGTAGCAGATCTGGTCGTTAGTGGGCGTCACGATTATGTCAGGATCAGCAGCTAAGGTGACCAGACACGTAGCTACACAAAGGAACCAAGACCAAACAAAGGATATATATATTAAGTGATATTTATTTACAGTGAACATACACCAATAAACATACACAGCAACCAGTGAAAACATAAACCACTCCAGCAAACAAGAATAACTAATAAACCTAACTATATACAATATCTACAACATGAGGGAAAAGGCAACAGGGATGCAAGGAAAGGGACACGGCTGGGAACAAGAGCAAAGCACAAGGCAAGAAGGGTGCAGGATGGATCAGGATAAGGGCAGGTTATCAGGCACAAGCTGGTAGCAGACAGGAAAGGACCAGAATCGTGATGCACTGGGGGAAGGGAGGAGCAGCCTTAAATATCCACCTGGCAGCTGGAGCCAGGTGTGGCTGATCAGAACCTGCTGGCTTCTGGGAGACACCTGCTGGTGGAGACTGGAACTGCAGCAAACAGCCCAGAGCAGGATAGTGCCACCAGCAGGTGAACTTAATCCTAACAATTTCCCTCTTCCCCCCCCCCTCCTTTCCCCCCCTTCTTCTTTTTTTCCCCCTTCTCTCCCACTCCCCCCACGCCCCTTCCCCTTCCTCATTTTCCTTTCCCTTTTTCCTCTTTTTCTCCCTCCTTCCCCCTTCCCCCCCTCCCTTTTTTGTTTCCCCCCTTATTCTTTTCTTTATTTCACTTCCCCCCCCCTTCCCCTTTTGTTCTTTTCCCTGTTTTGTTTTCCCCTCCCTCCTTTCCTCCCTTCCCCCCATCCTTTCCCTTTCTTCTTTTTCTTTTTTTTTTTTTCTTCTTCTTCTTTTCTTTTTTCCTCTCCCTCTCCCCTCCAATTTCTCACATTCTTTTTGCACCCCCTCCCCCTTCCCCTCCCCCCCTCCTTCTTCATTTTTATCACAGTCACTTATATCTTGGGTGGTTTTCACCATGCTCTTCACAGTATTTTTTATATGCACTCCTTTTTCTGGACCTTATCTGGACCTAATCTTTTTTTCTAGGCCACAGTCTTAATATACAATTAGTTCACAATTTCCCGCCACTCTTCTCTTTTCCCCCCTTTTTTCCCCCCCTTCTTTCCCTCCTTTTTCCCCTCCTTTTCCCTTGCTTTTTCACCTTCCTCTTCCCTTTTATTCACATCACTGCATGCATTCTGCACTTTGCAGAAGCTCCTTCACAACTGAGACTTACATATACAATCAACTCATTATGTATTGTTGTATTATCCAGGTCTGTTTCATTAGACTTGGTCATAGTTCACATGCACCTATCGTTCAACTGGGACCCTCTCTCTGGGAACAAGAGACCTTGTGCCTCTAGGTATGAGACATGATCTGACCAAAAATCCCCCTGGGTATTATAGTATGTACCGGGCAGTCTTTTTACACAAAAGACCCCCGTTATTAATAACAAATTGTGTTGTTTTTAAATGCCTGATGTTTGTTTTATGTTGTGTTTTTAGACCGTCTCCTGACGAAGCGAAAGCGAAACTAGTCGAGACTCGAGACTAATGGTCTCATGATTTCAATTTTCTCACCGACATTTACCCCGTCTGTTAAATGGGGATTGCACAACCGGTGACCTGATTGTGGTCAAGTTTGTATTTTTTGTAATGTTTTTATGTATTGTACTTTTATTCTTGTCTTCAATGTTTATTTGTTAATAAATATTTTCGTAAACATGAACTATTCAGGCTTTTGAACCTAATTATCAAGTACCGGTATAGTCCTCCCTGCCCACATTACTTCATTGGAGTTTCGGGGTTAATTGGGGAATCCTTGAGACCCCTCTATTTTTTCCATCCCTGAGAGAGACAGAATGGAGATCTGTCAATGTAACAGACAGATCTCCGTGCTGTCAGCCCTCGTACACACGGAGGGACTGTCCGCTGAAATCGGTCCGCCGGACCGTTTTCAGCGGACATGTCCGCCCGGAGATTTCTGTCTGATGGTGTGTACAACCATCAGACAGAAATCCGCGTGTACACTATACGCGGTGACGTGGCCGCGCCGTCGCAGCGACGATTACGCGGCGACGTGCGCGGCCCTGGAAGGTCAATGCTTCCACGCATGCATCGAATGCGTCGAATCACTTCGACGCATGCGAGGGATGGCGGCCGAGCGAACAGACGACAGGCTTCCAGCGGACATGTTTCTTAGCATGCTAAGAAACATTTGTCCGCTGGAAAACGGTCGGCTGGACAAATGTCCGCTGGAAACCTGTCTGGTCGGCCGTACACACGACCGAACATGTCTGCTGAAACTGGTCCTCGGACCAGTTTCAGCAGACATGTTCGGTCGTGTGTACGGGGCCTCATGGAAGAGGAGACTGATCTGTTGTTCATAATAAGTATAAACAATGATCAGTCTCCTCCTCCAGTCAGTCCCATCTCCCCACAGTTAGAATCACTCCCTAGGACACACAGTTAACCCCTTTATCGCCCCCTAGTGTTAACCCCTTCCCTGCCAATGACATTTATATAGCAATCAGTGACTATTTTTAGCTCTGGTCGCTGTATAAATGTCAATGGTCTCAAAAAAGTGTCAAAAGTGTCCGATCTGTCCGCTGCAATATTGCAGTCCCGATAAAATTTTTTTTTTTAAAAACGCAGATCGCCACCATTACTAATAACCGCTTGCCGACCAGCCGCTGCAGTTTTACGGCGGCAGGTCGGCTGTGCAAAATCACTTAATATTACGTGATTTTGCATTTCAGCCACTAGGGGCCACTAGCCCCCTGCTCACCCCTGGTGCCGACGTGCGTGCACGCCGGGCGCCGGCGATCGCTCGTAACAGAGCGAGAACTGGGAGCTGTGTGTGTAAACACATGGCTCCCGGTCCTGTCAGGGGGAGAAATGACTGATCGCATACAATGTATGAACAGCGATCTGTCATTTCCCCTAGTCAGTCCCACCCCCCTTCAGATAGAACACACTATACGGAACATAATTAACCCCTTCCTCGCCCCCTAGTGTTAACCCCTTCACTGCCAGTGACATTTTTACAGTAATTAAAGCATTTTTATAGCACTGATCACAATAAAAATGCCAATGGTCCCAAAAATGTCAAAAGTGTCCGAAGTGTCCGCCATAAGGTTGCAGTAGCCAGTACCGATAAAAATCGCAGATCGCTGCCATTACTAGCAGGGCCGCCATCAGGAATTATGGGGCCCCTTACACAGCTTCAGGCATGGGCCCCCTAGGAGCAGAGAACCGGGAACCGGGGGGGGTGCTGCCGCCTGAAATTGAGAAAATTGAGCGGGGGGTGTGTGTCGCCGCTAATTGAGAAAATTGAGAAGGGGGGCCCTTTACAAAAGAAAGGAATAAAGAAAAATATATAGAAAAAGGGGGACCTCTCTGGGCCCTTTATTAAATATATTTAAAAAAGGGGGTTGCCATCCGGGACCATGGGGACCTCTTGGCTTTTAAATGAAAAGAAACCTCTGGGCCCTTTAATAAAAAATAAATAAAAAATATATATTTTTTTTATTTTTTTTTATAAACAATAAATAAAAAAAAGGGGGGGGGGGTTGCCATCCTGGGCCCTTTAATAATAATATATATATATATATATATATATATATATATATATATATATATATATATATATATAAAAATAAAAACAGAAATAAAAAGGGGGGGTTGCCCTCCGGGGCCCTGGGGACCTCTGGGCCCTTTAATAAAATAAATAAATATATATAAAAAAAAAAACATTTATAAAAAAAGGGGGGTTGCCACATGGGGACCCCCGGGCCCCTGGGGACTTTCTAAAAAATATATATATATATTATTAACATTTATAAAAAAAAAGGGGTGTTGCCATCTGGATCCCTGGGGACCCCTTACAAAAAAAAATAATATTTAAAAAAAAAGAACAAAAGGGGGGTTGCCATCCGGGCCCCTGGGGACCTCTGGGCCACTTACAGGTGTACTGCCTGTAACCCTCTGATGGCGGCCTTGATTACTAGTAAAAAAAAATATTAATAAAAATGCCATAAAACTACCCCCTATTTTGTAGACACTATGGCCTGGATTCACAAAGCACTTGCGCCAACGTATCTCGAGATACGCCACGTAAGTGCAAATATGCGCCGTCGTATCTGTGCGCCGTGCCCACAAAACTAAATACGCCTGAAAATAGGCTTCATCCGACCGGCGTAACTTGCCTACACCGGGGTAGAGTGGGCGCATATTTACGCTGGACGTATTTGGCGCTCCCATTGATTTTCTATTCACATATGCAAATGAGGGAGATACGCCGATTCACGAATGTACGTCCGTCCGGGGGGTTGTCATTCTGGGCCCTTTAATAAAAAATATATATATATATATAAAAAAAAAAAAAAAAATGTATAAAAAAAATATTTTTTTTATAAAAAAGGGACCTCTGGGTCCTTTAATAAAAAAAACAAAAATATATAAAAAAAATTAACATTTATAAAAAAAAGGGGGGTTGCCACATGGGCCCCTGGGGACCTCTGAGCCCTTTAATAAATAAATATATATACGTCCGGCGTAAAGTTATGCCCCATAAAGGAGGTGTAACTCAACAGCATCCATGCAAAGGGCTGCAGCAGGGAACACAAGCCGACGTATTTTACGTAGTTTACGTAGGACGTGAATATGACTAGGCGTAGGTTACGTTCACGCCGTAGGCAGTGATCCGATGTATCTTAGGCAGTTGTTCTGACGTGATTGTGAGCATGTGCACTGAGATGCGCCCACGGGATGGCGCATGCGCAGTTGGCGATACGTATCTGTCTGGCGCTCGGCCCCAAACACTGCACCTTATACAAGCATTTGTACTTGACCACTATGTTAGAGGAAGAGATGAGGCATATGTTATTCTGCAAATAAATACATTTTAATGTCACATTCAAGAGCCGGAAATATTTGATGGACTGGCTATATACACCATATAAGTATTTTTACTAGGCGATATTGATAGACAAGGAGACTTGGCAGGTGTTATATAATTAAATCAAAGTGACATTTTCCAGACCATCAAGAAAAAATACCTTAGCATCTTAGCTATAAAGGAGTACATACTGCCCAACAAATAAGTTATGTGAGAGGGAGGGAACATGCAGATTTCATCCTGATTACACAAATTACTTCAGAGGAAGAGAGCCCAAAATTAAAAAAAAATATATATTTTCTTGGATTTTCAGCACACCTTTTAAGCTTTCTATGCCACTTGGATTTAAAATATCAAATAAAGTATTTTATAGGAGATATGTATTATGCCCCGTACACACCATCACTTTATGTGATGAAAAAAAAATGACGTTTTTAAAAACGTCACTTTAATTGACTGTGTGTGGGGGAAAACGTCGTTTTATGTCTTGTAAAAAACGACCAAAAAAAATTGAAGCATGCTTCAATTTTATGTGTCGTTTTTCAAAAGTGCACTTTTTACTTCACAGAAATTGACCGTGTGTAGCAAAAAACGTCGTTTTGTAAGACGTTTTTTCATCCACGCATGCCCAGAAGCTACTTCAATGGTAAAACGTGGTGGAACGTAACCTCACTTTGCAAGAACATTGTGAGAAAAACGATGGTGTGTAGGCAACTTCGTCTTTGAAAATTGAAGTTTCAAAAACGTCATTTTTTACTTCACAGAAAGTGTCGTTTTTTTTCATCACATAAAGTGATGGTGTGTATGCGGCATAAGTGTTCCAGATTTGCACCACATATAATAACCCTGGGCCAGATTCAGGTACATTTGCGGCGGTCTAACGTATCCCATTCACTTGCCTGTAAACTTGCGGCGGCGTAGCGTAAATGCGTCCGGCGCAAGCCCGCCTCAAATGGGGCGTGTATCATTTAAATTAGGCACGTTCCTGCGCCGAACGTACTGCGCATGCTCCGTTTTAAAATTTCCCGCCGTGCTTTGCGCGAAATGACGTCGCACCGACGTAATCTTTTGAACGGCGACGTGCGTTACGTCCATTCCTATTAAAAATTAAAATTCGAAGCGGGAACGACGGCCATACTTTAACATGGGCAGTCTAAATCTAAGCCATGAAATAGCAGCCGTAACTATCCGCCGGGAAAAGCCGACTAGCGACGACGTAAGAGAATGCGATGAACGCGCGTACCTTTGCGGATCGCCGTAAACAGCTCATTTGCATACCCGACGCAGAAAACGACGCGAACTCCACCCAGCGGGCGCTGAAGTATTACACCTACGATCCAAAGGCGTACGAAGCCGTACGCCTGTCGGATCGAAGCCTAAAGCCGTCGTATCTTGGTTTAAGGAATTCAAACTAAAGATACGACGCGGCAAATTTGAAAATACGCCGGAGTATCAGTAGATACGCCGGCGTATTTCTCCTGTGAATCTGGCCCCCTGTATATACAGGCATTAATTTCAGAGAGGGTATATTGCATCTTGAAGTAAGTAATTAGGGCCAGATTCAGGTAGAAGTGCGACGGGGTAACGTATCGTAGATACGTTACACCGCTGCAAGTTTTCATCGCAAGTGCCTGATTCACAAAGCACTTGCGATTAAAACTACGCCGGCGGCCTCCGGCGTAAGCCCGCATAATTAAAATGGGCATGTGCCATTTAAATTAGGCGCGCTCCCGCGCCGGACCTACTGCGCATGCTCCGTTTCGTAACTCCCGCCGTGCTTTGCGCGAAGTGACGTCATTTTTTCGAATGGCGACGCGCGTAGCGTAATTCCGTATTCCCGGACGGCTTACGCAAACAACGTGAATTTTTACATTTCGACGCGGGAACGACGGCCATACTTTATACAGCAATACGATTGCTGTGTAAAGTTAAGGCACCAAAAACGACGACTAACTTTGCGACGGGAAACTAGACTAGCGGCGACGTAGCGAACGCGAAAATCCGTCGTGGATCGCCGTAACTCCTAATTTGCATACCCGACGCTGGTTTATGACGCGAACTCCCCCCAGCGGCGGCCGCGGTACTGCATCCTAAGATCCGACAGTGTAAAACAATTACACCTGTCGGATCTTAGGGATATCTATGCGTCAGGCCCCGTACACACGACCGAGTTTCTCGGCAGAATTCAGCCAGAAACTCGGTCAGAGCTGAATTCTGCCGAGAAACCCGGCCGTGTGTACACTTTCGGCCGAGGAAGCCGACGAGGACCTCGGCCAGGAAATAGAGAACATGTTCTCTATTTCCTCGTTGTTCAATGGCAAATTTCGGCTCGCCGAGATCCTCGGCGGCTTCACAAGGAACTCGACGGGCAAAACGATGTGTTTTGCCCGTCGAGTTCCTCGGACGTGTGTACGGGGCCTAATTGATTCTATGAATCAGTCGCATAGATACTCTGATGCCGCGTACACACCATCACTTTATGTGATGAAAAAAAAACGACACTTTCTGTGAAGTAAAAAATGACGTTTTTGAAACTTCAATTTTCAAAGACGAAGTTGCCTACACACCATCGTTTTCTCACAATGATCTTGCAAAGTGAGGTTACGTTCCACCACGTTTTACCATTGAAGCTTGCTTCATAAGTAGCTTCTGGGCATGCGTGGATGAAAAAACGTCTTAGAAAACGACGTTTTTTGCTACACACGGTCAATTTCTGTGAAGTAAAAAGTGCACTTTTGAAAAACGACACATAAAAGTGAAGCATGCTTCAATTTTTTTTTGGTAGTTTTTTACAAGACATAAAACGACGTTTTCCCCCACACACAGTCAATTAAAGTGACGTTTTTAAAAACGTCATTTTTTTTCATCACATAAAGTGTTGGTGTGTACGTGGCATGAGAGATACGACGGAGTATCTGAGATACTCCATCGTATCTCCTTTGTGAATCTGGCCCTGAGTGTCTTGATTCTGAGACTGATGAGGACAAATTTTTTTTAGACACAGCTCTTAAACCCTTCTAGACAGACCACATTAAGCGGGTATATTGCATCTGATATAAAAAAATAATAATAATAATAATAGTGTTCAATTGTTTTAGGTGTATAAGAAAAAAATGCACAGATTCAGTGTACAGATCACAATTTCCTTCTGTTCAGAAGAATAAAGATAGAAAATGTTTACAAAATTGCACCATGGGTATTACCAGAAATTGTATGGTCAGGCTGCAAGACTGACTGTGACTGAAAGGGCACATTGTGTCTGTAAACCAAAAAGTTTGTGTCTTTTGGTTAACTTGAAAAAAAGAAATAAAAAAAAAAGAACCCATTGCACCACAGGTTTGAAGCCTGTGTTGGTGAGACCAAAATTTCTGAGAGCAAACACACTGCATCTTGATGTAAACATTTTTTGTCTATGTTACTTGTGTTTGACAATCATTGAAAACAGAAAAACAATGCTTTAAAAATGTTACACTTAGTACAAAAAATATGTAATAAAAGTGGCACCACTCAAATGCTTAGGGAAAAAAGCATTATGGGAATTCACCTAAATATACCAATAAATGTCCAATCACAAAGTTTGTGAATCAATCCATACTTATAAAAGCCACATTTTTTCTTCATGCAGCTTGTCATGTTTAATCCCTTCCTTTCTTCATCCAGTGCACTTTCTTCATCCAGTGCTTTCAGATGTATGCTCACTTCAGCAGATGGACCTCTTAAATTTCAGGAGATCTAACAAATGCTTGGGTGCCCTGAGGAATTTAACATTCTCTTCCACTTCTTTCCAGTTGGAAAAAGTCAGATGAGAGCCTTTGGACGGGAATCCCGACCGTGTGTATGCTCCATTGGACTTTTTCCAAAAGGAATACTGATGGAAAAAAAATATCTCTTTTTTTCCCGTCAGGAAAAAATTGTAGCGGGAAAACTGTCTGTATGCAATTTCAACGCGCAATAAAACACGCATGCTCAGAATCAAGTCGACACATGCTCAGAAGCATTGAACTTCATTTTCTTGGCTCGTCGTAGTCTTTTACGTCACTGCGTTCTTGGCAGTCATAATTTTACCGAACTTTGGTGTGACCGTGTGTATGCAATGCAGGCTTGAGAGGAATTCCGTCAGGAAAACCATTGTTTTTTTTTCCCAGCGGGAAAACCGCTTGTGTGTATGGGGCATTACATAAGTACTTCGATCAAGGAGACAAAAAAAATGATTCTATATTTTATGAAAACCACTTCAAGTACACCAAAAAACAAAAAAAAGTTTAAAATAATAAATAATAATTTCAGAGAAATAGATAGCCGCTCAATGAAGTGTCTAACCACATTAGGTTTCATAACTCAGTTCCTCTCAGCTCAGCATGATGATATCACCTGGAAAGTCCATCTTATGCATTGCATCCTATGGAATTTCATCAGAGGCTTGGGAGTCTGAAGATGGGAAAATGTCAGAGATTTGCATATCTCCATGTCTGTACGGGAAGGCTGCAATTTCTTTTGCATGGTTATGTGTGCATATTGCATCTGGAGCATACATAGTTTCATAATTGATGAGGTTGAGTAAAGACACCAGTCAATCCAGTTCAACCTGTGTGGGTGTGTGTATGTCAATACCAATTCCCATATCCCTGTATACTGTGTCTGCTAAGATGCCCATCTAAGAGTTTTTTTACACTATCAACACTACCCGCTGACACCACATCAAAGTGGAAGGGAGTCCCACATCACTCCCACTTTGACAGTAAAGAACTCCCTACGTAGCTTAAAGTAAATGTAAACCCATTTTTTGGGGGGGGCTGGCGCAATGTATAGTATAGGATTTCAGATCATCTGTGCTCAGTCTTGCCACAAAGAGTTAATCCAGCTCTGAGCAACCTTCTTATCTTTTTTCAGTGAGATAAAACAAACGGAGAAAACTCTGCCTGTTCTTCCCCCTTGCTGTGGGTGACAGGTTATTTACATATCTCATGCACGAGCCTGAGACAGGCATTATTTTTTAATTCCTACCCCCCACTCCTTTCTTCTGCAACTCTCCCAGGATTGGCTGTTCCACACCTCAGCATGATTGGGCATGCTGAAGTCATGTAGTTACTTTTCTGGGTTTTGACTGGATGTTAGTGATCATAGCAGAAGTGTAAGAAATACACATGAGAAAATATATGCTGACAAGGGGAGTGTAGAGGAAGAAGTGGAGTATTACTTACATCACAACTCCACCCACCAACCTCCGGACAACAGACCCACCCACAGAATCTTCATTTTTTTTTATTAGGGTAAACAAATCTTTACGCTCCCTGAAGTTGAATCGTTTTTCCCCTATGCTAGAATCACCATTGAGATATTTGTACATCGCTATCATATTTCCTCTTAAGAGTCTCTTCTCCAGGGAGAATAAGTTTAATGCTTGTAGTCATTCCTTGTAACTGAGGTCGATCAGTGCTCTTATTAGTTTTGTCGCCCTTATCTGGACTCCAGTTCAGTTCAGCACATTCTTCCCGAGGACTGGTGACCAGTAGGGATGGGCCGAACTCCCCCCTCGGTTCGCACCAGAACATGCGAACAGGCAAACAATTTTTGCGAACATGAGAATCCTATTTAAGTCTATGGGATGCAAACATGAAAAATGTAAAGTGCTCATTTTAAAGCCTTATATGCAAGTTATAGAATAGAACACACATATCCGAGAGTCTGAAGGGCAGCACACCCCATATCATTTTTAAAAAATTGAAGGATTCCCCCAAGGATTTTTTTTTAGCATTCTAATCAAGAAAGTTTATATAGTTTATAATATTGTAAAAGTTTTATTGGACAAAATTAATACAAGAATGGGAATAGGAGTTAAAATATGAGTTCTGTCTACAGATGTGTACAATCATGTTCCATTACAGCTGTCAAGTATTACGCAGTACAACTATCAATTGACAGTACATTACAATAATGATATCCACACGAACACATCAACGCGTTTCAACTTTATTCGGTCATAGTCTTCTTCAGGGTTTTTTTTGTCTCAAAAACATATATCAAAACATCAATATGTTCAATACCTCATATTCTGTGAGCATTTGTGCATGTGATATATTTAGTAAATTGGTAATTACTGCTCAAGAAATGGAACTCAATTGATGGTTGCACTGTGTAATAATTGACAGCTGTAATGGAACATGATTGTACACACCTGTAGCCAGAACTCATATTTTAAATCCTATTTCCATTCTTGTACTAATTTTGTCCAATAATGCTTTTACAATATTATAAACTGTATAAACTTTCTTGATTAGAATACCTAGCTGCTAAAAAAAACCCTTGGGGGAATCCTTCAATTTTTTTTTATTTGCAAGTTAATACCATAAAAATGGTATGGAGACCTGGGTACTGCTCTTAGGGACATGTATCAATGCAAAACAAAGGTTTTTGAAACAACCATTTTTTTAGGAGCAGTGATTTTAATATTGCTTAACCACCTAAGGACCGCCCAATGTCGTTTTATGTTGGCTGTTTGAAGAGGAATACCAGGGGTTATGGCAGCAGATAGATGCCATAACCCTGGTGTCCTCTTCATCAGCGGGTGGTCCTCTTTCAGATAAAAGTGGTCTCTGTGGCAGATTTGTCGCAATATCACTTTTATCGGGAGAGGGCCCCCCTCCTGCTGCACTCTGGTGGTCTCCGTAGCTTAGAGGACCCGCCGGTAACGGGGGAGATGATCGGGTCATCTTCCCTGACATGCATGGAGCTGAGTGAGGAAAAGATGGCCTCCACTCGGCTCCACACCATTGGCTGGCGGAAGCGACATCAAACGTCACTTCCTCCCAATAGTCTTAAAGGGGAATTTTTTTATTTAAAAAAAGAAAAAAATTGGACCCCAGATCTCATATTTAAGAGGTTCTGCCATGCTTTTTTACTATCACAAGGGATGTTTACATCCCTTTTGATAGGAATAAAAGTGACCCAAATGTTTAGTATCATTTTAATAGAGCATGTACAAAGTTATACTAACATACTAGAAACTGAAAAAAAATAACTTAGGTTTTCCAAGATCACTAACTGATGACATCATAATTTGAATATGAGAAACCAAATATTTCTTGGAAAATATTTCTTCTTTCTTTTATACGTTGGACTTAGGTTGACTTCCAGTAGATCATAGTGAGCAGAGAGAGGTTTTCTAGAAGCTTTAATAACCTTGTTTTATGTAAACTACAAAGCTTCACATCACAGAGAATTAGGCAGACCCATTAATATCACAGACACATAAACATATTAAAAGGGTTTGATCTAGCTTTGCAAATACAGTATTGGAACCATTATTCATGTTCAAAGTAGTCAACTGTCCAGTAGCTCTACTCGAATAGTGTAAAAACAAAGCAAATATAACACAAATAATGCCGGAGAGCAGCATCTCTATATATAAAACATATAGATCTGCACAAATCTGACTATGTGATTGACAATATTTGAAGCTCAAATAGAATGTGATACCAACTGAAATAGAGACTAGTTTTACTCAACTATAGCAGATCAAAGTCAGTTAGAGGCAAGAGGAGGTAGAGGAGTAGTAACAGGAGAACTATGTTTGGGGTACTGGAGATTTGGAAATGCTGGCGATGAGGAGGTGAAAATTTGGGCAGCTTCAAGGGGGACATTTTACCTGTCCCAAACCCAAGGATAGAATAGTACAGGAATCTCTGCCCTGAAACAAGAGGGTGCACAACAATAGTGGGGGAAAAAATAACCTATTTGCTACATTTCTTCATTGTGCCTGGATGCACAGGCCTATTGACATAGGTAAAGAAAGAATGTCCAATGGGTTGACTCCAAAGAACCTTTCCTTCCTCCATTTGCTATAGCTGCCCTTTTATTTCTTTAAGCTAATGACTTTATTTCATTGCACTAGAGGCAAAGCTGCAGGTGGAAAATCAAATGGTATAGGCTGGCCACCCTCACACAAGTTGACTTTGGTTGTGCCACTTGTTTCTGACAAGGAAATAAAGGGCAAAGGTATATATATATATATATATATATATAGTAATGCATAATTAATTCATAAGTAGTTATATTCCATTATTCAATAGAAATAAGAGGGACTCTGACCCCTTGTTTTTGTTTTATTATGCATGAATGTCCTGGATTAACTAAAAATGTGTCTATGTCATTGCAGAGACACAATACACGGTTGCTCATGACGAGTGTCAATAAGTTGCGAAATGCGTAGAGCCAATAGAATTTGTATTTCAATTAAGTGTCTCATCAGCATTATCCAGCAAAATTCCCCCCTCGTTCCTGACCTGTCGGGCTGCAAGCTCGCATAAGGGTCTGCTATGGATTTTTTTTTTGCCATTGGGCTCCCAATAGAGGCCATACCAGACCCAAAGGGCCTGATGTGCATTGGGGGGGGGGGGAAGCTGTTTTTTTAGAATTTTTAAATGTCTGCTTTTTTTTTTACATTCAACTGTCAGCGGGAAACCCGGTGAAAGCTGATGAGTCATCAGTTGTTAAGGCTGAGGTGGACGGCTTCCCAGGCCTGCTCCGTAGCAACCAGCTATTTGTAAAAAAAACAGCTAGGGGGTCGAGGGGACCCCCACGCTGTTTTTTTACAAATACCGCAAGTGATACCTCCAGCAAAACTCCTATGCGTGTGCATGGCTTACATAGAGGCGCTGTTATAGGTTAAAAAAAATGTTCAACGCCTGTATAAGGGGTGTTTTTTAAGCTCCGTGCATCTGTGCATGAGGCTTTAATGACCTTAAGTGAAGTTATGTGGTGTTTTGGATGCACAATGTTTGGGGAGGGGGGGTTGAAAGGATGCAGTGAGGTTTTGGGATAGTAAAATTATCTGCTTCAGCCAGTTGTTCCTGACAAAGTTAAATGCTGTATTTTGAAGTTATTATAAAAACTATAATTAAATGATAGAGATAAAATAAAAACAATGACAAACTTAAATATTACATTACTGTTCTGTATTTGTAGAGACAACAGCCAGAAATATTGTGCACACTCACACCACAGTTTGTAATGATAATAACAAGGCTGCAATTTGAAAGGGAGAAAGCAGGCAGGTGTTTATTGTACAACGGACAATAACATTTAAAAATTGTACCTTCACTGGGTGAATTGCTATTGCGATTTTGAATATATACACACTAGGGATGAGCCGAACACCCCCCCCCCCGTTCGGTTTTTACCAGAACCTGCGAACAGACCAAAAGTTTGTGTGAACTTTAGAACACCGTTAAAGTCTATGGGACTTGAACGTTTGAAATCTAAAGTGCTAATATTAAAGGCTAATATGCAAGTTATTGTCCTAATAAGTTTTTGGGGACCTGGGTCCTGCCCCAGGGGACATGTATCAATGCAAAACAGTTTTAAAAACTGCAGTTTTTTTGGGAGTAGTGATTTTAATAATGCTTAAAGGGAAACAATAAAAGTGAAATATTTCTTTAAATTTAGTACCTGAGGGGGGGGGGGGGGGGTGTATAGTATGCCTGTGAAGTAGCGCTTGTTTCCTGTGCTTAGAACTGTCCCTGCACAAAGTGTAATTTCTGAGGGGAATAAAAGTCGTTTAAAATCACTGGCGGCTATAATGAATTGTCGGCTCCCGGCAATACAGAGAAAAGTCATTCATAAAATAAAAAAATGCTCCTTTATTACATTTTTTTTTTAATAAAGGACTTTCCCAACGGTGTCTGTTTTGTTTTTTTACAATCATTTACACTTTCTTTGTGAAATGGTAGAGGTACAATGTACCCCATTACCAATTCACATAGGGGGGGCGGGATCTGGGGGTCCCCTTTGTTAAAGGGGTCTTCCAGATTCTGATAAGCCCCCCGCCCGCAGACACCCACTACCACCGGGCAAGAGTTGTGGGGATGAGGCCCTTTTCCCCATCAACATGGGGACATGGTGCTTTGAGGGGTCACAGACCCCCAAAGCATCCTCCCAATGTTGAGGGCATGTGGCCTGGTACAGTTCAGGAGGGGGGGCACTATCTTGTCCCCCTCTTTTCCTGCCATGTTGCGTGCTCAGATAAAGGGTCTGGTGTGGATTTCTGGTGGGACCTCCATGCCATTTTTTTTAATTTGGGGTGGAGTTCCCATTAAAATTCATACCAGACCTGAAGGGATATTTGGGGGAACCCCATGTCATTTTCTTTTAATTTGACGCGGGCTTCCCCTTAATATCTATACCCGACCTGAAGGGCCTGGTAATTGAATTTGGGGGGACCCCCCCATGAGTAATTTTAAATGACTTTTTTTCCTTCAGAAATGACACTTTGTGCAGGGACAGTTCTAAGCGCAGGAAACAAGCGCTGCTTTACAGGCATACTATACACCCCCCCCCCCCCCAGGTACGAAATTTAAAGGAATATTTCACTTTTATTGTTTCACTTTAAGCATTATTAAAATCACTGCTCCTGAAAAAACAAGCGTTTTTAAAACTTCTTTTTGCATTGATACATGTCCCCTGGGGCAGGACCCAGGTTCCCAAACTCTTTTTAGGACAATAACTTGCACATTAGTCTTTAAAATTAGCACTTTCAATTTCTCCCATAGATTTTTACAGGGTGCTCCGTGGCTTTTCGAATTTGCCGCGAACACCCAAAATTGTTCGCTGTTCGCCGAACAGGCAAACAGGCAATGTTCGAGTCGGACATGAGTTTGACTTGAACTCAAAGCTCATCCCTAATACACATCCATGTAATCTGTGCAATGCATCTGGATAAGAAATTATACAAGGACCACCAACAGCCAATTTTAAATTAAGAGATCAACATTAACATTAACATGTAAATTATTCCCAAATATTATACGTGAGTATGTTCCCAAAATAAAAAGATTTTTGCTCAAGCCCCAGGACCATTTTTAAATGTACTATACACATTAACGTTTCAATAATTTTGTTTTTCCCCCAAAATAACATTCCAAATAACATAGTGAATACATTCCTAGATTTAAATATGTTTGTGCTCAAGGCCGAAGTTGAATAGGAATGTATTTCCAAAAATAAAACATTCCAAATATTGTATGTTCCTCAAAATTGATTTATGCTCAATACCCCAGTTTACAAAGGACCACCAACAGCCTATTTTAAATGTACAGATCAACATTACAGTATTATATATTCCCAGAAAAAAAGCACTGTTTTACTTTTACTAGGCCACCTTACAATAAGACACAAAACAGCTAGCTTTTAATAAAACGCAATTATGGTGAATTTTATTTGGTTTCCCCCAAACAAGAGAAGCTACCATCCACCCAACATTTATGTTACTAGTTTTTCCAACAATAAATTGGCAAAAAAAAAACTCTATGAGAGGGATCAGGGCAAGGGATACTGCAAAATGCTTAGCGATTGGATGTGAGAGCACAATCTTCGCTTTAAACAACTGTTAGGCTTCATTTCCATGGACGTTTTTGGTCGTTTTTACAGCCACTTTTCTGAGCGTTTTTTGCAGCTTAAAAACAGCTCTCCATGTTAGTCTATGGCCTCATGCCCACCATGACGTTTTTGAGCTGTAGATGGCTGAGACGTTTTTAAGCTACAAAAAAAAAAACAGGACCAGTGCGTTCTGAAGCTCCAGCGTTAGAGCTGTAAAAACGCCAGACATTAAAAAACGCTCAAAAACACTAGAAAACGCAAAAAAAATCGCAAAAACGCTCAAAACGCTACCGCTGTGTTTTTGAGCTCCAGCTCAAAAAATAAATAAATAAATAAAAATAAAAAAAACATAGACAGGCGTTTTTAAGCTGTAAAAAAGGCTAAAAAATGTGGCTGTAAAAACGTCCATGGAAATGAAGCCTAAATATTGGACAGTCTAGGACCTCCCAGCTGGGGACCATGAGACCATGAGACAGGGGCATCTGGTTACCCTGCAGTACTGTACAGCTATTAGTACCCAGTGCAATCTCAAGAAAACTGTACAGTTCAGGAGGGCACTCTGCAATGTTCTGCACTGTGATCATAGAGAAGAAGACAGGAAATGGCCATTATTTGAGACCCTATGAAAGCAGACTCATCCCAAGCAGCCTCTTGCACTTATATCTCAAAAGCACACAGTTACCAGAAATCAAATTTGGGTCATTACTCAAAAGTCCCCAGGACAGCCACCACCTTCCAGCCTCCTCTGGAAACTGTCTAGTGAGTAAACAGCCCTTCTCTAGACTAGATCCCCTAGGTGAAGTGCTGCAGTCAGTTGTGGGTCACTTCCAGGTCTCAGCTCTGCTAACGCTGAGACCTCACCAAACGCTGACGCTGAGACCTCAGCAATGCAGTCCACAGGCTGCCTCAGGGGCAATAGGCCCAGAGGCTTGGTACTCTCCCCTGATCAATATTCAGTCTGTTTTTTTCTAATTCTCCCACCCTAAGCTCTAGAAACTTGTTCTAGAGGCAGGGAGAAATAATACAACTCCCAGCCTTTGAAACCCAAACCAATCACTGCTCCCTTGATTACAGAAGAAGCTAACAACGAAATTTACCTAGAATCCTACACTTGGAGGGTGCTACATATTTTTTTTTTACTGTAAACCGCTCCAAATATACTGCAGTGAGAATTTGTATGGTCTGTAATATCAGTAACTTTGGGCCAGATTCACATAGAACTGCGGCGGCGTAACGTATCGTAGATATGTTACACCGCCGCAAGTTTTCATCGCAAGTGCCTGATTCACAGAGCACTTGCGATGAAAACTACGCTGGCGCAAGGTGGGCCAATTCAAATGGGCGTGTGCCATTTAAATTAGGCGCGCTCCCGCGCCGGACCTACTGCGCATGCTCAGTTTCGTAATTCCCGTCGTGCTCTGCGCGCAGTGACGTCATGTTTTCAAACGGCGACGCGCGTAGCGTAATTCCGTATTCCCGGACTGCTTACGCAAAAACGACGTTGATTTAAAAATTTCGACGCGGGAACGACGGCCATACTTTAGACAGCAATACGTTTGCTGACTAAAGTTAGGGCACCTAACACGACGACTAACTTTGCGACGGGAAACTAGACTAGCGGCGACGTAGCGAACGCGAAAATCCGTCGTGGATCGCCGTAACTCCTAATTTGCATATCCGATGCTGGTTTACGATGCAAACTCCCCCCAGCGTCGGCCGCGGTACTGCATCCTAAGATCCGACAGTGTAAAACAATTACACCTTTTGGATCTTCTGGCTATCTATGCGTAACTGATTCTATGAATCAGTCGCATAGTTAGAAACAGAGATACGACGGCGTATCAGGAGATACACCGTCGTATCTCTTTTGTGAATCTGGCCCTAAGCCACTTTGTTACCAGGAACCACCACAGCCAGCTTTTCATATATGAAAAAAAACAAGAATTTTATTTTTTTTGGTGAATTTAGTTTATTTACTTTGACAATGTTGAGCACATTTGACAATATAATGCAATTACATTCTGTATGTGTTAGGGGATCTGTTTCCCCCTATTATGTGACAGAAACTAACTGAATTGATCAGTATCAGTTTTTTGTATTTAACATATCTTTGTATTTCAGATTTTTCTCTGCAGTCCCGGTCACACCAGAGCATTTTATGTGCATTTAGGTGTGATGTGTTAAAGAAAAACATTTGCTGTACTATAAAATACTATGCTGGCTTTTCTCTGCACAATATGGGGCAGATTCTCGTAGATCGCCGCATCTCTGCGGCGGCGTAACGTATCTCATTTACCTTGCGCCGCCGCAAGTTTTACGGGCAAGTGCTTGATTCACAAAGCACTTGCCTGTAAAGTTGCGGCGCCGTAGCGTAAATCCCCCGGCGCAACCCCGCCTAATTCAAATGATCTGGGTAGGGGGCGTGGATCATTTAAATTAGGCGCGTTCCCATGCCGAACGTACTGCGCATGCGCCGTCCCTAAAATTTCCCGACGTGCATTGCGTTAAATGACGTCGCAAAGACGTCATTGGTTTCGACGTGAACGTAAATGGTGTTCAGCCCTATTCACGGACGACTTACGCAAAAGACGTAAATTTTCAAATTTCGACGCGGGAACGACGGCCATACTTAACATTGACTGCGCCTCATATACCCAGGGGCAACTTTACGCGTCGCAAATCTAACGTAAACGTTGTAACTTCACTGCGTCGACCGCGCGTACGTTCGGGAATTTGCGTATTTTGCTAATTTGCATACTCGATCGGGAAAACGACGGAGGCGACACCTAGCTGCGAAAAAAAAGATTTCATTTAAGATCCGACAGCGTAAGAGCTTTACGCCTGTCGGATCTAATGGTTATCTATGCGTAACTGATTCTAAGAATCAGTCGCATATATACGACTGCCCAGATTAGGACTTACGACAGCGCACATGACGTTGCGCCGTCGTAAACCCTTTCAGAATCTGGGCCTATATGTTTAATACTGTGTGTATATATATATTAATTGGACTGTGAAACAGATTGTCAAATCTCAGTTCACAAGAAGTGGATAGTGAAGGTTAAAAGTTTAAAATAGATATATTGATTATCGCATTTAATTAACAGAAATCAGATGACAGATTTATTAAAGCACAGCAAACTAAACTTTAAGGGTTCTGTACATTAATCTCACATATGAATTTTGCCATGTTAGTGTATTTCTTTATATAGCTACCATCTTTTTTTCAATCTAAAAAAAATAATCGGAAACTAATATAACTTCCCAACAGGAGGCACCAACACATGTTTGCACCTAACTTATGTTCCCAGGTAAGGTTTTTCTATTGTAAAAAATAAACCACCAGGGTTGATTTACTAGAGGCAATGTGCAAGGGAAGTTTCCCCAGAGCTTAGTGAATGAGGGGAAATTTCACCTGACAAAGAATACCCAATTGCACAAGAAAAAAAAAAAATTCTGTTACAAAGTGTAACTTCCCTTGCAAAATGAACAGTCTATTTGCCTTTTATTAAATCCACTAAATGCAGTCACTCACTATGCACAAGGATCAACAGTTTCATAAGTATGTAGTGCACAACAATACTTGGGAGAGGGGTAACCCAGGAATCAGAAGAAGGTCTAGTCACACATACTTTTTAGGAAGACCAGCGCCTAGGGAGTTCTATCAAATTTTTTCATGTCGTTTTTATGAAAGGCTCACAACTGGCTGGAATGCATTAACTTCATTGTGATCTACTGTATCTGACTTAAACTGAACCATGCCTT
Organism: Rana temporaria; assembly: GCF_905171775.1. NCBI lineage: Eukaryota > Metazoa > Chordata > Amphibia > Anura > Ranidae > Rana > Rana temporaria. The sequence continues at coordinate 153,839,938 of NC_053493.1, read as the reverse complement.
AATTACGATACCACTAAAAAAATAACACTTTCTATGAACAATATCCCTCTATAAGATTGATAGTTTTGCTGTCCTGTCTACACATCTTCTGAATTATCAATGTTTGACTGCATTCTGGAGCGGCTATATTTGTGCAGCTTCAGACTAAATATGATTGACTTCTTTCTGGTCAATTTTTAATTTTCACTTTCTCTTGTAAAATATACAGTTGTTCAGCCAATGCTGAGAGAATCCTAGGGCCAGATCCACAGTGAGAGTACGCCGGCGTATCTACTGATACGCCGGCGTACTTTCAAATTTCCTGCGTCGTATCTTTAGTTTGAATCCTCAAACCAAGATACGATGGCATCTGGCTTTGATCCGACAGGCGTACGGCTTCGTACGCCTTCGGATCGTAGATGCAATACTTCGGCGTCCGCTGGGTGGAGTTCGCGTTGTTTTCCGCGTCGGGTATGCAAATTAGCTATTTCCGACGATCCACGAACATACGTGCGGCCGTCGCATTCTTTTACGTTGTCTCTAGTCGGCTTTTTCCGGCGTATAGTTAAAGCTGGTATTTTGCGGCGTATAGATAGACTTGCCCTGTTAAGTATGGCCGTCGTTCCCGCGTCGAAATTTGATTTTTATTTTTTTTGCGTAAGTCGTCCGTGAATCGGGATGGATGTAAATCACGTCTAAGTTAAAACAATGACGTAGTTGCGACGTCATTTCGCGCAATGCACGGCGGGAAATTTCGAAAAGGAGCATGCGCAGTTCATTCGGCGCGGGGACGCACTTCATTTAAATGAAAAACGCCCCCTAATCGCCGATTTTAATTCCCCTGCCAGAAATACACTACGCCGCCGTAACTTAAGGCGCAAAATCTATGATCTATGTATTTTGAACCTTGTTTTTTTTTTGTCTCACAGTCATTTTAAAATGACCCCCGGTTTCAGCGTTCAATGGCAAATGTGGGTCCTGGCAATCATTACATGTCAGTGAGAGCCCCAATGCCGCTCTCGAGGAAGTCAGTGTGACGAAATGCATTAGATGAAGTAACAGGATTGTGATGTCATTATGTACAGAGGTGCCTGCGCACATGGGACAGAGAGTAATTGTTTTGCAGAATTTTCAATACTTACCGCATTTATCGGCGTATACCGCGCACTTTTTTGCCCTGAAAATCAGAGCAAAATCGTGGGTGCACGATATACGCCGATACCCGCTTCCCGTGCCGAGTTTGAACCACTGCACCGGCATATACCGAGCGCAGTACACTGGGGTATAGTCAGGCAGGCTCGGCTCCTCTCGCGGTCACGTCCTGGACGTACAGGACGTGACTGCGAGAGGAGCCGAGCCTGCCCGACTATACCCGAGTGTACTGCGCCGGACCCGACGAGGCCACCAATGGATGCTGCGCAAGACACCAAAACTGTAATTACTAAAATGTTTTTTTTACAGGAATGCGGGTCCACATTAGGCTATACGCCGGAGCGCGCAATACCCCGATAAATACGTATCTTTATTGTGTGTGTGTGTATATATATATATATATATATATATATATATATATATATATGTGTGTGTGTGTGTGTATATACACATACAGTTGTGACCACAAGTTTGCATACCCTGGTAGAAATTGTAAAATGTTGGCATTAATATTGAAAATATGACTGATCATGACCAAAAAACTGTCTTTTATTCAAGTATAGTGATCACATGAAGACATTTATTATCACATAGTTTTTTGTCTCCTTTTAAAATCATAATGATAATGGAAATCACCCAAATGGCCCTGATCAAAAGTTTACATACCCTGGAATGTTTAACCTTAAATAGCCATTTTAACCTGTGTGTGCCACTATCTGTGTCTGTACCAAGGTCAATTTCCCACATTTCAGGCTTTTTAAATAGCAATTAGGGTCTGTGTATAAATAGTCAATGGGGGAGATCCTGATACGCCGTCGTATCTCTGAGATCCGACGGTCGGATCTATGCGACTGATTCATAGAATCAGTTACGCATAGATCTCCCTAAGATCCGCCAGGTGTAAGTGACTTACACCGTCGGATCTTAGGCTGCAATCTTCCGCTGGCCGCTAGGTGGCGTTTCGTGTTTTACTTGCGACGAATATGCAAATGAGGAGATACGCCGATTCAGAAACGAACGCCCGCCCGTAGTTTTTTTTTACGTCGTTTGGGTTCGGCTTTTTCCGGTGGATAGTTACCCCTGCTATATGCGGCGTATCCTATGTTAAGTATGGCCGTCGCTTCCGCGCCGAGTTTTGAATTTTTACGTCGTTTGCGTAAGTCGGTCGCGAATACGGATGGACGTAATTTACGTTCATGACAAAACCAATGACGTCATTGGGAGAAATGCACGCCGGGAAAATTTGCGAACGGCGCATGCGCAGTTAAATCGGCGCGGGGACGCGCCTGATTTAAATACTACACTCCCCCTAGCCGTGGAATTTGAATTCCGCCGGGGGATTTACGATACGCCGCAAGTTTTGAGGTAAGTGCTTTCTGAATACAGTACTAGCCTCTCAAACTTGCGCCGGCGGATCGTAAATCAGATAGATTACGTGGATCTAAAGATCCGCTAATCTATCTGAATCTATCCCACTGAGTTTGTTGGCTCTCACATGGATGCACTAAGCAGACTAGATCAGGGGTGGACTGGGACAAAAATTTGGCCCTGGACTTCATCCAGACCGGCCCACTTAATTTTTGCACGCACACACACACAAACTATACGCAATTGTCGGCGGTAAAAATAGCGGCGTTTTACCGCCGACGCTATGGGCGGCTCAGTGTGAAAGGGTCTAATAAATCAGTTACTATGACCAGCGGCAGTGCATTTACCCCCCCCCCCCCCCCCGCTGCATATTAAAAAAAAATCAGACACATACACTGACCCCCCTCCTGAAACAAACACTGTCCCCCCCTCCTTACACAAACACTGTCCCCCCCCCTCACACAAACACTGTCCCCCCCCCTCACACAAACACTGTCCCCCCCCCCTCACACAAACACTGTCCCCCCCCTCCTTACACAAACACTGCCCCCCCCCCCTCCTTACACAAACACTGTCCCCCCCCTCCTTACACAAACACTGTCCCCCCCCCTCCTTACACAAACACTGCCCCCCCCTCCTTACACAAACACTGTCCCCCCCCTCCTTACACAAACACTGTCCCCCCCCTCCTTACACAAACACTGTCCCCCCCCCTCCTTACACAAACACTGTCCCCCCCCCTCCTTACACAAACACTGTCCCCCCCCCTCCTTACACAAACACTGACCCCCCCTCCTTACACAAACACTGCCCCCCCTCCTTACACAAACACTGACCCCCCCTCCTTACACAAACACTATCCCCCCCTCCTTACACAAACACTGTCCCCCCCTCCTTACACAAACACTGTCCCCCCCTCCTTACACAAACACTGACCCCCCTCCTTACACAAACACTGACCCCCCCTCCTTACACAAACACTATCCCCCCCTCCTTACACAAACACTGACCCCCCTCACACAAACACTGACCCCCCCCCCCCTCACACAAACACTGCCCCCCCTCCTTACACAAACACTGACCCCCCCTCCTTACACAAACACTATCCCCCCCTCCTTACACAAACACTGTCCCCCCCTCCTTACACAAACACTGTCCCCCCCCTCCTTACACAAACACTGACCCCCCTCCTTACACAAACACTGACCCCCCCTCCTTACACAAACACTATCCCCCCCTCCTTACACAAACACTGACCCCCCCTCACACAAACACTGACCCCCCCCCCCCTCACACAAACACTGTCCCCCCCCTCCTCACACAAACACTGACCCCCCCTCCTTACACAAACACTGACCCCCCCCTCCTTACACAAACACTGTCCCCCCCCTCCTCACACAAACACTGACCCCCCTCATTACACAAACACTGACCCCCCCCTCCTTACACAAACACTGACCCCCCCCCCCTCCTTACACAAACACTGCCCCCCCCCTCCTTACACAAACACTGTCCCCCCCCCCTCCTTACACAAACACTGACCCCCCCCCCCTCACACAAACACTGACCCCCCCCTCCTTACACAAACACTGACCCCCCCTCCTTACACAAACACTGACCCCCCCCTCCTTACACAAACACTGACCCCCCCTCCTTACACAAACACTGACCCCCCCTCCTTACACAAACACTGACCCCCCCTCCTTACACAAACACTGACCCCCCCCTCCTTACACAGTCCCCTTCTTTTTGGTATCCTTTGCAACAAAACACAGCTCCCTTTATGTCAGTGCCCCCTCCCTTACCTTACACAGCAGGGAGAAGACACTCAGAGGATGCGAAGCGTCCAAGCAGAAGGCGGGAGCTGTTCAACTTTCAATATTACAGACAGACGATTGGTTGCTAGGACTGCCCCTAGCAACCAATCACAGGCTTTTTAACTTTTTAACAGCAACTTCTGCTCGGACAGTCTGTCTTCTATTGTATGGATGAAAGCGGCTGTGGGGGGGAAGGAGGAGGAGTTACACGGGAGAGGACACACAGGCAGGATGTTCAACAGGTTCACTGTTGTCACCCTGCACAGTGCACTCCACCCTGCACATGCACCCCCTCCAGCAGCAATACTCTGCAGCCTGCACTGGAACCGTGCACTTGCAGTAGTGGCAACGGGTGCGGCCACCACCTTCCTCCCCAGCCAGCAGTCAGACTCTGCAGCCGCATGACCCGATACCGATGTGCGGGGCCCCCTTCGTCCAGTACATAGCAAACACTGCCTGTATACATTCTAACTGTCAGAGTGTATACAGGCAGTGTTTGCTATGTACTGGAGGAAAGGAGCCCCGCATATTGGTATCGGGCTTGCTGCTGCAGTGAGAGTGGAGCTGTCACATCTAAGCACTGATGATGGGGGTGCCCCCGCATATTGGCCCCGCCCATCCCCGACATCGTTTTGACAGCTCCACTCTCACTGCGGCCGCACGCCCCCGCTTGCCCACCAATCATCACTGGTCTGGATGTTTACACTCAGGGCGGACTCCGGGCTTTTTGGGGACCCATTCGGGGCTTTAGCCACCCCCTCCCGACGCCCCTGAGTGACAACTGGCCCACTGAGCCATCGGCCCACCGGGAAACTCCCGGTAGTCCCGATGGCCAGTCCAACCCTGGACTAGATACTAAGCCATGGGGAGCAGAAAAGAACAGCCAAAGCACCTATATAACAAGGTAATGAAACTTTACAAAGATGGCAAAGGATATAAAAAGATTTTCAAAGCCTTGAATATGCCTTTCACAGTACTGTTCAATCATTTAATAAGAAGTGGAAATTTGGGAATCTCTTGATACCAAGCCAAGGTCAGGTAACCTCAGGAAAATAGAGGCTGCTCTGGAAAAAAATTGTGTTGTTTTAAGTAGCACAATACGATGGTACTTGAACAAAAAAGAGCTGCATGGTCAAGCCTGGTTACAATATGCCCAACAACACCTTGACATGCCTCATTGGGCTTTTTTGTGGCATAGGCGCAGTAAAGGCATCCTTCTGGTAGCTTAACCATGCAGCTCTTTTTTGTTCAAATATTGTTGAATTGTGCTCCTTAACCACTTTAGCCCCGGACCATTTTGCTGGTCAATGACCAGGCCACTTTTAGCGATTCTACACTGTGTCGCTTTAACTGACAATTGCGCGGTTGTGCGATGTGGCTCCCAAACAAAATTGGCGTCCTTTTTTCCCCACAAATAGAGCTTTCTTTTGGTGGTATTTGATCACCTCTGCGGTTTTAATTTTTTGCGCTATAAACAAAAATAGAGCGACAATTTTGAAAAAAAAATAATATTTTTTTATTTTTGCTGTAATAAATATCCCCCAAAAATATATAAGGAACGATTTTTTTCCTCATTTTAGGCCGATACGTATTCTTCTACATATTTTTCGTAAAAAAAAATCGCAATAAGTGTTTATTGATTGGTTTGCGCAAAATTTATAGCGTCTACAAAATAGGGGATAGATTTATGCCATTTTTTTCTTTTTTTACTAGTAATGGTGGTGAACTGCGATTTTTATCGGTACTGCGACCTTATGGCGGATACTTCAGACACTTTTGAAACATTTTTGGCACCATTGGCATTTTTATAGCGATCAGTGCTATAAAAATGCCTTGATTGCTGTAAAAATGTCACTGGCAGGGAAGGGGATAACACTAGGGGGCAAGGAAGGGGTTAATTATGTTCCCTCATTGTGTTCTAACTAAAGGGGGTGGGACTGACTAGGGGAAATGACAGATTGCTGTTCATACTTTGTATGAACATGCGATCAGTCATTTCTCCCCCTGAGAGAGGACCGGCTGCTCCCGGTTCTCGCTCTGTATCGAGCGATCGCCGGTGCCCGGCGGTGATCGCACCCGCGGGGCACGCGCATCGGCACCAGGGACGAGTAGGGGGCGCACACCCCTAGTGGCTGAAATGCAAAATCACATTATATTATGTGATTGTGGGTGGTCGACAAGCAGTTAAAAACAACCACCGTCTTTTTGGAGAGCAGCCTGTATTTCTCCTGAGGTTACCTGTGGGTTTTTCTTTGTGTCCTGGGCAATTCTTCCTCCAGTTGTGGCTGCAATTTTTCTTGGTCTACCTGACCTTAGCTTGGTATCAAAGGAGCTCTGAATAAGGGATTAAACAGTACTGACTGGGATATTCAAGGCTTTGGGTATTTTTTATATCCTTTTTCATCTTTATAAGGTTCTATTACTTTTGTTACGCAGGTCTTTTGACTGTTCTTTTGTACCTCCTCATGGCTCTGTATCTTGCCTGCTTAGGGCATCCATGTAAGAGCTAACAAACTCATTGACTATTTATACACAGACACTAATTGTGATTTTAAAAGCCACACATGTAGGAAATGAACCTTTAATAGCCATTTTAACCTGTGTGCCACCTTCTTTATCTTTACCAAGGCCAAACATTACAGGGTATGTAAACTTTTGATCAAGGCCATTTGGGTGATTTGTTATTTTTTTGGCTCCTTTTAAATGAGGGGGCCACTGCTGGAATAACACTGTTGCTCCAGAGCTTAGTGAATGAGGGGAAATTCCACCTGGCAAAGAATACCCAATCGCACAAGAAAAAAATAATTCCCTTACAAAGTGCAACTTCCCTTGCAAAATGAACAGTCTATTTGGCTTTTTTTAAATCCACTAAATGCAGTCACTCACTATGTACAAGGGTCAACAGTTCCCTGTCAGCTCCTGTGGGGGATTTCTCCCCCTCACTCTCCTCGCTGACAGTCTGCATAATGCAAACTGCGCTCGCACAGCCACTGCTGCCCGATCTGCTCCCTCCTTCTGTATCCTCATTGGCAGGGAGGAGAGTGACTTGCAGGAATGACTCCACCAGCAGCACAGGAGTTTGGGACATGTAGTCCCCAACTAAAGCGGCCCCACAGCCTCCTATGGGGCAGGGAGCTACAGAGCCCAGCATGCTCTCTGGCAAGAAGTGATTCACACAGCAGAGGCTGCCTGGGAGAAAGTTGAGTTCCACAATGAGGCAGAGGAAGACAGACGGATGAGAGGGGCTGCTGTATTCACCAGGAGTGCTGATCCTGCCACAGCTCCAGGAGTCAGACAATGATAGACATCCCATCCGAGAGGGTGCATCAAAAGGCAAGCTAAAGATGTAAGCTGTTCTGGCTACTAAGTAGCCAGTCGGGACTGTCGGAGAACCTGTCTGCCAGGACATCTTGCTCGATCCCTGGGTCACAGGATTGCTGAGTGGGCAATTGCCCATTTTAAAAACTGTATGCAAGTAACATTGCCTTACAAGTGCCCACATTTGTAGGAACACTTACACCCTGCTGAACCATGCCCAGATCGACCTTGCTGATCAGGATACTATTAGCATCCTGCATTTCATTTTGCCTTGCCAGGATACTTTCAAGTACACTTTGTCTGTCCTACTTCCAAGTACACTTTGTTTATCCTGCTCAACAGGACATCAAGGGCACCGACGCCAGGCTAGCCGAAGATACTGGATATCTCCATATTGAGGACCTCTGTGCTATCATTTCAGTATCAGTAATTTAGTGATCTCAGTGATTATTCTTAAAGGAACACTAAAGGTTCTTTTTTTATTAGATCAATTGATTGCTGTAAGCTAGAGCATTTAAATATCACTTCCCTCGTTTTTCCTTTTGACCTCCAAAATACAGTAATCCAGGTTTTAAAATGCCATTTCCTGTCACTCCTCTTCTTGCTTTCCACCAGCATCTGAGCCGTTTTGCATGGTGGAAAGCAGAATGTGCTCACCCCCTCCCTATGACTACAGCCCTGCGTGAAGATGCTCTCTTATCCCTCACAGGCATGGAGGCTAAGCCTAATAGGAACTGTAGTTCCCATTAGGCCATGATGTAGCAAGAATGAATGCGCACCGCAAACCAGGAAGTCAGTGAGAATAATGACTCAAGAGTGACGGAGGTGAATAAAACAGCTCAATTTCAACAGGTATCAAACTAGTTATAATGCAAAACATTACTTTTTACTTTATCAGCTACTGTCAGACTTTAATTTAAGAGGAAAATATTTTTGTCTTTACAACCCCTTTAAGGAAGAATTCTAAAATTAATAAGTAATAATGAGTATTTGTGACCTATTGCTTCGCCTGTTCATTGCCTGGGTCTGTGATTTCAGCATTCAAGGGAAACTGACTGTTGTTAAGCCAGATCTGTTCCCCTTCATGCCTGAGCATATATTATAGGTGGTATTAGAGCCATTTAAGTTGTTGATTGTGTTATACCGTTATAAGTCAGATGTTCTGCTATTGCTGACTACTAATACCCATTTGCTGTTTGTGGTAAACCAGCAGGTGTGTTTACTGAAACTCTTTACCATGCAGCAGTTTGTGTTTCTGTTCTACTGCTGTGTGTTGCACTAACACTGCTTATAAGATGTGCCAGAGGGGATGGGACTGTCCTTGGGGTTGAGAGGCAGAGTACAGAACCAAACATACTTAAGCAGGTCCTGCAGGGGGTAGCGTTACCTATTTTTGTATTATAAAAGCAGGCAGTTTGTTGCCACCACGGCACCACCAGCTGTCAGCTGAAAAGAGCAGAGCACTGAATCCAATGAATAGGCGCTGCTGCTGTAAAAAGGCTCCCTCGTGGCACCTATTCAATCAGGGATAGGGTCAGGCCAGCTAAGCACAGGCATTCGTGTCACGGTTAGATGTCACAAGAAGTGGCAGCGCAAGAGTGCGCAAGTCTGCGCTGTTTGTGCAGTGCACCAGCCCAGCAGAGCGGACAGCAGAGGAGTAGAGCAGAGCCAGAGCACAGGGCAGGAGGAGTGGAGCATCCATTTTAGAGGTGAGTTGAGCAGTAAGTTTGCACTGCACATTTTACAGTCACACCACCCACACACCCCTGCAAATAACAATGTGGACTGACAGTCACCACTGACAGAATTTTACAACTGAACATAGCAAACATGTATAATACATGTCAGTAAGTTTGCTATGTCCAGCTGTAAAATTCTGTCAATGGTGACTGGTCAGTACATACATAATGTATGTACTGACTCCACAGCACTGACAGAATTTTACAGCTGGACATAAAAATCTTACTGACATGTATGTACCGTGCATGCGCTCCCTCAGAGAGCATTCACCGATGACGCCATCAATGCAGTATACAGTGAATATCTCCTAAATGGTGCAAGTTTAGGAGATATTTACAGTACCTATAGTTAAGCCTTTTTATAGGCTTATCTATAGGTACAAAAAATTGGGAAAAGTTTACTTCCTCTTTATTGAATGGAGTCATCGATCCGTACTGATCACTGACTCATTTCATTTATAACTGAGGCAAAAATAAATAAATAAAGTGTTTCTAAAGTTTAAGTTTCAATGGACAGGAACAGCTCTGTACAGCTTCATGTTCATTACCATTGTGTGCAGATGAGGCTGCAGAGAAAGAGATTGAGGGCTGTGTTCTCCATCTCCTCTTTCTGTCACAAAAGTTGAAAAATCCAAAGTCTGTTTGGACCAGAGCCCCCCAACGGGGCTCCTAAAAAATTGTAAAAAAATAATAAAAAATGTAATTGATTTATTATTATAATTATTATTTTTTTACAAATAAAATGATAAAAAATAAAATAAAAAATGACTGACATCAGTGGCGGAACTACCAGGATTGCAAAGGTTGAACCTGCGACCAGGCCCTGGCATTTCGCAGCCATGGGGGGGCAGGCTGGGGTTCTGGGGGCCCTTTATGGTTTCTTGCACCAGGGCCCTGAAGGTTCTAGTTACGCCCCTGCAAAGAACATTTAAAAACTCAAATGTGACACAAGCCATGGGTAAGTCAAAGTTAACCTATGCATTTGCAATGTTATATTTATACCATCATGTCCAATCCCCCGATCTTTTAAAGTTTTTTTTTTTTTTTAAGACCTACTGACTTTCGTGACCTGGATCCCAGTTATGTAAAATAACTTCAGAAAAACTATGTATCGCCATGCCAAGACTCTTTGGTTGTCATACTTTTTGTTCTTTAGCCTTAATATTATTTCATTCTTTTCCCTACCTGCTGTTTGTGAAATCATTTCTCAAGCCTCAAACTGTGCCTGGCCAGCCTAACCTAAAGCTGTATTTAATGTCAATCAACTATGCTGGAAAAAAAAATCTTTTTAAAGCTTTGACTTTTAAAAGTCAAAGAAATGTGTAAATCCTACTGTATTGTATGTAAGTATTGTAAGAATGTTCAATTTTTCTGTTGACTTAAAATTAGTTCACCTTCACTGACTTTTGGCAAAAATATCCCCAAATATTACAAAGTCATATGTAAATTAACATGCAGTGCATGATTTTTTAAAAGAACTGTACTTAGAGTAAAGAGCATTCGTTGCATAGCTCCAGAACTCACAAACAAGCACATCACTTCATTCTTTTTCATTCTCATAGACTCTGAGCTCCAAGGGAGAGCAGACTCCGCATGCATAAGTAGGGAAATAACCCAACTGCTCATTCATGAGTCATAGCAAATGAAAAAGATAACACAGTATTGCTTGTGTTGTCATATGCTATAATTTAAAGGGGTTGTAAAGGTTCACGCTTTTTCACCTTAATGCATCCTATGCATTAAGGTGAAAAAACACCTGGAATTAACCGCCTCCTGGTTTTACTTACCTAAGCCAGTTCACCTGCTCGGCACGTCCCCGGCATCCTCTTCTCCGTGAAGTCCTGACGCTGATTGGATAGATTGATAGCAGCGCAGCCATTGGCTCCCGCTGCTGCCAATCAAATCCAATGACGCGGGCGCCGGCGGGCGAGTCATGGACGCCGCAAGATAACCCCCTCGGGGAAGAGCTTCCCAGAGGAGGTTATCTAATGCAAGGATTAGCCGCGAGAGCCACTGAGGGACCCCAGAAGAGGATGTTCGGGGGCCACTCTGTGCAAAACAAGCTGCACAGTGGAGGTAAGTATGACATATTTGTTAGTTTGAAAAATAGAAAATGATCCTTTAGTATCCCTTTAATGTTAATAAAAAAATACTGTAATTTTCAATAAAATGCAATGAAATATGATAACCTAAAGGCATTCTGTACACAGTTGGTGTAGGGAAAGCCTCCAAAAATGTAATTTCCTGCATGTGTGATTGGCTGACTGTTTTTCTCACAAGTCGGCACTAAGACACAATCCCATTCAGAATGAAGATCCAAAGACACAAAGTGGAACAAACAGCCATTTCCTGAGATCAAAAATCAGAGTTGCACGACCGCGCAATTGTCAGTTAAAGTAACGCAGCGCCGTATTGGATAAAATAGCCTGGTCATAAAGGGGGGTAAACCTTAAGGCCTGAAGTGGTTAAAAAAATACAAAATTATTTTGCAGGTCTTATATTACCTTGGTTTATGAATCAAACAGTCCTTGGCATTTATACAGGTGTATGCAAAGTTTAGGAACCCCTAACAATTTCCATGATTGTCATTTATAAATATTTGGGTGTTTGGATCAGCAATTTCATTTTTGATCTATCAAATAACTGAAGGACACAGTAATATTTCAGTAGTGAAATTATGTTTATTGGATTAACAGAAAATGTGAAATATGTGCAAAACAAAATTGGACAGGTGCATAAATTTGGGCACCCCAACAGAAAAATCTAATCAATATTTAGTAGAGCCTCCTTTAGCAGAAATAACAGCCTAGTAATGAGTGTCTGGATTCTGGATGAATGTATTTTGGACCATTCCTCTTTACAAAACATCTCTAGTTCAGTTAGGTTTGATGGTTGTCGAGAATGGACAGCCTGTTTTAAATCACCCCACAGATATTCAATGATATTCAGGACTGGGATGGCCATTCCAGAACATTGTACTTGTTCCTCTGCATAAATGCCAGAGTAGATTTTGAGCAGTGTTTTGGGTCGTTGTCTTGTTAAAATATCTAGCCCCGGCGTAACTTCAACTTTGTGACTGATTCCTCAACACTATTCTCAAGAATCTGCTGATATTGAGTGAAATCCATGCGACCCCTTAACTTTAAATAGATTCCCAATACCGGCACTGGCCACACAGCCCCACAGCCCCACAGCATGATGGAAGCTACACCAAATTTTACTGTGGGTAACAAGTGTTTTTCTTGGAATGCTGTGTTCTTTTGCTGCCATACATAACGTCCCTTGTTTTGACCAAATAACTCAATCTTTGTTTCATCAGTCCACAGCACCTTATTCCAAAATGAAGCTGGCTTGTCCAAGTGTGCGTTTGCATACCTCAAGCGACTCCGTTTGTGGCGTGTGTGCAGAAAAGGCTTCCTTTCCATCTCTCTCCCATACAGCTTCTCCCTGTGCAAAGTGCACGGAATTGTTGAAGGATGCACAGCGACACCATCTGCAGAAAGATGATGTTGTATGTCTCTGGAGGTGGTCCGTGGGCTGTTTTTGACCGTTCTTACCATCCTTTGCCTCTCCAATATTTTATGTGGCCTGCCACTTCTGGCCTTAACAAGAACTGTGCCTGTGGTCTTCCATTTCCTTACTATGTTCCTCACAGTGGACACTGGCAGTTAAATACCTTTTCTCATGATTGGATGCACCTGTCTATGAAGTTCAAGGCTTAATGAGCTCACCAAACCAATTGTGTGTTCCAATTAATCAGTGCGGTATGATTATTTCTGGTTTTAGGTGCTGAAAGCGGTACAATTATTTTGCATGGAAATTTGGCGTTTTATATTGTAGGCCTGTAATTCTTAGGAATAACTCACTTAAATCTGTCCAAACAAGAGTCTAGTAGACATCCCGAGTATGATAAAGTTTGAAACACAAAATCATAAATTATTTATAGTTATTTATTATATTATAATTATAACAAATAATAATGTAATTATAATAAAAAATATTCAATAATGTAATCGAATCAAAAACACTGAAATTTGCTCAGTTGCAGAATTGTCGTTGTCATTACTTTAATTTGTTGATGACGAATTTCCCCACAAATCGCTATCGCTCAATTCTGCAAGTGATTCTAATTTATTATCGCTGTTTTCTAGCTGGTCTAAAACCACTTTTGATGTAAAGGGACACTTTTTGGTTGCTATGAACAATCTACAGTTTCCAGGCCGAAAGAACAGTATTTATTATACAAAAGTGCATGTAGGACACTGGACAGACCACTAGGGACAAAGGGGGTGTGTATTTATTTTATACAGTACTGTAATCTGTAAGATTACAGTGTACTGTATGTGTATTGTGTATTTACCTTTTTGAATTTGGCACCGATCTCCACCCCTGTGCGTCGTAACGTCGCAGGGAACGGAGATCGGCGGCACTCGGGGCACTGTGTGAATCCAGCGAGGACACAGCTCGATCACACAGCGGGGAGGCATCGCAGGATCCAGGGACAAGGTAAGTAAACTCTGCAAGGTAAGTAAATACTGCAATGCAATCCTGGATCTGGCTCGGAGATACCGCTATTGGTGCTGAAATCCCACCCCGAGCCTGGGATTACCGCTCAGGAGGTTAAAATCAACAACATATTTGGTTTTGATGCATATTGCGCATTTTCTGTTAATCCAATACACCTCATTTCACTACTGAAATATTACCGTGTCTTTCAGTTATTTGATAGATCAAAATGAAATTGCTGATCCAAACACCCAAATATTTATAAATGGCAATCATGGAAATTGTCAGTGGTTCCTAAACTTACTACAACTGTGTGTATATATATATATATATATATATATATATATATATATATATATATATATATGTGTGCATATATATAAAAACAAGAGAGAGAGATGGTAATACAGGAAAGTCTGTTATATGAAATAGGTACAGTTCTGTAAAGTTACACAACTTAAAAATGGTTGCATTACCCGTCCCCTCAAAAACCTCAATGTTCATATTTAAGACTGACAACACTGTCACATGGAGGAACATGTAAATAGACACAACATAGATAACAGCCCTCTAACATGTCAGCAAGTCCAAGGAAGATGCATAATAATATACATATGATAATTGGTGGGCTGACCCCATAGATGAATGAGAATATGCAGTTGATTAGTATATACAATACAATGCTACCATTGTATCCAACATCAGATAGATCATTTGCCTCACGGTTATATAGCTATATAGAGGATATAACATTCAATAATAATAATAATTATAAGAGGAAATGCTACTAATTGTACCAGTATAATTAAAGCCTGGTAAATCTTGGAACAAGCGTGAAGGAAATGCATCATTGATATCTTTTAGGCGTTCCATTTCCTATACAATTCTTTGCCACCAAAATGCTGGAGCTGAACATGTTTCCCTTTTAACAATTATTTCACATGACAGGTATACATAGCCTCATGCTGTGTGAAACATAGAAGATCAATGGAATGGAAAGTGGCAAAACAGTTGTTATACAGAGAGAAAAAATTGTTCTAGTTTCAGTCACGTATTCCACACCAGGAGAATATTCGTTGTTTCCTGAAAGACAATAGCATCTTGAAAAAGTACTTAGTTACAATGCCAGATTATACAACTAATGTTTCATGTACGCAGACAATTGTGGAGCAAAACAGACCGCTTTATATTTTGTTCCAGACTATGACCGCTATAGCAAAACATTTTTCCCAAAGGTTTACTGACACAAAAGTACTGAAAATACAGTCTAATAAAATGCAGTTTATTCTAAAGCAGGGGTCTCCAAACGTTCTAAACAAATGGCCGGTTTACTGTCCTTCAGACATCAGGAGGGCCAGATCGTGGCCAGCGAGAGTGGAAATTTTTCAGCCATCAGTAGGAGTAAACATCACCACAATTAGTATTAGATTAGAGGAATAGTGCACAATCGTTGGTATCATAAAGAGGAATAGTGCTCTATTATTAGTGTCAGTGGATGAAATGGTACTCCATTGTTGGTGTTCGATGGCAGACTAGTGTCCTGTATCAATGGGAGGATTAGTGCCCCAAGGGCCGGATAAAAGCAAGCAAAGGGCCACATCCGGCCCCCGAGCCACAGTTTGGAGACCCGTGTTCTAAAGAAAGCACCCAGATAAAATTCAATACTGTCACAAATTTGTGGCAAGTTATCCTTGCTAAGTCTAGTTAACTTTCACTGGAAAGTTGTACGATTCCATAGAACTTGAAGCACAGGTTCTAGTTGACATTTTTCCAATTTGTAGCAAATTTGCGTGGCAAGTCTCTGGCAAGAGCAAAGTGACCGGCAGTCTACAGTGAGTCTACAGAAAGAGCATGTTAGCAAAGAAAGTTGATCTGGAGTCATGCAAAGCGGACTTATATTGAGCAACATACTTGTGCAGTCTGGCAAGTGTAGCAATAGCTGAGCAAGTCATTTTCAAACTTGCAGCTCAATTACTTGCTACAGTATCTGGGCATTATTATCTTATTGTATATAGTGGAGGAATTGCAGCCATAGTAACCTACAATACTACAATGATACCAGAGGGTGAGGGACATGTTATGAATTACACCTGCCACACCCCTACCACAAAACTTTGCTGTCCTCTAAAAGTGGTCCACAGGTGATTTCCTATAACCTTATTGGGTTGACTTTACTGGCTGAGACTGACAGGCAATGAAACCTGTCAAACTCAACATACTGAGTTAAAATTGCCGAACTGTGAAGCATCACGGCCATGTAAACTTACACCTCCAACCACCATGTGAATTTGGAGCCTGTTGTTTTTTACCATCCCTCTACTGCCAGTGTAAACTAAACCTTAGTGCTTGCTCAGGTCTAGACAATACTAAGAAGAAGGGATATTGTTAGGGTGATGCAAGAGCTAGGGCCCCCTGGCACTTTGGTAACAAATTATTTGTAGTAGTACATACAAACTCACCCCACAAAATGGCTCTACTCCTTACAGTGCTTTCTTCACCAAAAAAAAATCGTTTCCCC
Organism: Rana temporaria; assembly: GCF_905171775.1. Classification (NCBI taxonomy): domain Eukaryota; kingdom Metazoa; phylum Chordata; class Amphibia; order Anura; family Ranidae; genus Rana; species Rana temporaria. Next base: position 153,823,541 of record NC_053493.1, on the reverse strand, counting down.
ATGCCATATGCTTGGCTTTTTGTATCCGTTGTGACCAGGAAACACAGACAGGAGATGACATGCAGTAATGTGCTTGAATAATGTTGAAATTATATGACACAGGAAAACAGACCAAAAATCAGGACTGTCCCGGCCAATCCTGGACAATTGGTAAGTATGTATCCTGTTCCATACTGTTTGACAGTGGCTGGCCATGTCCAGCTCATCCCATGAACTTCATTAATTGACAGCACATTGGGCCAGATTCACAGAGCAGATACGACGGCGTATCTCCTGATACGCCGTCGTATCTGTTGTTCTATCTATGCGACTGATTCATAGAATCAGTTACGCATAGATAGCCATAAGATCCGACAGGTGTAATTGTTTTACACTGTCGGATCTTAAGATGCAATACCGCGACCGCCGCTGGGGGGAGTTTGTGTCGTAAACCAGCGTCGGGTATGCAAATTAGGAGTTACGGCGATCCACAACGGTTTTTCGCGTTCGCTACGTCGCCGCTAGTCTAGTTTCCCGTCGCAAAGTTAGTCGTTTTTTTTTGGTGCCTTAACTTTACACAGCAATCGTATTGCTGTATAAAGTATGGCCGTCGTTCCCGCGTCGAAATGTAAAAAATAACGTCGTTTGCATAAGCCGTCCGGGAATACGGAATTACGCTACGCGCGTCGCCGTTCGAAAAAATTACGTCACTTCGCGCAAAGCACGGCGGGAGTTCGGAAACGGAGCATGCGCGGAGAGGTCCGGCGCGGGAGCGCGCCTAATTTAAATGGCACACGCCCATTTGAATTGGCCCGCCTTGCGCCGGAGGCCGCCGGCGTAGGTTTTTATCGCAAATTCTTGGTGAATCAGGCACTTGTGATGAAAAATTGCGGCGGTGTAACGTATCTAGGATATGTTACGCCGCCGCAATTCTACGTGAATCTGGCCTTTGTTCCTATTCAGGTCAAGATAACACAGCACCACCGTTTATCTTCCCACAGGGGTCATCAGGGCTTGATTTGCCTCTAAGTCATGTTTATTTAGTGGGTCTATTAGTCCCACTATCACTAAACTTATTTCCACCAGGCAGTAATAGAGGAATGCCACCACTTATGCTGGGTACAGCCGAATATTGCCCAAAATTAACCAGTACAGCAGAAACTGGATGACATTCGACCTCTGTGTACAACTCCCCGTCCGACATTTGAGATTTGGTAATATTGAGCATAGCACCCCCTCTTTGCTTCTCCCCTCTCTGACTTGGCAGGTACACTACAGTAAAGCCCCATACACACCATCAGATTATCTGCAGATTTTTGTCTTCAGATTTACCAAAACCATGTAGTACAAGGGCCTGCCTGATTGCAGACAAATTGAAACTCTTAAGGTTTGACCTCATATTATATGTTTTTGGTAAATCTGAAGACAAAAATCTGCAGATAATCTGATGGTGTGTATGGGGCTTAAGGGTGGAGGGGGCAGGAGTGAGGGGGATGTTACACAAAACTGCTCTAACCACAGTGCAGGTTCTTCGTGAGGCCCGAAAGCTTGATACTGTCCGGTACGAGGCTATATTAAGGTAAATTAACATTTCCAGTTCCCTGTGCCCCCTCCCCTGTATGAAGAGGAAGAGAGGGGAGAAGAGATGAGTGTTGTGCACAGCTGCATCTACCCTTACTTCCTCTTCACACAGCATTCGAGCAGTAGCAGGAGCCACTGGCTCCTGCTCCTGTCAATCAAATGCAGTAAAGAGGAACTATGGGGAGGGCCTAAGTCCCACTGTGTAAGTCTATGGAGCACGGCTCCATAGACACACAGGTTGGAAGCGTGCACACACAGAAAGTCCCCATAGCAAACGCCCTACTATGGGGACAGAAAAAAAGAGGAGGGGCCAAGATCGCCGTCGGGGACCCAAGAAGAAGTAAATCGCGGCCAGTCTGTGCAATACCACTGCACAGAGCAGGTGAGTATAACATGTTTGTTATCTTAATAAAAAAAAATTGGACTTTAGTTATACTTTAATAATATAGTGCATATTAGGCTTCATGTACACTACAGCTCCTAAACTTGAGTTTAGGAGCCTTTGCCATTTTTTTGCCAAAGTTCCTAAACTCAACTCCATAAAAGCCTATGGGTTGATTTACTAAAGGCAAATAGACTGTGCACTTTCCAGTTTTTCCAGAGCTTAGTAAATTAACAAAAGCTCTGCTGACTTTCATCATCCACTCATGTAACTTCACTTGCACTTCATCTGCACTTAACAAAGTGCACAGTCTTTTTGACTTTAGTAAATTAACCCCTATATGCTAATGTACATGTGGGGGTTGTTTACTAAAGGCCACTTTGCACTACAAGTGCACTTGAAAGTCGCTGTAGAGCTGAGGGGTACATGCAAGAAAAATAATAAACAGCATTCCCCTCAGATCTACAGCGACTGCACTTCCAAGTGCACTTGTAGTGCAAAATAGATTTGCCTTTGGTAAATAACCCCTATAGGCTTTTAGGATTGTTTAGGAGCTGCTGTGGTTAGGTGAGGTTCAACCTTCCTCTCCTGAATGCGGAAGAATCACGTACAGGATAGCAACGTTTTGACCATCGGCCGCAAAACACAATGAAATTGCAGTAAAATCACAGTGCGAATTTGCTACGTTTTGAGTTTTCCCAACCTAACAGATGTCTAAAGAAATATAAACTGTTAATAAAAATAAATCACTCATGTTCACAGGAAATAAAAGTCAAATACAGTGAAACCTCGGATTGCGAGTAACGCGGTTCACGAGCGTTTCGCAATAGGAGCACTGTTTTTTTTTTTTAAATCCTGACTTGGTTTGCGAGTGTTGTCTCACAAAATGAGCAGGATTCAGGCCACATTAGTGTGCAGTACCGCGTTTTGCCTGAAGTGGGGAGCGCCGGAGCCGATCACTGAACACTGAAAAACTTTGTTCCTGAGCCTTTCCTAGTGTTTCCGAGGCTCTCCGGCGCCCCCCCCCCCATCTGGCCACATGCGGTATTGCATGCCATTTAAGTCAATGTGGAACAAATTATTTTCGTTTCCATTGACTTCTATGGGGAAACTCGCTTTGATATGCAAGTGCTTTGGATTATGAGCATTCTCCTGGAATGGTTCCACTGTATCAATATATCAACATAAAAGTGCTCTAATAAAGGTGCTCAATTAGATCATTTAGTTGTGTGAGTACATTCAATATGATTTCAAAAAGATGGAAAGTATTGGCGCTCTCAACTACAAAGTGTTTCTGTGCAGTAGACAAGGAAAAGTGCATATTCACTCCATATATCCAAAAGTGCAAATCCTCCACCACATTGCACTCTGGACTCTCAGAATTGTTTCAGAACAATTTTGTGGCTCTTACTGCAGGAGCTGAAAGCTGACATCTCCTGCATTACGAAGCTGCAGTACGAAGAAAGTGTATGTTTCAGAGGTTATGGTCAGACCACCATTTAAATTGGGCAGATTCCTCTCACCCTGGAGGAAAAAGTGGGCATTGAAGCCATTTTTGTAAGGGGAAGGACAGGGAGGTAAGGCTGGAAAAAAAAACTTTGATCGAGTCCCATGTTTTTTTTATTTTATTCTTTTTTTAAGCATTTTAATACAAGCACAGGTTAAAGACAAGTTGAATGCAACAATTTTACAGGCACAAGGGTTAATAACGACCAAAGTGCAGCACCATGATGCAGTATATCTTATAAGGAATGGTATGTCTGCATCCTACTAAAAAACGAAGAAAATAGAAATCCCCCATGTGAATCACTTTATAACCACATCTTATGAGTGTTTATGCCGAGAAGATAACTGATAGCACCTAATCCTTCTGATTAGAGTTGAGCGAACCCGAACTGTAAAGTTCGGGTTCGGTACAGGTATTGGGTTTTTCCCGAACCCGAATAATTCGGGAAAAAAAATGTGCGGAGGTCCCCCCAAATTCAATAACCAGACCCTTTAGGTCTGGTATGGATATTAAGGGGAACCCCACCGTCCATTTAAAAAAAAATGACGTAGGGTTCCCCCTAAATATCCATAACCAGACCCTTCAGGTCTGGTGTGGATTTTAAGGGGAACTCCACCCCAAATTTAAAAAAAAAATGGAGTTCCCCCTAAAATCCACACCAGACCCCTTATCCGAGCACGTTGACCTGGTCGGCCGCAGAAAAGAGGGGGGGGACAGAGTGCGGCCCCCCCTTTCCTGAACCGCACCAGGCCACATGCCCTCAACATTGGGAGGGTGCTTTGGGGTGCCCCCCAAAGCACCTTGTCCCCATGTTGATGGGGACAAGGGTCTCATCCCCACAACCCTTGCCTGGTGGTTGTGGGGGTATGCGGGCAGGGGGCTTATCAGAATCTGGAAGACCCCTTTAACAAAGGGGACCCCCAGATCCTGCCCCCCCCCCTGGTGAAATGGTAATGGGGTACACGAAGGAAGTGTAAATAGTAGTTTTCAGAAAAAAAACACACACACCGTAGAACACATTACTTTATTAATTAAACCAAATAAAAATCCAGCGGTGAAAATAGATGATCGATGCTGCTCGCTGCTCCATCGTTGTCTCTATCCAGCGACGGGTGATCTCTCCAGCGACGGGTGATGTTTCCGGCGATTGGTCCAGCGATGAGAACATCCATTCAGAGCACAGCTCAGCGAATGACGCGCCAATGCTTTGACGTTTCTTTTATAAGGGAAGGCGAGCCACGTGTCACGTGACCCCGTCCCGCTCTGACACAAGGGCTGTCCCAGTGACGTAGCAGAGTGTGTGTCAGAGGGGGACGGGGTCACGTGACGCGTGGCCCGCCTCCCCTATAAAAGAAACGTCAAAGCATCGGCATGTCATTCGCTGAGCTGTGCTCTGAATGGATGGATGTTCTCATTGCTGGACCAATCGCTGGAGAGATCACCCGTCGCTGGAGAGATCACCTGACGCTGGATAGAGACAACGATGGAGCAGCGAGCAGCATCGATCGTCTAATTTCACCGCTGCATTTTTATTTGGTTTAATTAATAAAGTAATTTGTTCTACGGTGTGTGTGTTTTTTTTCTGAAAACTACTATTTACACTTCCTTCGTGAAATGGTAGGGGTACAGTGTACCCCATTACCATTTCACACAGGGGGGGCAGGATCTGGGTGTCCCCTTTGTTAAAGGGGTCTTCCAGATTCTGATAAGCCCCCTGCCCGCATACCCCCACAACCACCGGGCAAGGGTTGTGGGGATGAGACCCTTGTCCCCATCAACATGGGGACAAGGTGCTTTGGGGGGCACCCCAAAGCACCCTCCCAATGTTGAGGGCATGTGGCCTGGTGCGGTTCAGGAGAGGGGGGGCGCACTCTGTCCCCCCCTCTTTTCTGCGGCCGGCCAGGTCAACGTGCTCGGATAAGGGGTCTGGTGTGGATTTTAGGGGGAACTCCACGCCATTTTTTTTTTAAAATTTGGGGTGGAGTTCCCCTTAAAATCCACACCAGACCTGAAGGGTCTGGTTATGGATATTTAGGGGGAACCCTACGTCATTTTTTTTTAAATTGACGGCGGGGTTCCCCTTAATATCCATACCAGACCTAAAGGGTCTGGTTATTGAATTTGGGGGGACTTCCGCGCATTTTTTTTTTTAACTAAAAGTCTGTGTCCCATTGACTTCAATGGGGTTCGGAGTTCGGGTTCCCGAACCCGAACTTTTTTTTTAAAGTTCGGGTTCGGGTCCGAACCCGAACATCCAGGTGTCCGCTCAACTCTACTTCTGATCCAAAAGGGCTTTATATCCCAGGAAACAGATATACTATGTCCAAAGGAACCAAGTATGTCAGACATTTTCCTCTTTGTCTTTCAAAGAGGCTGTGAGATTTTTCTGATGTTGTTGTTTGTTAATTTTTGCAAATCACATAGATAAGGTAGGAGGGGACTCCTGTCTCCAGAGATCTGGGATGCAAACTCTGGCAGCATTTAAGAGATGGATCACCAGAGAGTGTTTATATTTTTTCAGAGGGAGAGGTGAATGGTGAAGCAAGTAAGCTGCTGGAGCTTCCACCAGATCAAGTCTGGTCAGTTGCATTGACGATCTGTCCATAAGGGGCCCCCCTAATCCATATGTCTGGCCCCTAATCTACATGCAGGGCACCAGAGGCATGAATTTCAATAGGGTTTTTTTAGAGGCACGTGATAATAGCTAATAGCTTTGGCTCTTCCTGATTCTCCTCCTGGCCAATCAGAAAGCGGGTCCCGAGACCCGATTGTCCGAGAGGAGAAGCGATCATATTGGCCTCCTAGGAGGAGGAGAAGACGCAGAGAAGGAGGAGATGCAGGGTGAAGCCGACGAGGAAGAAATGCTGCCTGCGACCTAGATGGGGTAAGTGCAAGGCTGGTGGGCTCACAATCAAGCGACAGCCAGGATTACTAAGGGAATGTCTGGGATATCCATGCCATGAAAGAAAGTCCCTGTGGCAGTTCCCACATTTTGTGTAAATAAAAAATGTGCACACCAGCCTATACAGTGCCTTGGAAAAAGTATTCATAGGCCTTGAAATTTTCCACATTTTCTCATGTTACAACCAAAAACTTAAATGTATTTTATTGGGATTTTATGTGACAGACCAACACATGTATGGCACAAATGCAAACCTACCAAGACATAGCCGTCCACCTAAACTGACAGGCTGGGCAAGGAGAGCATTAATCAGAGAAGCAGCCAAGAGGCCCATGGTAACTCTGGAGGAGCTGCAGAGATCTACAGCTCAGGTGGGAGAATCTGTCCACAGGACAACTATTAGTCGTGCACGCCACAAATCTGGCCTTTATGGAAGAGTGGCAAGAAGAAATCCATTGTTGAAAGAAAGCCATAAGAAGTTCCGTTTGCAGTTTGCGAAAAGTAATGTGGGGGACACAGCAGACATATGGAAGAAGGTGCTCTGGTCAGATGAGCCCAAAATTGAAATTTTTGGCCTAAAAAGTAAAAACCTATGTGTGGTGAAAACTAACACTGGACATCACCCTGAACTCACCATCCCCACCGTGAAACATGGTGGTGGCAGTATCATGTTGAGGGGATGCTATTCTTCAGCATAGACAGGAAAGCTGGTCAGAGATGATCGGAAGATGAATGGAGCCAAATACAGGGCAATCTTAGAAGAAAGCCTGTGAGGCCTTGTACACATGACTGAGTTTCTCTGCAAAAACCAGCAAGAAACTTGCTGGGAGACATTTTTTGCCGAGGAAACCGGTTGTGTGTACATTTTCGTTGAGGAATCTGTCGAGAAACTCGACGAGCCAAAAAGAGAGCAAGTTCTCTATTTCCTCGACGGGAATGCAGAAACTTGCCTTGACGAGTTCCTCGACAGCCTAACAAGGAACTCGACGAGGAAAACGATGTATTCGACGAGTTCCTCGGTCGTGTGTACGAGGCCTCAGAGTCTGCAAAAGACTTGAGAATGGGGTGGATGTTCTCCTTCCAGTAGAACAACGACCCTAAACATACAGCCAGAGCTCAAATGGAATAGTTTAGATTAGGGTTGTCCCGCTACCACTTTTTTAAGACCGAGTACAAGTACCAATACTTTTTTTCAAGCACTCGCCGATACCGATTACCAATTTTTTTTTTTAATGTCATGTGACGCACTGTTAGATGGCACTGGCTGATGGGCACTAAAAGGTGGCACTGATTGATGGCTGGCAGTGGCACTGCTGATAGGTGGCACTGATTATGCAGCACTGATGAGTGGCACGCACTGGTGGCTGGCACTGAAAGATGGCACTGATAGGTGGCACTCACTGATGGCTGGCACTAAAAGATAGTATTGATAGGTGGCATGCACTGATAGATGGCACACACTGATGGCTGGCACTGAAAGATGTCACCAATAGGTGGCACGCACTGAAATATGGCACTAATAGATGGCACACACTGATGGCTGGCAGTGGCACTGATAAATGGGCACTGACAGATAGCTGGTTCTGATGGAATGGCACTGACAGATGGCTGGCACTTATGGGCAGGCACTGAAATAAATTACATGAAAGGAACTTAAACTTTTTTTCTTTGCTGCCTGCGACGCCCATCTTGCTACACCCTGCACTTGGCCACATAAAAGCAGCGGACAACTTGTTACACCCAGCCCGCACTATATGGGCTGGGTGTAACAAGTCCGCTGCTGGCTTAATGTGGCCGAGTGCAGGGTGTACCAAGATGGGCGTCGGGACTCAGGATTGGTTAAAGGCTAAGCACTGACTGTACAGCGGCAACACGGAGCGTCACTTCAGTTGCCGAATGCGACGGCTCCGGTCACCAATGGATGATGGCTGTGGCTGCCCCCTTTACCCCCGCCAGCTTACCTGCTCGCTCTGCCCGCGGACTCTGCCCGCGGACTCCACCCACGGACTCCACCCATGGACTTCCTTCTGCACACCACCTCTCCCCCCCCCCTACAGGTATCGGATCTGGCATCGGGAGCATTTGCGCAAGTACAAGTACTCGCGCAAATGCTCGGTATCGGTCCCGATACCGATACAACCTAGTTTAGATCAAAGCATATTCATGTGTTTGAATGGCTCAGTCAAAGTCCAGACCTAAATCCAATTAAAAATCTGTGGCAAGACTTGAAAATTGCTGTTCACAGACACTCTCCGTCCAATCTGACATTGCTTGAGCTATTTTGCAAAGAAGAATGGTCAAAAAATTCACTCTCTAGATGTGCAAAGCCGGTAGAGACATACGCAAACAGACTTACAGCTGTAATTGCAGCGAAAGGTGGTTCTACAAAATACTGACTCGGGGGGACTGAATACAAATGCACGCCACACTTTTCACATATTTATTTGGAAAAAAATTGGAAAACTATTTATCATATTCCTTCCACTTCACAATTATGTGCCACTTTGTGTTGGTCTATCACATAAAATCCCAATAAAATACATTTATGTTATCGGTGGACAAATTTGGAAATTTTCAAAGGTTATGAATACTTTTTCAAGGCACTGTATATGCAGCTGTAAGCACAATTGGGTAGATTCACGTAGGGGCGCCTAGAATTAGGACGGCCTAGCCTACTCTTTTTAGGCTACACCGCCAAAAATTATTTAGGTTAGAAGTGATTCTCAAACCACTTACCTTCAAATTTTCGGCGGCGTAGTCTAAAACGAGCGGGCGTAAGCGCGCCTAATTCAAATGACTGGGAGGGGGGCGTGTAGTAATGAAATGAGGCTTGACCTCACGTTTTTGACGTTTTTTACACTGCGCATGCGCCGGGCGGCTACATTTCCCAGTGCGCATTGCGGCTAAGTAGGCTGTACGGGCCTATTGATTTAGACGCGTACGTAAACAACGTAAATCCCGATTCGCGGACGACTTGCGCAAACAACGTAAAAAATTCGAACCTCGCGGCGGGAACGGCGGCCATACTTAACATTGTTATTCCACCTCATAGGTGGAATAACTTTAGGCGGCCTATCGCGTACGGAAACAACGTAACTCAACGGTGTAGGCCCGGTGTACGCTCGTAAATCGTCGGGAATCGGCGTATCCCTTAATTTACATAATCTAGGCCGGCCGCAATGGAAGCGCCATCTAGCGGCCAAAAGAAACATTGCAACCTAAGAAACATTGCAACCTAAGATAGAATGGCGCAAGCCAGCCTATCTTAGGTATGTTTAAGTGTATCTCTGTTTGAGAATACACTTAAACATAGGCCGGCTTAGATTCAGAGTTAGGTCGGCTTATCTGTAGATAAGCCGGCCTAACTCTTTGTGAATCTACCTAAATGTGTTCAAAACCACTCTGATGCGCAGGGGTTAAGTGAGCTTATCCCCTGCTGATCAATGCATGTCCCATTGGCAGAACCCGCTGAGCTCTTGTCTCAGTTTGGTATTATTTTATTTTATTTTAACATGTTTAAATAAAATGGATAGGTGCATTTATAAAAAAAAAAATAGCTGATAGCTAGTAAAATAATTTGAATATGGATATACCATTATTGATGATTATTCAGCAATAGAAATAATGACACCCAAATTCGTGGTACCGTGTGTACACCCTGGGACACAGACGCATTGCTGCAATCAGATACATGGCTTGTACTAATGCCCCATGCAAATGCTGCTACAGACAGGGTTTTTCTATGTAAGCTCCCCTACATTGCTGTTGCACTGCCATCTGCTGTCCCAGTTTGCTTAGGACCTCACAAAAATAGTCCGAGTTACAATTCCTCCTGTGGTGTATAATTTCCACTCCTTGGATATGTAGTTTTGACTCTTTCGATCTACCCAAGATTTTCGATATATGAAAGCTTATACCTAAGCTTATCTCCCGACCTGTCTATTTCCACCTGTATCTTATATGCCCCGTGGATGCATTCGTCGAGGGACCACCAGCCATATAAGGTTCTTTCTCTCTGCTAACTCTATATTCCTCATCCTCGCCCTGAAGAAGCCCCACGGCGAAACGTGCGTTGGCGACTTCCAAGGAATATACAGTGGTCACTTGCTGTTGATCAATTTGTGATAAATTCTTTTTTGTATATTTTTTTCTGTATATCCTGTTTAATTTATTTATATGCTATTAAATTATATATTTTTACAAAACCATACTTCCTTGGCCTGAAAGTCTGACCATCAATGTCCACTTGCTTGATATTGTTTCTTCCCTAATATAATTACAGATGTGGCCCATGTGAGTGCTATCCTTGTGTTTCTACTTCAATCTTTGTTCCTCTCTGCGTCTTCCCCTCCCTCCTTTCTTTTCTCCTCTCTCCTCCTTTTTCATTTTCTTTTTCTCTCTTTCTTTCTTCCTTTTTACTCTTCCTCCAGGTTCTCCAACCAACCCCTTCCTTCTTTGAATCATATTAATGACACCCAAATGTTACATGTTATTTTTTTGGTGTAAAAGTGGATAGAAGTAAGTGTCTGTAGTCTGGGGTATATTTTTCCTTTGGAGCAGTGGAAATATTAAAGGCTTTCTGGTGTGGTGATTTATTAAAATTATACTTCTCATTTTAACTTAAATATACAGCACCTGGTAAATAAAGTATGGAATAAAACAAAAAAAAAGTTCCCAAGGTAAAATCATCATATAGTACTATATTCTCCATTTGATTTCGTTTTGTAGACTAACCTGCAAGTTAAAAAAATGAACTCAACTCTCAAGAGTTACCTTGTTTGACTTTTTACAGCTTTATCTGTGTTCCAGCTATAGTTCTAAAAACAGTTTTGGTTATTATATAAAGCAGCCACTAGATGGAGGTAAAGTAGTATTCTTTGCCTGAACTCGTGCAAGCAATATCCTTACTGCACCTACAAATAAAGTTAGTATACTAGCTGAGAGTAGGTATGGTTGCCAGATGTTAATCCTTCTAAAAATGTAATTAACGGGAAGAGTAAAGAAAATAAAAAGCAACTTTCTAAAATCTGACCATACTGATTTGCTAACAGTTCTTCTGATTTAACATTTTATTTTTTGCCTTTCTTTTTTCTCCCTCAAAGAAAGGCACAAGGAGAAAAAAATATTATTTTCTCAAATAAAAGATTTTCAAAGAGTATCAGCAAAAATGAATCAATAAATAATTGAGACATTCTTGCTATGTAACTAAACCAGTATATTTCAAATTCCAAGACTGCTCAGAGTTAGGGGGTTAGTTACATAGTTGATTAGGTTGAATAAAGAAACCAGTTCAACCGGTATAACCACTTCAGCCCTGTAAAGGTTTGTCTTTTATTTTCTAAATAGGTTCCTTTAACCACTTAAGACCCGGACCAAAATGCAGGTAAAAGACCAGGCCCCTTTTTGCGATTCGGCATTGCGTCGCTTTAACTGACAATTGCACGGTCGTGCGTCGTGGCTCCCAAACCAAATTGGCGTCCTTTTTTCCCCACAAATAGAGCTTTATTTTGGTGGTATTTGATCACCTCTGCGGTTTTAATTTTTTGCGCTATAAACAAAAATAGAGCAACAATTTTGAAAAAAATGCTATATTTTTTACTTTTTGCTATAATAAATATCCCCCAAAAACATATATAATTTTTTTTTCCTCAGTTTAGGCCGATACGTATTCTTCTACCTATTTTTGGTAAAAAAAAATCGCAATAAGCATTTATCGTTTGGTTTGCGCAAAATTTATAGCGTTTACAAAATAGGGGATAGTTTTATTGCATTTTTATTTTTATTTTTTTACTACTAAAGGCAGCGATCAGCGATTTTTTTCGTGACTGCGACATTATGGCGGACACTTCGGAAAATGTGGACCCATTTTTGAGACCATTGTAATTTTCACAGCAAAAAATGCATTTAAAATGCATTGTTTACTATGAAAATGACATTTGCAGTTTGGGAGTTAACCACAAGGGGGCGCTGAAGGGGTTATGTGTTTCCTGAAGTGTGTTTACAACTGTAGAGGGTGTGGCTGTAGGTCTGACATCATTGATTGTGCGTCCCTATATTAGGGAACACTATTAGGGAACACACAATCGATGACAGCGCCACAGTGAAGAACGGGGAAGTTGTGTTTACACACGGCACTCCCTGTTCTTCAGCTCCAGGGACCGAACGCGGGACTCTAGCCGCGATCGGGTCAACGAGTCCCGCGGCCGAGGTCACGGAGCTTCGGACCAGGTCGCGGGAGCGCGCCTGCGACCCACCGCTTGGCTTTATACAATCACATGCCTATGGAGGCGTTATCGTTCATAGCGGCGGGTCGGACTCGTAGAAGGATTATGGCGCTGGAATTTATTTATTTATTTTTATTAAAGGACTTGTCCTAACTTTATGTGTGCTTTTTTCTCACTTTTTTGGGAGAAATGGTAGGGGTACAATGTACCCCATTACCAATTCACATAGGGGGGCCAGGATCTGGAGGTCCTCTTTGTTAAAGGGGGCTTCCATATTCCAATAAGCCCCACGCCCACAGACTCCCACAACCACCAGGGAAGGGTTGTGGGGATGAGGCACTTGACCCAATCAACATCCTCCCCATGTTGAGGGCATGTGACCTATTACATTTTACCGGGGGGGGGGCGCTCTTTCGCCCCCCTCTTTTCCTGTGGCCTGCCAGGTTGCGTGCTCGAAAAAGGGTCTGGTGTAGATTTTTGGGGGGAACCCACACCATTAATATCCATACCAGACCTGAAGGGCCTGGTAAAGGAATTTGGGGGACCCCCACACATTTTTTGGTTTGGGGTTCCCCTTAATATTCATACCAGACCCAAAGGACCTGGTAATGGACTGGGGGGGGGACCCATGTCGTTTTTTTCAATTACTTTTATCTGTATTGCCGGGACCCGACAATTCATTATAGCCACGAGTAGATTTAAATGATATTTTTTCCTTTAAAAATGTAATTTTGTGCAGAGTTATACGGGAAACATGCACTACTTTACAGGCATACTATAGACACCCCCCAGGTACGAAATTTAAAGGAATATTTAAAATCACTGCTCCCGAAAAAACTGCAGTTTTTAAAACTTTTTTTTGCATTGATACATGTCCCCTGGGGCAGGACCAGGGTCCTCAAACACTTTTTATGACAATAACTTGCATATTAACCTTTAAAATTAGCACTTTTGATAGACTTTTAAAGGGTGTTCCGCGGCTTTCGAATTTGCCACAAACACACCAAATTGTTCGCTATTCGGTGAACGGGCGAACAGCCAATGTTCGAGTCTAACTCATGTTCGACCTGAACATAAAGCTCATCCCTACTTATTATCACACCTGCACCTTATGTTTTTTCTGAAAGATTTTATTGCTCTAAGATTATGATTGATCTGCACCACCTGCACTTTATTTAACTATATGGACTATTATTGATTTTTATTGAGATTTTAGTTATGATTATTAATGCATTTCACTCATTGCAATTACGGTACTGATGGGCGGCACTGATGGGCAACACTGATGGGCATTGATGGGCAGCAGTGATGGGCAACCATGGGTCCCTCCACACATGCCAGGGTGCTGGGTGTTGACTCTGACCTCTCCTTTAGCCCCCACATCCAATCACTGGTTAAATTTTACCGCCTTAACCTCCACAACATCTCCAGAATTCAACCCTTTCTGACTAACGACACCACAAAGCAACTTATTCACTCCTTGATTATTTCCCGCCTTGACTACTGCAACTCTCTCCTTAATGGCCTACCCTTACGCAGGCTATCCCCCCTTCAGTCTATTATGAATGCTGATGCTAGACTAATACACCTCACTAATTGATCTGTGACTGCTGCTCCTCTCTGCCAATCCCTTCACTGGCTTCCCCTACCCCACCGTATAAAATTCTAAATACTAACCACAACATACAAGGCCATGCACAACATCGTCCCCAGGTACATAGTCAACCCCATCTACCGATATCGCTCAAATCGTCCCCTCTGCTCCTCCCAGAACCTCCTGCTCTCTAGCTCCCTTGTTACCTCTTCTCATTCCTGCCTTCAGGGCTTCTCCAGAGGCTCTCTCATCCTCTGGAACTCCCTGCTCCGGTATGTCCGATCAGCCCCTAACCTATCCACCTGTAGGAGATCCCTGAAAACCCATTTATTCGGGGAAGCCTATCCTACACCCACCTAAAAACTGGGCCCTCCTGTACCTTCTGTATTGAACTGTACTGTAATTGTGCTGGCCCCTTCTACATTGTTAAGCGAAGTGTAAACTGTTTGGCGCTATATAAATCGTGTATAATAATAATTTGTGTTCATTAGGATGTGATGCACAAACACATAAATAAATGGAATAAGTGTGGCTGTTTCTATGAGTCATTTACAAACTGTAATACAACAGAACTTAAACATAAATCTGTACCAAAGAGCCATCCTTTGGATTTAATAATTGCTTTACTGTGGGCATGTATTAACATGTTTTATAAAGTACACAATGGTCTGATCCTTTCTGTGATTTGCATAACTAATTTTTCATTCTATCTTTGCACTAGTCTGTCCTGTACATTTTTCCACTTACAATGGGTCACACTAGGACAGGGATCTCCAAACTACAGCTCTTCAGCTTTTGCGGAACTACACATCCCATAAATCATTGTAAAACTCTGAGGCCCTGTACACACGATCGAACATGTCTGCTGAAACTGGTCCGCGGACCAGTTTCAGCGGACTGATCCGACCGTGTGTACAGCCTAGCAGACAGGTTTTTCCAGCAGACAAGTTTTAAAGCATGCTTTAAAACTTGTCGGCTGGAAACCCATCCGTGCGACATGTCCACTGGTTAGTACACCTAACCAGCGGACAGATATCTCCCGCATGCGTCGAATGGATTCGACGCATGCGTGGAAGTATTTTACTTCCTGGTTTGGTGACGTGGCGGCGTCAACGTCACCGCCACGTCACCTCGCTGTCTGTCCGTGGGGATTTCGGTTTGATGGTGTGTACAGCCATCAGACCGAAATTTCCGAGCGGACATGTCCGATGAAAACGGTCGAGGCCTGACATTCACAGACATGACTAGGCATGTAGTTCCTAAGCAACTGGAGGACCATAGTTTGGAGACCCCTGCACTAGGATGTTTGTTCACTACCTATCTTAAAGGGTTAGCTCACCTTTACCAAAAAGATGCCTATGCAGATAAGGAGCGTCCATAGGTAAAAGCAAACTGAATAATGCCCTTGTTATAGGTGTAGGCCACTTACGTACCTTATGAAGCCTGACTGAAAACTCCCAGGATGTTGCTAGTATATTGCGAAGCGAGTCCCATCTATAACTGTTCAGTTTCACCATCAGTGAAGCGAGCTCTTTATCTGATTCAAATTTTCTTCATATGCGCTTTGTGTCTCTTGATGCAGTAGCTCAGGGCTCAGAGTTTGAAAGCTTACTCCTGTGATGATGAAGGTGAACAGTAACATCTAGGCCTCTTTTATCTACATCCTAGCAACATCTTGGGAGTCAGGCTTCATAAATGGCCTACACCCATAGCAAGGGCATTAGAGAAAGAAAAATGTAAACAAATAGCAGCAAAAAAAATACAACACTAAGCACACACGTTCCCACTAATTAAATATACCAGTGTAGCACCTGTACCTCTCTAACATACTTGGCAAATTAATACATATCCCACAAGTAACAATAAGAACAACTTTCTCAAAAAGTAATAGACAGGCCCATTGCATCTATCCAACTAGATCATATTGCAGCAAACTTCTGTAGAGCATTGCGAGAAAGGTACGTATGTTTATCAAACAAAATATATTTATTCACTTCGGATTTCGACTCATCTACTGAAAGCGGAGTAGAGGATACCCATCATAAAGCAATCAGTTTTCATTCAATAAAATAAGATCATAAAACTGCAACAATTAACTTTGAGTCCAATGTTTTGTAATCCTCATATCCCAGGATCCATAAAACGGGGTCAAGGGTTAGGGAAACACCATATAAATCATTTAAAGTTGATTTGCCAGTAATGCCTAAGCTTTGGGTATTTCAACAGTAAATGTATAAATTTACTGTTGAAATGCCCAAAGCTTAGGCATTATCAATATTTACAATTACGTCATGCACTTTGTGCACAGGGCTTGATTCCATCCACCTCATTTGCCTCAACACCTTTGCTTGATATACTTTCCCAGGCTGAGACTACTAAGGGGCTCATCTCATTGGCATACACACAGTTGTTGTCAAAATATCTTCTTAAGTTTACTCTTCCATGTAAGCACAGATGAAAGGATGATTTGGGTTCCCTCTCCAATGAGCTTTGGGATAAGGTGCTTCAGAATAGTCACATTATTTCACTTTCTTAGCCCAACAGAGTAACACAGCTCTTTATTTTGCATAGAGTGTATCGAACACCAGAATTTTTGCATAAGATTGGCTGCAGGGAGAACTCACACTGTAATCTTATATATCTTACGCAAAAATTCTGGTGTTTGATACACTCTATGCAAAATAACTTGGAACAATATTGGTTCTAAGGTTCCATCAAAATAAAGCTGAGACAGAGCTGTGATTCTTGCTCTCTCAAGTCAAAAGGCCTTCCAGCCAAGAAAGGTATGCCAATGTATCATTGTACCAAAGTGGAGTATATCTGGTGTAGCCAACGATTTCTAGAAGAATTTTAACGGTTTGCCACACCTTATACATCAGATTAAATGTAGGATGTGCAGATTGCACTTTAAGAACAGTAGGAGTGTATATTATTTTACCTTTGAGTATGAAAGAAAGCATGTTAAAGAAAGACCCCCGAGGTCCATGCCTCCCCCATCCCGCAATATGTTGTAGCTGAGCAGCAAGGAAATACACCCATGGGTTAGGAGCAGGCAGTTTCCTCTGCTCTTTGAAATATTGCAAACATTCTGATTTAATACTAGGAGTTCGCCAGATCATATCTCTAAACACTGTAATAATATTCCCAAAATACTGGAGTGGGATCCAACAAGGCGAATGATGTAAAAGGTATAACAGTTGGAGCATTCTTGAGGAGATTGGTGTGGCCGGCTATAGATAATCATAATTTACACCATACAGAACATTGGGAGTGAAATCTAAAGTAATGGATCTAAATTCAGGGGGAAGTAATCTTGTATCCCACTTGTAATCTGCACTCCTAGGTATTTAAACTGAGAAACAATTTTTAACTAGGACAATACAGAAAAGGATAAATCAGGTAGAGGGTCAAGTACAGATTGGTCCCAGTTAATTCTAAACCCTGAAAACTTACCAAATGCCATAATAAGAGACATTGCAGAGGAGAGGGATGTGTGCGTATCAGAGAGAAAAATAAGTATGTCATCAGCATAAAAAGCTAGCTTCTCCTCATGCATTTCCCTAAAAAGGCTACACACTTTTGGTGTCTGTCCTATAATATGATGAATTTAGGGTTCTTTAAACCAATTCCAAGGAAGATCACATTCATTTTTGAATTTTCTGCATGGAACAGTTCCTCTTTGTTCTGATAAACTGTCCTACTTGTTAACTACCCTCGAGGAGAGCTGGTGCCTTTCCCAATATAGAACGGTATTAGATTATGCTGTAAGCTTCCATTTGAATCTCTTTATAGTGTTAAGTCAAATAAGTTTAATTTGTCAATGTCTGTTATTTGTCAATGTCTGTATACAGTTTTCAAATGTTTCCATTGCTTCCTTCCATAATTTAAAATTACTGGCAATAAAACAAAACCCAAAATAAATAAATATTGTAGATCAATTCATCTCTGTCCCTATGTTCTATATAAATGATATAATTGTGGAGGAAATAATAATTATGTTTTGGGAACAAAATTATACAGATCCAAAAATGTACTTCTAAATAAATGACCCTTTTTTTTCAAAAAGGAGTCACAAGCCTCTAAATCTAGAGTATGCTCTATATTGATGTACAACGCCTCAATATTTAGGCTTGCAAGGAAGGTATTTTCCCCAATGGGTAGCTCTTTTAAGTAGAAAAAAAAGCGTTTGAATATTCTATTTACAATTAATGTGTTTTACAAATTTCCTCCTAATTGTATCCAAATATCTGTATGTCACATGTTAGATAAAGTATATACAGTATATACAGTGTATGTGTAATGTATAAATTATGCTTTTTAAAATATAATTAAAATTGTATCCATAGTAAAGTCAAAGGATTGGGTGTAAATATCCCCTCTCCCCCATATATTAATTATGATTTTTAAGGATATAAGGTTGTCACAAATGGTATTTAAAAAATTATTTTATTGTACATATATGTATGTATCCATACTTTATCCATGATAGCTTATTAGAGTGATCATTAAAGACACACTCTGGCCCCTGCTAAATTGATCTGTGCAGCCAGTGGGGGCCCCTTTGCCCTTCCCCACTGCATGGGTTTAATGTTTATTTGGCCAATTTTGAGATAAAAGGAATAAGTACAAATATATATACAGTATATATATTTTGTACAGGCACATAGAGTTTCAATCAACAGTATTCCTACATGGGGATGCCAGCATGTCCAAGGCTCTGCCCAATGTGTTTACTCACTAATCAACATCATCACGATTATTATAAAAAAAATATATATTATTTGTAACTACCTATCTCAAAGGAGGGTTATTACAGTGAGAATAATATTAAAAGCCTAATTTTAGTAATATAGACAATACTGTATAGGGGAGCAATTGTGTTAAATATAAAAAGCTTATTTTTTTATGATTTTGCTTTTTCATAATTTTTAGCCATGTGTTACCAAGTAATGAAACATCTAAAACGGAAACATAACAAAACTAATAAAATGATAATAATCGGAGGTTTACACGTTGCATGTATTTTCCTTGTGGATATCAATTTACTTTTTGATGTATTAGACATGTTGAAATTAACTGGTTTGGAGGCACAGCACGAAATATCTATCACTATTTGTTGGCATGGTTACTGCTTTCAAAGGCAATAATGAAGACACAGCTGCTTTTCCATTGCCCATTTCCTATTTTTACCAACAAAAAACTTGATTCATGTAAATAGATGAAAAGCAACAACACTCATCATCAAAGGCATAAGCCATTCTGCCACTTATTATATGAGCTGACACAAAGTCAATTGTGAATATTTTTATTAATTTACAGATTGCTTCACATGATGCAGTATCACTCTATAGGGAATGCCTGACAAGGGCAGGCATTTTAAATGATACATACATTGTTCTCAACTTGGAAAGGAGTCATTTAAAAGGTGAATGGTCCTTATGGAAGTCAGTTGTCACTCAAGTGAAGAAGAGTCAATGTCAGGTTGCCTATATATTATGATGTATAATTTGTGATATATAAGGCATTGTAAAAAAAGATGACAGTAATTCCAACTGTACTGTGTAGTCATTTACACTAACCATTAAAATTTAAAGGCATAACTAAAAGCAACGCTTTTTTTAATTTTGGATAGAGTGGAGATAGGCAGCACTAAAAATGTCACAGGTGTTCTAATCTGAGTCTGTGTTTAACATTATCATCAAATATGAAAGTAAAATAAAATCTCAAATGTTGTGTTTTCCCCAGGACAGAATTAGTAGGGATATCTTCCAATGAGGACACTAGTTCTGCTTACAATGTTAACGGCCAGAGATTCCCTCATTTTCAAAGGATTTTCTCTACCATTCTGTTTTGGCTATGGGACAGAAGGAAAAGAGAGATCTCCCTAGTGGGACAAATTGTATTTTACATGGGTTATAACATTCCCTTACTCTATCCAAAGTGGAAAAAATACCTTTAAATACACTTTAATTTGACCATAACAACATCATATGAGAGGTTATTTCTGATTGGTTTGTATGGCTTATCATACTATGCACAGTAGCTCCTTGAGGGCCCTAAAAGTCAAATTTTAGAGTATTTTCTATGATTTTATAGGATGTGTTGCCATATTAACAGCCCACCCCAACCTTCTTGTAATGATCTGCTAAGTAGTTTGCTACATACTGTAGGTTGGGACCTCCACCCAGAAAAAGCAGAGCCATGCAACTGCCAGATTTTAAATGCAGCTGACAATTGTTAGGTCCGGTAAAGTTTTAAAAGTTATCTGATTGTTCCAAACCTCCTGGTTATGATGGCTGCATAAGCAATTGTTTCTGACAGTTCTCGGCTGCATTCCTGCAGCCTTTGAGAACTACTGTGGTATGCTGAGATTGGCTAAAGCTATCACATGGTACAGGAAGACAGTACTTGGCCCTGTACAATTTGATCACTGTGACCAATTGCATAGACCACAGTAGTTCTGAATAGTTATATGAATGGCAGCCATCTTAACTTCTGGACATGTGATCAATGCCACTCATCAATTGGATTGGTGATCAGCTGTATCTGGTGGACACAGCAGTCATGCAATAATGCCAATCACCCCCCCCCCCCGGGGGTGTGCACGAGGCAAAGATCTGGGAGGACATACAGGTACATCCCCCTACATCGATTGTCCCCATTCCTTTGTTTATATGCAGTGGCCAGATGGAAAGATATTAAATAGAGTCTGAGCATATTCACTGTTAAGGACTGCAGCATATCTGTGTAGTCTAGTTTTAGCAAAATATGGAAGTAGTGGATTCTTAAGATTATTTCTCTGACTGGTGGTATGGGCAGCATGGCTTTGTTTAAACTTAAAATTGGGGAGGGGGGCATGAAAAAATGCACAGTTGAGCCGTGTTTTTGCCACCCGTCAACCTCCCCCCTTAACCCCCCTGGCGGTATTCCCGAGTCTGACTCGGGGTGAGATTTTTTGGCTACGATCAGTAACCCCGAGTCAGACTCGGGCTCGCCTCGCTGCAGCTACAGACAAAGTTACTTACCTTGTCCCTGGATCCAGCGATGCCACCGGGCTGTGTGAGCGAGCGGAACCTCGCTCGATTCACACAGTGCCTCTGTGTGCCGCCGATCTCCGTTCCCTGCGACGTTACGACGCACGGGAGCGGAGAACGGCGCCAAATTCAAAAAGGTAAACGAACACCTTACATACAGTATACTGTAATCTTATAGATTACAGTACTGTATGTAAAAAATACACATCCCCGAAACTGAAACTAGTTTAGTCTTTGCAAGTTATTTCATGCCTCTGTGCTGGACAGTGCCATAGAGAGTCATGGCTAGGAAAACGAAACTAAAGTCTCCCATGACTTTTTTCATAAGGAGCCAGACAACCAGGAAGTGTCCAGAACAGAGTAGTATTACAGCAACATCAAAGCAAAAACGAGCAATGAGGACATGAAACTGTGGTGGACGTGCTAAAATGAAAATTTTATTTTATGTTATGATTCGAATCACTGAAATGTTCCTCTTTTACTGTTTATTTGTTTTTATACGCATTATGCATATGTATATATGGGTATGATCAATAAGTGTTTGTTTTCCTTAAAAGTGCTTATATCAGGAATACTATATCATGGTTTTTAAAGTTACCATTTGAAGTGGAGATACAAGGGAAAGCTGTTTTGATCAGAAGCCATTTCCTCTACATTTTCTCCTTCTGCTTCTCATCTTTCAAATGTGTGTTAGGCTCATCCCCCACTGCATTCCTGGAAAGCTTTTATTCCAAGGCCCCCTTCTCGTTCCTTGCTCTGTATGGAAGAGGAAGTTTCCCCTCCCCCTCCTTCTCACTCGGACCTCTTGGAAAGGAGCTGAATGAACTTGTTTACACTGGGCAGCATGCCCAAACATGGACTTCCATTTCTTTCCCTTTGCTCATGGACTTTGGAATGTGTGTTACAGACGTCACAAGGGGGTGGGTGGTACTGAGGATGGAGTGGGTGTGGATTTATAACGTGAACCAATCAAATGCATGTATTTGTGATGTCATGAGGCTAATAAAACTAAAGTGAGGAGGGCTTGCTCTTCCTGTTTGGGACTGAAGCTGAAAGAGGTGAGATGTGAATCTTTTTGTCTGTAGATTGCACTGTCTCACCCATAGTAATTTGAATCAGACGGCAGAGATGGGTTAGCCCTGAGATTGTCAGGATATCAATTAATTAGTCCACATCAAAACCAGGACTGCAGTAAGGTAAAGGAAGCTATTTAGCTAAAAAAAAATTCCTTTAGTGACCCTTTAAGCTGCAATAGGCAGAGGACGGGGGATTTTACATGCTGTGGCCACAATAATTTGCACCCACGGCAAAGTTTACCCAACTTGTAGTGATCAATGAGTGGCAAGCCTGCCTAACATCGGCAAAACTAGGGTTAAAACGAGCTGTAAGGGAGGCATCACATCACTTCCACACAGCATGTTAGTAGCCTCTGGAGCACAATTTGTATGTTCGTATGTAGATTAAACTTCAGAGGCAAGGGAGATTTGGTCACATCTAAATATACCCTTTATGTTAGTATGGTTTTAGCAACAGTCTCTGTAAGTATGCTGAAATCTAGTTTCTATCGAAAATTTTCCTTTTAACATCTTTTTACAAGAAACACATAAGAAAATGACAGCAACGCTCTCTTTTATCAATACAAGGTACACAAGAAAACATCTACAAATATACACTAAAACCCCCAAAAAAAGTATTGTGCTTGAATACTTGCCAAAGGAACTTCCTATGTGTTATCAGGAATGACATATTTCACTATGCCATTCTCAGCATCAAAAAAAACATTTTCTGAGCTCTTATACAACCATGACTAGAAGTACAAATGTACAATTGAATAATTATATAATTTTTTTCTGAATTTCTATTGCCTGTCATCTTCTTAAGGGCAATGGCCTTCATTCATTAAAGGGCTGTAAAGTGACCAGTACTACTGTTAAAATTATTTACAGAGTTTGCAATTTAAATAGCACAGGGTTCTGAAATAATACTGACAAATTAAAATGCTGCGTTATAATTTAAATGTTAAAGTAGTAATGAACCCTGGTACTAAAAAAAAACATTATTTCCCGTAACAGCACTTTAGATTCATTTTTAAAAAATTCTGTATGCTAGTATTGTCAGAACATTTGGGGTTAAAAGAATATATATTCATAGGCCATATATTGTATATTTTTCATATTTATATATATTTAACATGAGGGAAGCCATATTTTTTCTAAAGTAGAAATTAAGGGCCAGATCCACAGTGAGAGTACGCCGGCGTATCTACTGATACGCCGGCATTCCTTTTTAAATTTCCCGCGTCGTATCTTTAGTTTGAATCCTCAAACCAAGATACGACGGCATCTGGGTTTGATCCGACAGGCGTACGGCTTCGTACGCCTTCGGATCGTAGATGCAATACTTCGGCGTCCGCTGGGTGGAGTTTGCATCGTTTTCCGCGTTGGGTATGCAAATTAGCTATTTCCGACGATCCACGAACGTACGCGCGGCCGTCGCATTCTCTTACGTCGTCTCTCGTCGGCTATTTCCGGCGTATAGTTAAAGCTGCTTTTTTGCGGCGTATAGTTAGATTGGCCAAGTTAAGTATGGCCGTCGTTCCCGCGTCGAAATCGGGATGGACGTAAGTCACGTCTAAGTTTAAAAAATTACGTCCTTGCGACTTCATTTCGCGCAATGCACAGCGGGAAATTTAGAAACGGAGCATGCGCAGTTCATTCGGCGCGGGGACACGCTTCATTTAAATGAATCACGCCCCCTAATCGCCGATTTGAATTCCGCCGCCAGAGATACACTATGCTGCCGTAACTTACGGCGCAAATTCGTTGTGGATTTGAAACAAAGCCAAGTAAGTTACGGCGGTGTAGCGTATCTTAGATGCGCTGCGCCGGTGTCGATCTATGTGGATCTGGCCCTAAGTTCATAGCTCATGAATAGACAATGTTAAAAAAGTTTCACAAGAAGTCTATCTGTATCATCTTCCCAGACCATCTCCTAGGTTGTAATTTAAAGGTTTAGACACTTAAATAAACAAGATAAAGGAACCATGAGATCGCAGACCTAATTGGTATTTCCAGAATAAGCTACAGAAACAAGAGGGCTTATTCCTATTGTATTATGTATTTTATATAATAATTTTTCTCTTTCATATATGTTTATAAATGTATCTGTTTTAACATGATATAAACCCGTTAAATAAATAAATAAATATATATATATATATATATATATATATATATATATATATATATATATATATATATATATATATATATATATATAATTATGATAGTGGTTGCCAACATGTATTCTAGTAGTAAGAATGTTCATAAATAATTATTATGCTAACGTTACAACCATGACTTAATTTGCAAGGCATTCACAGGTCTCAGCTAATTGTGTGGGTACATCGGTATCACATCCATATATTTTAGGAAGAGACAGAATGTCTGTGGATATTGACACGTGATGTCAACCATTACGCAATTAATGGTGTTTCACTAAGCCAAAGGTCAAAGGGTGTCAGAAATTATTTTAGACATAGATGAGAATAACATTAGAAGTAATTTCTTATACAACACTGCCCCTAGAGGTGAAAATGGTAATTATTCAAGATGGATGCTAAACTTGCTTGTTATGGTAACATATGAACTCCATCGTCATGTGACATCATAAATTACATAGTGAAAAAGAGGAATCACTGCTCTAAGATACTAATCAGAAAGTCTCCTCACCTGATCCAAAGCCAAGGGTGCTGGCAATGCATGGAATGATGCAAAATGAAGGAAAAACTTTCTGGACAGCCGCACTCCAAAAAAAGTTGCTTTTATTGTAAAATAAAAAAAACACACAAAAAGCATGCCACAGCAGACGGGGTAAAAAGCTGGCACGTTTCACACCAAACAAGTACCTACAGGTACGTCTTAATCTAGGCTTACCTGTAGGTTAAAGTGGTTGTAAAGGTTTTACAACCACTTTAAGAAGTGTAATAAGAAAGCATCACATCACAGTGTTAAGGTAAATAAATGTGTTTACACAAGTATGTGAAGCCACAGAAGCTTTTCACTAAGAGTTACCAAATCTTAAATATACAAGTATCAAATTCAAGTATTGAAATGTGATAATTCGTTATAGAGCTTGTATAGAAAATGTGAATAATCTGAATCATCATTTATCTTACAAATATATGGATATACTTCTATTATCACCAAATATACCTGATATTAATTTGCACTGTATTTTTTTTAGTTAATAAATATATATTTTTCTTCCGTCTGCCGGATCGGATCGGATGAACACGGACATACGGTCCGTGTTCATCCGATTCCCCATAGGGGAGAGTGGAGGAAAGACAGGGCGGTCCCTGCACAGTGTGCGGGGACCGCCCTGTCAGCTGCCAGCTCAGCGGGGATTTTACGGAGGATCCCTGCTGAGCTGTACGGACACACGGAGGCGGATCATTACTGACCTGCCCCGTGTGAAAGGGCCCTTACCCCGCTGACCTCCCCCTCTTCCCCATCAGGAGCAGTGAGGTCTGTGAGGGGAAAGAAGACTTAGGAGGGCAGCCGCTCATTTCCTAGAATGGGAGAGGGAATAGTGCTGCACACCCCGAATAGTACAATATGGGAAGGTTCCCCCAGTGTTTTTTTTAGCAGCAAGGTTAGTAATTAGTTAAAAGTAGATACTTTATTGAAAATAGACATGTAATATACTCATGGCAGTTAAAATATGAGCTCAAGTAGGGAAAATAGTACCATTCGAAATACAAAAAGTGCAAACACAAGATTATACACAGCATTACATATCAGAATGTCTGTTTGGAAATATTACTGACGCGTTTCGACCCGTACAATCAAGGTCTTCTTCAAAGGATTGGTTTGCTGTAAAAAAATTACATTTAGAATTTCATGTTTTGAAAAGTGATTATTAAATCATTTAATAAAGAATACATGGCACATAGTTAACAATAAAAGGTGTATTGGAAAAGATCTCCTAACCAGGATTCATCTAAAAGCTGTCGAATTAACCCATGAGTTCCCCGGTCACTCAGCACTCCGAGGAGGAGCGTCACTATGCTATGTACGGCTTGCAAGGAGTCAAACCTTGGAGAACCCCCTAGGAGCGTGCAAGGAGGGGTGGTCTGCACCTGCAGCGAATTACCAGGGATATCGTTATATGATGTATTACACAATGCACAAATTTGATTCAAGGGTTGTAGGTGAACGGTCAAAGAAATCGACAATGTATACTTATACATGTATATATGTCCTATGATAATGCTGTAATGTTAGACATATATTAAGATTTTATCCTCATCCAGCATTACTATTAGTTTAAGAAAAAAATGTTTTGAAATGATAAGGATCAAAAAAGTATGTGAGTGAGAGGTGCAAAAGAAGAGGAGCTCATTTCATTTTCCTCCTCCTGGATGGATGATGGGAAATGTAGTTCTTGAAGGAGCACTGTGCAATTAAGGCGATGAACTGCAGACTTCAGTACCCAGGCAGCTCTGGGTCAAGAGAAAGAGATCTCTGCAGAGATCTAGGCAGACAATGCAGGTAAACCAAGGTGTGTGGACCTGTTGCTGTGTATGCTTACACTGTGAGAGGGCCTGGTTGGGGATCAGAGCTGTGTGCTGCATCCATAGAGGCTGAGGACTGGGCAACTGAGAGCCTCTGGTGATGTGGATAGCATACTGGACCGGATCCTTTGCATACCAGTAGTGGTGAGAGAACAACTATGCTTAATTCCTTACTGCCCACAGTTAATGCCAATAGAGACTGCCCCTTTCTTAGCAACCCATCAGCCATCTATTGCAGACAGCCTTAAAAAGACAGCATTACATGCACCACCTTACATACTGGCCCCAATGTTAGCTGGCCTAAATCTGCTAGTTAAGGCGCCAGGTATTTTTCAGCCATTCCCATGGGTGCCCCTCTCAAAGGCATGTAAACCCACTCACTCACTCTTAAAGGTGTACATGAAGAGTGCACTCGGGACATCTTTTTTTTTTAATAGCTGTTGCCAAGAGTTACAGTTTTGACTGTGCCATTCTTTCACAGATGATGCTGTTCTTACCAATGCTGTGTATACTAGCTTAATGGGGTCTTGCCAAAACAAAAGTAAAGCATCATGGCTGAGGCATATGTACACCCCCCGGCTGATGTCCTTATGCTAAAGGTGGAGCGGTTGGGAGCTGGAAAAACTTTGGCTCATTTGATTTGACAATTAACATATTCAGTGGTGTAACTCAAAGAATAAGTACATGCCCCAGACTTTCTGACAACATAGAATGGTTGACACTTTTACACCTCCCCTCAAGCTCTTGGATAATCAACTTCTGTCTTGACGGTGGTTGGATTACGTTGACAAAGTTACATATGTGGCTTTAAATGCTAGGGTATGTTCCTGACACTCATTGGGACTAAAGAAACAAAATAACTTACTGCTATAACTTGCTATTGCTGGGAACTTTTTTTTTAATTCGGTGCTATTAACTACAACCAGGACTCAAAAGTATACATTTTATAGCTCTATTTTAGGTTTTTTGTTCAATTCCCATTTACCTTGAATGCTGTATATTTTTCATTTTTCAAAAAGGCGGTGTGGTGAGTTATTTTGAGGGGACAGCAAATTTACTACAATGTAAATTAGTGAGTGTACAGCAGTGTAATAAGTTATTTCTTCAGTTTTGTCACATGAAAAGATAAAAATATTTACAAAAATGTGAGGGGTGTACTTACTTTTGTGAGATACTGTACATTATCAGTATTTAATGTACAAAATATCAATATACGGAAATATATATCTAACTACGTTTATTAAAGTTGTTTTAATCATACCATCGATTCTATTGACTATAATTTAATTTTACATTCTGAAAAATTTTAATATTTTCTATCTACTATTGGATATTGTACTTGACACCTTATTGTTTTTGTTTGTGTTACATTATTAAAATAGTTATGAGATTTTTCTGTGATTTGGTCATAAGCAGTCCACATAAAACAGTGATTATGTATTGTTATCACCGCTACAAAAAAAAAAGGAAAACTGCAAAACTGCTTGGTAAAATCTTAATAACATACATTTACAGTGTATTTTCCTGCCACCTGCTCAATTACTGTTTAATAGCAGACCAAAGAAAAGCTGTCACAGACCCCACCCTCCCTTCACAATAATAACACTACATCAAGTAATTGTAGTCTATAAATTTGGCAAGCAGGGCTAACAATATTGCTGCTTCCTGTCATTCAGGTCATGTGGTTTTTGCTGAGCATAACAAACAAAAACAATTGTGGGTTATGCATATGCGTACATAAAAATATTGTCTAATGACCTACATGATTCATTATTTGCGCATTTGTATTGTCTTCAGGTAGACCCACATGACCATGATCTAGCAGCAGAGAATATGATACATTTTTCCAATATGGGGTACATATAGTTGAGGTGGACATGCAAAGACGCATCTGTCCCCTAAGGCTAGCCATTTATAGATATCTCTCTATTTTTTTTTTTGATCAGCCCAGGGCAGCTATCCCTCCTGCCCACCCCTTGCCCTGCTTCCATGAACAGGGAACTGCACATTACCATACTAGCTGATTTTTAAGACACAGTGCATCATAATAGCCATAATGCACTAGATTTATTTATTTTATTAACTTTAATTTCTCTTTTTTATTCATTGAACTATAACAGCCATTGTATTG
The DNA here is from genome assembly GCF_905171775.1 of Rana temporaria. NCBI lineage: Eukaryota > Metazoa > Chordata > Amphibia > Anura > Ranidae > Rana > Rana temporaria. The sequence continues at coordinate 153,794,629 of NC_053493.1, read as the reverse complement.
TAAATAAACAGGCTTTTGGGTTGCTGCTGGTAAAGGATAACCATTTTTATGTTTCTGTTTTCCAGTGCAGCTTGATAATCTGATCAAGACTTATTTAAAATTTAGAATGAATCAGTTTCTAAACATATATCATAATAAAACCATTGTACATGCTTTGGCTTTTAGCTTTTTAAAGACAGACAAAACTGTGTATGTCTCTTAACCACTTAAGCGCCGGACCATATTGCTGGTCAAAGACCAGGCCACTTTTTGCGATTCGGCACTGCGTCGCTTTAACTGACAATTGCGCGGTCGTGCGACGTGGCTCCCAAACAAAATTGGCGTACCTTTTTCCCCACAAATAGAGCTTTCTTTTGGTGGTATTTGATCACCTCTGCGGTTTTTAGTTTTTGCGCTATAAACAAAAACAGAGCGACAATTTTGAAAAAAAATAATATTTTTTTACTTTTTGCTATAATAAATATGCCCCAAAAATATATAAAAAAACTTTTTTTTTCCTCAGTTTAGGCCGATACGTATTCTTCTACATATTTTTCGTAAAAAAAAATCGCAATAAGCGTTTATTGATTTGTTTGCGCAAAAGTTATAGCGTTTACAAAATAGGGGATAGTTTTATGGCATTTTTAATAATATATTTTTTTTACTAGTAATGGCGGCGATCAGCGATTTTTATCAGTACTGCGACATTATAGCGGACACTTCTGACACTTTTGACACATTTTTGGGACCATTGGCATTTTTATAGCGATCAGTGCTATAAAAATGCATTGATTACTATAAAAATGCCACTGGCAGGGAAGGGGTTAACACTAGGGGGCGAGGAAGGGGTTAAGTATGTTCCCTGGGTGTGTTCTAACTGAAGGGGGGGTGGACTGACATGGGGAAATGACAAATCGCTGTTCATACATTGTATGAACAGACGATAGGTAATTTCCCCCCCTGACAGGACCAGTTCTCGCTCTGTAACAAGCAATCGCGGGTGCCTGGTGGTGATCGCGCCCGCCGGGCACGCACGTCGGCATCAGGGGCGAGCAGGGGGGCGCGCGCCCCTATTGGCTGCTCGGCGAGATGACGTAGATCTACGTGATCTCACCCAGCAGAGCCGACCTGCCGCCGTATAACTGCGGCGGCTGGTCGGCAAGCGGTTAAACTATACTTTAGTTCTTAACTGCTGAGGCTTATAGGCCTAGGCATAAAGCCTAATATTCACATAATGATCAACCCCGTGCCCCCCTATATAAGAAACCACACACAATTGTTAAGTTGAAAAAGGACAAGGCCACAGCTTTATTTAATTTCCAGAGAAGAGGAGGATTGAGGTAGCTTTGTGCAAAATCCTTGCACAGAGCAGGTACCGTAAGTTTGACATGTTTGTTATTTTTTCTTTAAAAAGAAGCCTTTAATATCACTTTAAATTGCAGGTTTAGGGTACAATTTCTTATGTGCCTTGCCTGTGTGTACATATCTGTTCGCCCAAACACTTTTAATATCTTTCCACAACAACTGATTAACAATTAAAGAGCTAGTTATCAAAGGCAAGGATTATTTTTTATAATAATTTGGGTCTTTTCGCCTTTTTTTAGATTATAATTTTTTAGCTTGAGGTGATTAAAGAACATCAGGCCGTTGCTGACAGTCCATTCAAGAGATGCCTTTTTTACATCTCACTACATTTTTGAAAAAAAACAAAAAAACAATGCAAAAACACTGAATACCCAAAACACTGCACACCCTCACCCCAGGTGCACCACAACCTCCTGCCATCCCTATAAAAAAGGTTTGGTCTTTTCTTAGTTAAATGTAAATAAAATAAATGTATTACTTTTAGCAGTAAAGTTTGCAGTGGGTGTTTAGTAGTCATCTGTGATCCAGGTCTAATTCCTTTTATTTAAAATCAGATTCTTAGACACCAATCCTGTGCTGAAGGCCCGCTCTGACATGACGTGTGTAGAAGGATAGGCTAGTTCCTCAAGTGCAAATTAGGCCACCTCTAGCCAAGGGTACATTTAGGACACTCAGGGGTAGATTCAGAGAGAAGATACGACGGCGTATCTCCAGATACGCGGTCGTATCTCTGAGTGTGCGGGGTCGTATCTATGCGCCTGATTCATAGAATCAGTTACGCATAGATTTCCCTAAGATCCGACCGGCGTAAGTGTCTTACACCGTCGTATCCTAGGCTGCATATTTACGCTGGCCGCTAGGTGGCGCTTCAGTAGATTTACGCAAGAAATATGCAAATGAGCTGGATACGCCGATTCAGAAACGTACGTCCGGCCGCCGCATTTTTTTACGTCGTTTACGTTAGGCTTTTTTCTGCGTATAGTTACCCCTGCTATATGAGGCGTATCCTATGTTTAGTATGGTTGTCGTTCCTGCGTCGAGTTTTGAAAATTTTACGTTGTTTGCGTAAGTCGTTCGCGAATAGGGCTGGAGGTAATTTACGTTCACGTCGAAAGCAATGACGATTTGCGGCGGAATTTCGAGAATGCGCACTGGGATTTTTTTCACGAACAGCGCATGCGCCGTTCGTAGAAAACGTCAAATACGCGGGGTCACAGTTAATATACATAAAACACGCCCACATCATCCACATTTGAATTAGGCAGGCTTACACCGACACAGATACGTTACGCCGCCGTAACTAAGGGCGCAAATTGTTTCTGAATACAGAACTTGCACCCTAAATTACGGCGGCGTAATGTATCTAAGATACGTTACGCCGGGCGGATAGATAGACCATTCTATCTGAATCTAGCCCTCAGTTGGCCATGGATATAATCATTTGTAAGCATTTTAGTTACAGTCCTGTTGTCCCTGTCTGTGTTTTCAGAACCAAGACAAGGGCTAGGTCTGTCTCGCATTAGGCTCTCGGCCCTATCAAAGGTCAGGTTTCTGTCCCATCGGGACATTTCTCTGATGGGACAAAAAAAAAACCTCTTGTTGTAGCCATCACCCCTGCAAAGCAAATGTCTGACCTAGTGGCTTTTTCTTGCAGGAAATCTTTTTTGGAGTGAGGCCTAGGGCTTCCTTCTTGCCTAAGGTAGTACCCAATTTACATTGCTGTTGCTGTCTGTCTTTGCTCAGCCAGGGAAGGAATGGCCTTTCAAAGCAAAACAGTGCATGTAAATATAAAGTATTAATGCCCCCCATACCTATTTAGTAACTGTCAAATGGTGCAGCAGGCATTCTGCGGTTAACCTTCGTTGTGGGCAGAGCAGGTTTTTTATTTTTTTGGGGTCTGGTGGTGCAGCAGGTGTTGTGATTGACAATGGATCTACATTGGTGCATACTGTTTTTTTTTTTTTTTAAATAAAGGAATTCTCAAACACTGCCTCCTGTCTTTATTTGTGACACTTTTTTTGGTGAAATGGGTAGAGGTATAATGTACTATATACTCATTCACATAGGAAGATGGCCAGAATCTGGGGGCCCCCTTGGTAAAATGGGCTTCCAGATTCCAATAAGCCAACTGCCCACAGCCTCCCACAACCACAGCCAATGTTAAAGGCATGTGGCCTGGTATGGTTCAGGGGGGGTGGGGGGGCACGCTCACCCCCCTTTCCTGACCTGGCGCACTGCATGCTCAGATAAGGGTTTGGTATGGATTTTGAGGAGGGACCCGACACCATTTTTTTTTACATTTTGGCGTGGGGTTCTCCTTAAAATCCACACCAGACCTGATGGGCCTGGTATGGATTGGGGGGACCCCCACGCTGTTTTATTAACATTTTTGTATTGCCGGAAATTTAAATGTCTTTTTTTTTCTTTATTAATGTCAGTTTTGTTACAGCAGGTTCCATACACTATACAGATTTACCAATTTACAGGTAGACCAATGGGACCCCCACAGACACTTTTGCATTGTTATTGTTTCACTTTAAGCATCAATAAGATCACTTCTCCTGTAAAAACAATCTTTAAAAAAAAAAGATTTGCGTTGATATACGTCCCCCAGGGCAGTACCAAGGCCCCCATACCCTTTTTCTGACCAATAACTTGCATATAAGCCTTCAAAATGGGGACTTTTTTAAGTTCAGGTCCTATAGACTTAAATAGGGTTCATGTCCAAGCTTTTGCAATGTTCGAGAGTTCTGGCGCAAACCAAACTGAGCGATGTTTGTCCCAATTCTTCTGTACAGCCACTGAACAACATTTCTGGCTATTGTTTCACAGATAATACACTGAGTTTCATTGCAAATAATAACTTGCTCTGTCTCTTTATATTTGCTGCCTATTCAAATGCTTGCATATTATTATAAACACATATCTGAAGTCTATATTTTAAATTTTGGGGGGAATAATTGGGAATATGTGTAAAAAAAAAAAATCAGGGAATGTGAAGTTGTGCTTCCATAGTGTTTTTGTGCATTTTATTTTGATATTTATTACAATTTTAAAACAATGCAGTGTGGTGCTGTAAAAGAACTATACTTCTAAACTGTTTTTCCACAGTTTTGCTAGATAACTTTCCCATACATTTTAGAGCTTTTGTGGCTGCTACCTGTATTGTTGAATTCAGGCATAGTGCAGCTGGATAAAAAATCAGGTTTTACAGCCAAAACTACCCAAACAAATCTGTTTTTTTTTTAACCTTAAATGAATCTCGTGGGTTGCTGTTGTTGCATTTAAGCCAAAGTAAATATAATAGTTGAAAAGTCAATTACACATACAAAAAAATGTGATGCCAAAATACAATATTTGTTGATTATGCTGTATACAAACTTGTACTGTAACACTGTTCTGTTAAAGATTTATGGCCATGCCCAAAGTATGTACTGGTAATTTAAAGGATTGGTGTTTTTCCTACTTTGCCATTTGGAAAATTTAACAAAAATAAAAAAATAATGTATAGAGGAGAGAGGGTTCTTTCAATGTGACTTTAACGACAGTGTCCAGTTTTCAGGGGTCCTTTCTTAGACAACAGCTTGCACAATATCCTTGTAAATGGCTATTCAGTATTAGATTGGGCTTGTCTCTTCACCAATATTTCTACTAGTGTAGACATAGAACACATCCAAGTTTACATGTCACAGTGGGATGACAGTGGTAGATACTTTTATAAGTGTTGCAAAATTACAGTTATTTGGCTAAATGACTTAGCCCAGGTTCACACCAGTGCTTTTCTGCACATGTTACACGCATTTTTAGGTGCTCTGTCATTAAAATGTGTGTTTTATGAAAGTGCATCAAAGATGTAGCATACAGGACTTTGATGCACTTTCATGAAAACGCACGTTATAACAGAGTTCAATGGCAGCGTACATAAAAACATGTTTAAAACATGTGTAAAAACATGAAGCTGAAAATGTGAACAGCGCCATAGTCACTTGTTCTAACTATTTACCTGCAGATTTTATCTTGCTGCTTCCCAGCGTAACAACATCTAATGCTTTAACCTACTAATAAAGCTGTGATGGAAAATGTAACTCATTCTCTACAGATTTCTCTATTTGTGCTTAATATGATGTGTTATAACGATTATAGTAATTTCTTTCTCTGTCAGTAAAGCATGCTGACATTCTTTAAAAATAATTATTGCTTGATTCCATGATGACAATTATTTCCTGATGCCATGGAGTTACAATAGTGCAAGATTACACATGTTTCTGTGTAGCAATTAAAAGCAATCCTACCATTGCCATGTAACCGGATGGTGGTGAGCACAAGGCTTATTCTCTAGTATTAACATTTTGCATAATAGTATTATTATGCAGTCGTATTTTTTTCCAGTTGCCATTGACAGGCAGATCCGCCAGCAACTATGAGATCTTGACAATCATGGGGAACTTTTGTTTTTGTGGTTGCTTATTTAAGATTACATCTCCTTGTTATGGGCAAAATAATATTGATCACTCTTTTGAACTATTAACCAGTGAGAAGTAGCACCAAGAATGGCATGCAGGCCCCTGCATCCATTTCACTTCTCTTGACCATAAAACACGTCCCAGGGTTTATGGACAGGTGTTGCACCTCAGCTCTACATCTTCCTTACAGCTTCCTAGATGTATACGCTTTACTACTGAGAACATTTATACTAACTTGGTCAAAAGGTTGAACTAAATACAATGCATGTCTCCCTTTCCTGTGTTTAATTTAAATACTAGCAAAATTAAAGAAATGTAAATTGTTTTCTAATCCTGTCTAGGGCTTTAAACCAAATGCAAATTGGTCATATTTATTTCTGACAAAAAAAATGGTCTGTAGTTAAGCATAAATCAGGTCAGACAGCACATTAGTTATTAGCCTTTGGCTCACCCCAGTAAAATCTCTTCTTTTTTTAAAACAAATTTGTTCTACATTGGCTTATTCTAAAAATATAGGTCAATTTGTATTTTACTAAAGGAGAGAAGTTATCTAAGCATAAGCTTGTTAAAGTCACTAAGCTATAGTAAATAACAAAACGCATATGCTGTAGGAAATTATGGTAAGTGAACTTTTTTATAATAACTTAATTTTACAGCCATGTCAATGGGCATGATTACAACCAAAAGTTTTTTTTTTTTAGAATGCAAACACTCTAAAATTGCAGGTAATAAATAGTGTGCACCCCTCATTTGGGGGGAGGGATATGAGAAATGACCCTTCCTAAACAAGGATAGTATGCTAAACCTTTAAGTAAATAGGAGAATCAGTAGTTTGTCCTCCATCCTGTAGGTGAAGCTGTGTCACTGTGTAAATGACGTTGAGGCTGAAAGGAACATCCTTCCTCTGCAGATTATGTAGGGGCCTCAGGTGAAGCCTCTACCAGATTGGACGTTGCAACGCTCAGTGACCTTTGGTAGCCATCTTAGGTGAGGCAGTGTTAATACAATAAATAGCAGTGCCCTGCTGAGTTTGGCACACATTTGTAAAGTGGAGAGAGGATAGGGACAGGACGCCACTTGCTAGGGAGAGAGATAGAGCTAGGTAAAGGTTCCTGCATGAGGAAGGAAAGCATAGGGACACTGCTGCAATATTCCGCTATTAACGGTCACTCGAGCTGCTGTCAAAACCTTCTGGATAGTCTCTATAGCCATTTTCTGAGCCTTGTCATTCTGCCAGTCAGCCAGACTTTGAACCTATATGAGCCTTCACTGCTTATCTGTGTTGATGCTATTTGGCATACTGATCTAAGATAGTGATTCCCTGCTTGCCTTATGCTGCCACAAGTGCTATTAATGCCTGGATTGTCAGTCTGTTAGGAACTGCACTGTGTCAGGGCAGAGTAACTACCACACCTGTGTTACTGCAATTGTTATTATAAGTAACATCAACAGTGTTTCTACAAGTATTAATTTAACTTTCGATCATAGCACTCTTTCAAATATAAGAACTTATACCTTAACTTGGTCTTTGTGTACCTGCTCTCCCTTCTACTCTGTGGGACATATTCTGTCCTTCCTCTAGTCTCGGCTGGACCAACATTTGGCTTTGATTACCATTAAGGGAAAAATCTTTGCTTTAATCGGGCCTCTAATACGAAAGGGCCAAATCTAAGTTTAGGGAGTAACTCATGTAAGATATTCGCAACTCCCTTAGCTTCCTTTTGCCCATTTGGAGCAGAGAGTTTTGCCATTTGACCTTTATGTAGTAGTCCTGGTAACGGCATATTGCAGATTCCTCAAAGATAAGTGTTTAAAACTCAGTAACTTCATGATAAAAGTATAAGGTGGTGCTTTAGGAGGCAGAGCTCACAGTGAGATCCAGTGGACCTGCTCCACCATGAATGCAGAGGAGAATTTGAAGAACTGAATAAGCAAACACTCCATGAAGGCTTCAGGACTACTACTTTTTTTGTTTTCCAAGAATCAAGACGACTACTACTTTCATCCTTTTATAGTACACCAGCCACACAGATGTTGGAGCGTCTGAGTCAATTTTCCTGGTTGTCCATCATTTTTGGCAGCAGATCCACTTGCTGACCAGCCTGGCACGCATTGTCATCTGTAGGCCACAGAGGGTCTTTCAAATCACTGATCCAGGACTTGACCATAAACCATGACCATAAACCATGACGATTCTGGAGGTCTTGCTGCAGCAGTAAAACATTAAAGCAGAGTTTCACTGATATAAAAGTCAGCAGCTACAAAAAGTGTAGCTGCTGACTTTTAATAATCTGACACTCACCTGTCCCACGGTCCCGCGATGCGGCAAATGAAGCCCCGCTCCTCTCCCCCTGCTCTCCACTGCACCAGCATTCTGACTGCAGCCAGGCTGCACGCTATGATTGGCCAGGCAATCTTCTGGGACCTGTAACGTGTTCCAGAAGGTTTGCACAGAGGAAGGGGGAGAGGTGAACTTCCTTCTGGTGCTGCAGAGCCCCAGGAGGAAGTGGGAGCTGGGTGCCTCTAAAATGAGGGTATCCACCCCCCCCCCCCCCCCAAAAAAAATGACATGCCAAATGTGGCATGTCAGGGGGACACCTTCACGGCAGAAGTTTCATTTTTGGGTGGAACTCCGCTTTAATGTTCACATTTGGATATCATCTCCCAAGGATCTTGGCAATGTTGTCCGATATTGGGTGGAGTAACCTCACTTGAGATTTCAGGATGGTCTAACTGGGGTGATGAGTTGGCCATAAGGCCAGTGTCTTCATCCTGATCATGCCTCTGAAATTGTTTCCTAACACCTACAAAACTCTTTCAGTGGCACCCATGGCAGATGAATTAGTGTCAAGGGAGATACGCAGAGCGCTTCCCATTAAAAAATTGTATATAAGGCAGTTAAAGAATAATAGATTTTTTTAGGACACATCTTGCATACTTTAAATGGTATGGTGTACTGTGACACATCTTTTCACATATGAATGCGCTAAAAAAGAATTGTAAAGGACGAATAATAAAGGATGAGGTACTTTATGAGATGAACAAGATGACTGCTGTTAATTTAAATATAGTGCTTTTATCAAATAGGGCCCTCATTAAATCATCCAATATTGTTAATTGTGCAAAGGCAAAAGGCTTTGAATAGCAAATTACAGGCATACCCCGGTTTTAAGTACACAATTGGGTTTATTTACTAAAGCTGGAAAGTGCAAAATCAGGCTCACTTCTGCATAGAAACCAATGAGCTTCTATCCCCAGCTTGTTCAATTAAGACTGGTAATAAAACCTGGAAGCTCATTGTTTTTTATGCAGAAGTGAGCCTGATTTTTTGCTTTCCAGCTTTAGTAAATAAACCCAATTGTGTACTTAAAACCGGGGTATGCCTGTATACAACTAAAAATATCTTTTAGGATAGGTTCACACTTGAGATTGAGCTTCTTTATCCATTTTAAGTATTTTTATGTACCCTTGTACGCATAGTTTTCAGGATTGAGCCTTTTTGTTTTAAAGCTTGTTACATGGAGAAGGAGAGGCAGGAAAGTGCATAAAAACATTGGTTATGCATGTTTTCAGGTGCTCCCATTAAAGTTTATAGGCACCAAAAATGCAAGACTGTGCCACAAAGAAACTCATGTACTTGTTCAAGTTTCGAGGCACACATTTTAGGTGGATATACAGAGATAGTGCAGCGCTAATCGCAAGTCCATAAAGAAATCATCCAAATGATCTTCAAAACGTGACTAAAAGTAGAAGCATGCGGGTGAAGAGCGTGGAATATAGTGAGAAAACTCCACCAATGACAGAAATGGCCGCTCACCTCACAGGGTAGACCCTCTGTTAGATAGGGTCATAAGAGCTTTGCCATGAGGGTATGATCCAGGCAAAATGCTCCAACAGGGACCAAGCAAAACAAACTCACAGATGATTCCAATGGGGGATATGTCCAATCATGTAAAAAGCTCTGGCTGACGTACAATGACGGTGATTCGCCCAGGGGAGCCAACCTGCCGCAGTACAACTGTGGTGGCTGGTCTTAAAGTGGTTAAACTGTAAATATATGCCAACTAAATCAGTGTGGTCCCTGCAGCATATGTATTAATACAAAAGAAAAAAAGTGACTAGAATACCAGTCAAAGGGAAGCTGTTTTACAGGGCACAAGTGGTGTATCAAAAAAAAACTAAGTTCAATTAAGTAAATACAAAATATGTTTATAAATGTCAACTATTGAATGAAAATAGTATCAAACATTACACACAGATATAAATATTCTTCTTCCACCAATTAAAAAGCTTACTTAAATTCATGTGTACGTTTTTATACTATTTTCCCCTGGTAACCTCTAGAGGAACCCTGGTTGAGAAACCCTGCTTTAAAGTAATTTTTGATGTGATATTTGGCAAAGTTGTTGCTATATCTTTGGACAGGTCTGTTTTTTCTTGTTAGAGAATAGCCATTGTCATTCTTTGATATTCTTGAAGGTGTCACTCTGGTATCTGTCAAATCTTCATATTGATGACACACCTCTCATAGTTCAAGTTTGTGAGGCCTCGTACACACGACCGGTTTCCTGGGCAGAATCCATCAAGAAACTTGATGGGAGATTTTTTTTGCCAAGGAAACCGGTCGTGTGTACATTTTTCAGCAAGGAAACTGTCGAGGAACTCGTCGAGCCAAAAATAGAGCATGTTCTCTTTTTCCTCTACGGGAATGGAGAAAATTGGCTTGTCGAGTTTCTCGACAAGCCTAACAAGAACTCGACAAGGAAAACAATGTTTTTCGCCCGCCGAGTTCGTGAGTACGAGGCCTCAGACTACTTGTCTATTCATAATTCCATTATGCCTTGCAAATATTTGAGCCAAAGATATCTCTAAAAATGTTTGTAAATAAGTAAAGTATCCCCACTACATATGACATATGTTTTGACAAATGGATTAGACCATTGTGATATGCATGTACATTGTATTATGTTTGGAGTGAGTTTGCAGCAAATGATGTACAGTATATGCTTGTATATACGCAAAAAAAAAGTCTCCAAAAAATCTGGCGACATGACCAGAGAAAATAGATATATTTCACTAAATTCCACTACATTGGATTTACTATTCGTGATTGGGTTGATTTACCAAAGGCACAAAGACTGAGGACTTTGCAAGTGCAATTACTCCAGAGCTTAGTAAATGAGGGGGAGCACTGCTGACTTCCATCATCCAATCATGTGCAAGCAAAAATGTTTTTTTTGTATTTTTTTTTTTATTGAATGTGGTTGGGTATTCACTCTGTGCACTTTGCAAGTTGCTCCAGAGCAGTTTTTGCCCTAAGCGGAGGTAAAAACCTGGACAAACAAATTTAGATACACTAACAAATTGAAGCCAAATCACAACTCACACAGCAGCTACAAGAACAGTTTTTTTTTTCTTTTTAGGATAAAGATTTTACATAAAGATTTTACATAATTAAAAGCTGCCCATTTTAAGCACCCCTGTCCGTGTTAAATGGTTTACAACGTATCTCCACACTCTTAGCTGATACATTTCCAGGGCAGCTTGTTCAGTTGAAAGACAACAACTTATTCAGTTGAAAGACAACAAACTGACTGACTGGATCACTAGGTGAAAATAAAGGTAAGAAAACCTAAAAAAGAAAAAAATTATTATATTGCAGCTTTCCAAGTCTTAGGCCCCGTACACACGGCCGAGGAACTCGACGTGCCAAACACATCGAGTTCCTCGGCCAGTTCAGCACTGAAGCCGCCGAGGAGCTCGGCGGGACGAGAGCTCCCATAGAACAACGAGGAAATAGAGAACATGTTCTCTATTTCCTCGTCGAGCTCCTCGTCGGCTTCCTCGGCTGAAAGTGTACACACGACCAGTTTCCTCGGCAGAATTCAGCCAGAAACTCGGTCGGAAGCTGAATTCTGCCGAGGAAACTGGTCGTGTGTACGGGGCCTTAGATGTGATGGCTGCAGTAAATGTCTGCTTTAGAGTTTAATACTGCTTTAAGCTTAAGCCAGGGGAAAACAACTGTACTGAGTACAAATGCATCCCCTTTTTTTAATTTGTTTGGTGACGTTCATATTGTAAAATTTGTAAAGTTCTGCAGGTTGACAATAACAGTGTATCTTCCAAATGGATAAAAAGGTACTGTACCTGCCAAAAACAATATATAAAATGAGCCCAGGACAAGTTGTCTAAAAGTAATACCCAAACCGAGATGGGAAGAAGTAATTACGTATTTCCATGTATTTCTTCTTTATTGGAGACTCAATAAATTATGACAGATGATTTAGTGCTTTTCAATATAATTGTACTAATGAAGAAGAAAATAATCCTTGTGAGATTTTTGACATCATTATGATTAATGAAACCCTAAGGCCATAATAAGCTGCATGAAAAGTGTTACAACATTTCAACTTATTATTCAGGATCTTGTGGAGTCCGAAGGAGAAAGGTTCTTTATCTGCAAAAAAAGTGAAAAGAATATTTTTCTCTGGTCATACATGACAGACAACAAAGGTCTCCTTTAGCCTATCACCTTGATAGAAATAAAAATTGTAGTCAATTCAAATATTTTGTATTAATCTGGTTTATATTTAGATACATCAAAGTGTTTCTGGTTGAAATAAGTCTTTTACATAATTTGGATAAACCTTGGATTATTAGATGCATGCAATTTACACTTTGACACAAAGCCAGTAAAAAACTATGAGATAAAAACAGGTTCCACATAGAGTAAGTGGACAAGGTTCCTTTCCCTAAGGTTTTGCTGGAAACTCAGAGACAACATTTTGTACAGTATTTCAATAAAGTTTTGCCTATATTATGAGCTGAAACGTTCACTGGGTTAAAGATGAACCCCCATTTTTACACCGGCTCTGGGATTGACTAGTTAGTAAAAATTAGATTGGAAAGAGTAAGGTGTCATTTATTTTGTATCTATTTTTATTTTTAACCTTAACTACCCAGATGGAAACGGCCCTAAATCTGTATAAATTAGGTGTCAATTAAAAAGATAATTTGGTCATACAAAATGAATCTGATCAATTATTATGCTAGGTTTAGATAACCTATTATAGCAAGTAAAAGCTTAAACTAAACACAGACTAGGTAAACAGTCTCTATGAATAATCCCATTTCAGAGTGAACTACATCAGTGCACAGACCGGGTGTGGTTTTGTTTGTACAAAAAAGTTTTTAAAGGGGAGTTCCAGCCTTTTTTTATGTTTATTAAAAGTCAGCAGCTACAAAAAGTGTAGCTGCTGGCTTTTAATAAACAGACACTTACCTGTTCCACGGTGCAGCGACGTGCCGTCCAGACCTTCGCTTGCCCCCCCCCCTTCTCTGCCGGCGCCTCCATTGTAACTGTAGGCACCCTGCCGTGACAGCTTTCGGCTTCACGGCCGGGCACTCACTGCGCATGCGCTAATGGAGCAGCGCTCCCTGAGTGGACAGGCAATCGCCTACAGGGAGGGGCCGCCAGAAGGCGATATGACGTATCGCCTAAGCGGTCCCTGGGCGGAAGGAGGAAGTGGGACAGGAAGTCCCACTCCTACAGAAGCCACCACTCCCCCCCCCCAAAAAAATACATGCCAAATGTGGCATGTAAGGGGGCGAGGAGTGGATTAAGCGGAAGTTCCACTTTTGGGTGGAACTCCGCTTTAACAAATGATTCATTTACTTTGTGCATCCCATTGTTTTTTTCATACATGTGGGACATCCCTGTAAAAATCAGACACTGAGGCCTTCAGATACTCATAATGATTAATGCATGAATGTGGATAGATGCACAGAATATCACCTACAACTTATTGATTATTCATCATAAATATCAAATTGAACTGATAAAGAGGTTATACGGGACCTGACCGGAAGCCGACCTGAATGGATGCTTAGCCAGCAAGCTCTCCTTCAGCCCAAAAATAAGGGTTTTCTGTCACCCATCTGTAGCGCTACCCCCTCAGGAGCCGCTGATTAGATTTGGGATCGGCGTATTTAAGTTACCTCTGTGATATGTCTAGGGGTGATGATAGTGACAAAAGCAGTAACGGAATGTCCAGACTGCTGGTTGATGTTTCAATGCTTTATTTCTGGCCCAACACGACCAACAGTCAGATAGGACAGATTGGTGAAAGAAAGAATAAACCTTGCAGATACAGGCAATGGATGAACAGAAGCAGTCCTGCCTCCAGTAGTAACTCTTTCCTCGTCGCCACTTCAGCCGAACTTCAGGCCACAGGCCTAGTGCTTTAAAAGTTGGATAGTAGAGCGAATCCTCCCAGGGTGTAATTTGGGGCCACCAACTGACAGTTTGCCGCATACAACCTGTCAGTGTCCGGTACCCAGATCCCTGATGGTTCATTCAAGCCCTGTTGGATCACCTGCCTCCGGGCTCTCCTCAGACCGATCCCCCACCGAACAGCACAACTCGCTTGGGATCTTCTCAATAGAGATGGGGAACCCAGTAAGTCACTGGGGCCCCTTAGCAGCATCAGTTGCTCCAGGCCATGAGGGCCCAGAGTCAGGAACTCCACATGCGCCCGGCCTGGTAGGCCATATCGCCGGAGCCCTTGATGTGTGCACACCCTAAAGGTGGGAGCCGCACCTGGAACCAGGAACCCACGAAGAACCCCTAGCAATGGCCTCCGCCACAGAAATACCCCTCCCCAGCATGCTCCGCAAGGGAAAACTCCTCTAATTGGCTGCTGGGAAGAAGCGGCTCCGCCTGAACCCCTCTGGCGCCACCTACCGTCCAGAGATGAAACGGCATCTCTGGAGAACAGAGTGACCCACAGGACAGTTCAGGGCTGGCACCAGCCAAATTTAAATAAATCAAACACAGATGAGAGCAAGTAAGTCTCTCATCCCACTAGATTTAACATAGCACCTGTACGGATAAGTACACAGGCGCTACACATCCATAAGCAGATCCAGGACCACCCGCGGCGTGACACCCGTTGGCATTTAATGATACCTGTCAATCCTTTGTAAGTTTAGTTTTGAAACATGAAAATGATACAGTAGGTGTAGGTTAAAGTATAGCTAAAGGCAAAACTTTATTTTAGTTTTGGACATGGTGGAGAGGGATTAGAATACCTATTAGGTTTTTACTGCTACCTCTGCCCCCGTTAGGGTGATTCGTCCTCTCTATTTGTGCTGTTTCACTTTTGATTATGGGGAAATCTTGTAATGGGAACACTAGTTCTGGTAACCTGGGGGACCCCAATGGATTCTCCTAATGTGTGAGGATCTCTGGAAGCTGATTGGTTTCTATGCAGGGCTGCACGAGATTTTGCACTCTCCAGTTTTAGTAAATCAACCCCATTCTATAAATCCATTCACAGGATTATCACAGTATGACAGCTCTTACACTGTATTTTAACTAATCTGTTAATGTTTTATTAGATATGGAGACAGACTTTTTTTCCAAAGTTTCTTTTGTCATTTATGAGGGATCTGATAAATGGGAGTTTCACACATAAGGATCATCAAATATTTTCTGAACGATAATAATGAGATAATTTATTTTGAAATATCCCCTGTCTCTCTCAACCTTCTTTAAACCCTGTTCAGCACCACAACGCCGCTGGATATGTTCCCTTATGTGCAGCTCTTACCTGCCATCACTATCTCCAACCCCGATTGACCAGTGTAGTGTTGTGAGGAATATCATCTAATCATTTATGCATTTGCAGATACCATGCCCACTTCTATTTAGCTCACCAGTAGAATTTCCCTGGAAATAGCACCCTCCTATTTTCTGAGAGTGGGATTATTAAATAAGATCGTACAGAGCAACAATGTACAATTTTAGTAAAGCAGTGATCAAATAACTTAGTTAATCAGACTTTAGTAAACTGTATTGTTATTAGTTGTTGGATCTAGGAACTCCACTGATGAGGTCATTTTAAGGCTGGCCATAGATTATAAAATTCTCTTGTACAATTTTCCTTTAGATTTACCAAAACCATATAACATGAGGTCAAACCTGAACACTTTAAATTGGTATGCAATCAGGCAGGCACTTGCACTACATAGCCAAAAGTAAATCCAAAGAAAATTGAACAAGAAAACTCTATGATACATGGCCAGTTTTAGGTCTCGTACACACGGGCAAGAATCTTGTCAGGAAAAAAAATTAGTTTTTCCCGACGAGATTCTTGGCAAGAATCTGTTGCCGCCCGAGTGTACAGACAGACCTTTCAAAAGAACTACGGTTCTCTTGAAAGGCAAGAACGCGTGACGTCATTGCGTTCGACGAGCATGCACTCGTCACATTCGATGCCGTCGCCGATATCTTGCTTCACCCTACCTATGCTGTGGAAGCTACCGCGCATGCGTCAAAGTCATTTCGAGCATGCGCGGGTTTCCACGGCGACCAGGTAAGTATACACACTCTCAGGTTTCTCGTCGGGAAACAGGCTGACAAGAATCTCAACGAGAAAATAGAGAGCAGGATCTCTATTTTTCTCGTCGAGATTCTGGCCAGATTTCCAGACGAGAAACTTGAAAGCCTCGTACACACGCTCGGTTTTCTCGGCAAGAACCAGCAAGAAAACTGCTGGCAGAGCTTTCTTGCCGGGAAAACCGAGCGTGTGTACGAGGCTTCAGGCATCTTATCTAAGAATTTTCGTTCGTATTTCGCACCATTAGTGGGCTGCAGCAACAGTTGATTTTCGTGCACCCTCTGAATTTTAATAATTCAACATGTTGTATTTTTTTTAAAACAAACTATTTTCTAATCAATCATATGAGAATCGTGCGAGAAATGTAATCGAAAAAGAAATGCGCTAGTGCAAGAGAAGAAGTGGAAATGAAAAGAAATGAAGATTTCCAGACACGAAAATTATTTTCTGTAGCAACAGGAGTTGAAATTAAAGGTTTGGTTGGTCAAATTTCGAAATCAATGGTAGCACCATCGGATCACAAAACGCACACATTTTCATATTTTCAAAAGAAAATTCTTTCGAAATTTGACCATGTATGGCCAGCCTTAAGCCCTGTACACACGATCGGTTTGTCTGATGAAAACTGACCGATGGACCATTTTCATCGGACAAACCGATCGGTTTGTTTTTCATCGGTGAAAAAAATAGAACATGTTTTAAAATTTTCCTATGGATAAAAACCGATAGAAAACCGATCGTCTGTGTGAAACTCCATCGGTCAAAAATCCACGCATGCTCAGAATCAAGTTGACGCATGCTCGGAGGCATTGAACTTTTTTTTACGTCAGGGCGTTGGACATGGTCAGATTTTTGAAAGTCAGCTTCGTTGGATATCCGACGAAATAATCCATCGGATTAGATTCCATCAGATATCCGATCGTGTGTACAGGGCATTGGTCTCTGATGGGTTAGATATGTAATCCACAGGTGCACTCTGATAACATATCACATGGTCTGGAACCAACCCTTTAAATAACTACCTTTCTTGCAAATAAAATGAGTCATCTAAGATTTTAAATAACCAAACAAGAAAATTCTTTAGCATGCATACATTACACTGTTGTACTTAGCTTATATTAACCAGTTTATAGTTGTAAAATATTCCACAGTACACACAGTAATATCATAAATACAATTTTTAGCATTATAACACTACAATTTATAGCATTAGACTTTAGATTGCAAACTAAAACATCTGCACAAATAAACATTTTGCAGCCGCGATAAGATGGACTGCATACAAACAGAAAGTGTGATGTTAAATAAGTATAAAAAGACACCTATGTTCTTGCCACAGCTATCAATGGTGACGTAAAACACAATAAGAACATGTGAGGACAATTACCTGCAGCCAATACCCCTGATAACACAGCCTCTCGTGTCCTCCTAGTTGCCATTGTAAATCCTCGGGATATAATAGCTATAGAATCTGCCTTGTTCTGCACTTTCAAATTATCTCCCAAAGCAGATGTAAATTACAGTGTCACAGAAAACACGGCCAAATAAAACAAAAGGCACGAGCATCAAGCCAGGCTGGTCTAGATATTCCGAGCAATGGAAGTGGTCTAAATATAGGAGAATGAGTTCCACAAAATAATGTTAGGTAGACAAAGTATTGCTGTTATTCCTTAAATGAGATGCTCTCTAAGGAGAATGGAAAGTCTGACAACTAAACGACACTGCTAGGAAAGAGATCAGCCAGAGGTTGTGGATATGAAACTCCCAATGGGATGGCTTACTGTACATGGAAATAGGATATATGTCACCTAAATCTGTAACGTCAGAATCAGAAATACATATGTACTGTACAGAATATCTCACAATTTAGTCAAAAGACTTTGTAGAATGTAGCACAAACAAAATGTAGATGCTAATAGAAACATTGTGGTTGAATTATTAAAGGTGAATAGGCTATTCACTTTGCAAGGGAATTTTCCTTCAAAGCGGAATTTTACCCATAGCAACTTGATAAAAAGAAATGTTCTTTGGCAAGGAACATATTCCACATTAATAATTATGCTATCAAAATTAGTGTGTGCTGTAAATTGCCTCTAGCATCGCTTCTGTTTCTTCTTGCTGGATGCTGCCATTTTGCTAAAGCCCAGAGCCCCTGAACAGCAGTAAATCAATAAGTGGAACTAAGCCCATTGATTTAATGGTTTACATTTTTTTTAGCAATCCTGACATTCCAGGAATGTAACAGTCACATTTGCTTGTGTCCTCAACCAAAATGTCAAATCATCAAATGGCTGGTCTCATAACTGATCACATGTGCGGCACCATGGCAAACAGAGGCAGCTTCCTTGGCATAAGGATAAGAGGGTTGAATTCCACTTTTAGGCTGCTTTCACACTGGGGCGAGCGGTCGTTGACGTTAAAACGCCGCTTGTTTTAGCTCCGCTTTACCGGTGCTCTTCCGTCACTAGCAGGGTGCTTTTAACCCCCGCTAGCAGCCAAATAAAGGGTTAAATGTGCCCCTGTAGTGCCACTTAGGCAGCGGTGCCCATTCATTTCAATGGGCAGGGGCAGTGAAGGTGTATACACCGCTCCTTCACCGCCCCAAAGATTCTGCTCAGAGGACTTTTTATAACATCCTGCCAGTGCAGCATCCCATTGTGAAACCTCTCGGGCTTTCACACTGGGAAAGCAGGGGAGGCATTTTCAGGCGCTTTACATGCGCTTTTTTAGCCCAAAAGCGCCTGAAAAATGCCTCAGTGTCAAAGGGGTCTAAGGCTGTCACTAGATTGGTCTCTACAAAGCTATACTTGTGTAGCACCCTTTAGCTTAGGCAGGGAGCTCCTCACAAATTTACTTGCCAGGAGTAGTTATCCTGGTTGATTGATAGAGATCCCTTGATTTCTCCTTGGGTTTGGCCTTGTTGCACTTTTCTCGTCTACCACTGGGTGGCCAGGTACTTGGTGGTACTAGATATGAGAGGGGCAACCCAAGGTCAGGTTGTGAGTATACAGGGTGTCTCGGCCAATGGACAGGGGTTTTCTTGAATTCTTTGGCCTGCTGGGAGCACCTATCCCGGGGTATCTGGCTGCCAGGCGGTGTGATGGTCTATCCGGAAGTAAGAAGGCAAAGCAGGGATAGCAGTCCAACCAAAAGTGACGGTTCTGCGGGCCAGAGAACCTTTCGTGGTCAGAGGTAGAAGGGGAGCTGTCGCAACTAAGGGACCAACCACCTTTACCAGGGACCACAGTGAGTAACTGAAGCAAGTACCGGAGCAACATTCTTACCGAATGGGCACAGTGGAGAATCAGGAACCTTCAGGTGGTGATCAAGTCAGGGACCCAACCAGTGGAGGTGACGCTTTCAGAGTAGCCTTGTGTTTCAAGTTAGAGACCGAGCTGGTCAGCAGGGGTGAAGCTTGCGAAGTATCTGGAGTGCCAAGCTAGGGACCCAGCAGGGAAGCATAGGTGACGCTTAAGGGGGATAATACAGAAAAGATTGGAGGAGCTCAAGGGATTCAGAGTCAGTGAGTCAGTGGGTCTAGCGAGAGACCAGGTGCTCAGTGTTGAAGAACTACAAGAAGCAGTTGTAGTAAAGCTGAATGAACTGTTACGTTTGAGTTAGGAACTGTTAAAGACTGTTGCCATAGGAGACAGCATTCCTGTATGTGCAGATGTGGCATCTTGGGGCCTTCCTTGCACGGCTGTCCTCCTATTGAAGTCACAGAGTCTGCCAATTGAATCTACAACTACTTAAGGGTGTCCTGGCCCTAACCCTCTTTCCCCCAAAAATACAAAAAGGACTGTTAAGAGAAATAAAACCTCTTTTACATCCAAGAAGTGTCTGGCGCCCAATAATTTTCACCATCTTTGCACCCACTATGCCTCACAACCCACTACATATTGAGGATGTCACCTATCTTTGGCCTTAGAGGTCCTAAAGGCTGGCCATAAACTATACAATTTTCTTATTCAATTTCCTTTAGATCTACCTTTAACTATGTAGTGCAAGGGCCTGCCTAGTTGCATACACATGGAAAGGGTTTAGGTTTGACCTCATATTATATGGTTTTGGTAAATCTGAAGAAAAGTTGAGCAAGAAAATTGTATAGTGTATAGCCAGCCAAAGACTTTGCTACACGTGCAAACATGGGCAGCCTGAAGTGATCTAGCAGGACTTAATTATCTGTTAGGCCCCGTACACACGACCGATTTTCTCGGCAGAATTCAGCAAGAAACTCGATGGGAGACGTATTCTGCCGAGAAAACCGGTCGTGTGTACACTTTTCGCCTAGGAAACCAACGAGGATCTCGTCGGGCCAAAAAGAGAACATGTTCTCTATTTCCTCGTTGGGCAATGTGAAAATTTGGCTCGCCGAGAACCTCGGCGGCTTCACAAGGAACTCGACGAGCAAAACGATGTGTTTTGCCCGTCGAGTTTCTCGGACGTGTGTGCAGGGCCTTAAAGTTCCTCTTTAACTTAGCGAATGAGATGAAGCTCTGTTGACTTATATCACTCAATCATGTACAAACTAAAGTACTAGTACTTTTTTTATTGGCTGTGCATGTTATTTCATATGTTTTACAAAATTAATTAAGCTGCATCGTACCTTTAATTGCTTCTGCAAACATGAGCAAAATGACGTTCTTGGATAATTTCAAACTATATTCTGGGAAATATTTGTAACCTTAAATGCATTTCTTATGCCAAAAGAATGTGGTAAATATCCTTCACTTATTAGATGTATATGTACAATGTCGAGAAGATGGAATACAGAATTTAGTAAAACCCATTCTGTATAGGTATACATGTATATTCTGTGTCACTCTGAAGTTGATTTACTGTGTAGAGCATGTTCACTTCCAAAGTAAATTTTATCTTAGCTTAGTGAATGTGTGAAAGTTTTACAAATCCAATCATCTGCAAGCAAATATCCTGTTTTTTTTTTAATTTTTCTTGAAAATATGCTTGGCAAAAAATAGCCAATCATATGCATTTTGTCTTACCTCATTCACTACAATAAATGAAAATGTACTTTTAAAAAATTGAACATGCTTTAAGTCCTTTTGTAAATTAGGGTCAAAGGATGTTAAAGGATCAGTACCATTAACATCTGCTTGCTCAGCGGGGATCACTCCATTGATCCCCGCTGAGACGGCAGATGACCGGGCAATCCCCGTACATTGTGCAGGGACTGCCCTGTCAGATCGCCGCTCTCCTCTATGGGGGGATCGGAAGAACACGGACCGTCTGTCCGTGTTCATCCGATCCGCAAACGGATGGAAAAATAGGATTTTCCTCCATCTGCAGAAACGGACCATAGTGGGGACTGATGAGATCGGATGTCAGCGGATGTTAATCCGCTGACATCCGCAATCCCATTGTATGTCCATATTTCATCTGAAAACGAATGAATGAAATACGGACATTATGGTCCGCACGTCTGAAAGGGCACTAACACTCTTCTGTTAGATGCTACATACTAGGTTAGCTTGTATTATGTATTTCTTGCCTTTCATTTCATCCCGTCTCTTTTTTACCTAATCTAAGTAAAGGCTGATTGACTAGAGCAGCTGAAAATCTTTATACAATATATTGTGTAAGGCCCCTTTCACGCGGTCGGACTGTTCAGGTCCGCCTGTCAGTTTTGTCGGTGGACCTAAACAGCCACTCCATGCAATCCTATGGAGCATTGGATGTCAGCGGAGACATATCCGCTGACATCCGACCCGATCCGGTTCGCCAAAACCAGATGGATACGATATGTGCTCATCCGTCCTCCATGGCGGATCGGGTGAGATCTGATGAAAACGGACATGCTGTCCATTTTCATCAGATCTCTCCATAGGAGACAGCGGCGTTGCACAAGCCCCTCCCCGCGTAGTGAGCAGAGAGGGACCTGTCATCCGCCGGCTCAGCGGAGATCAGCGGAGAGATCTCCCACTGAGCTGGCGGACTCCGTAGTGACTGAGTCCGCCTCGTGTGAAAGAGGCCTAAATGTTCGCTTCCATAATGCAAATCCCTGTTCACTAATTTAATCTGCAAATGATTAGATAATTAAAAAGTGTAGCTGTTGACTTTTAATAAACAGACACTCACCTGTCCCACGGTCCAGCAATGCAGCCGCCCAAAGCCTCACTTTTTTCCTTCTCTTCTCCGCGGCACCGGCATTGCAAGTGTGGGCACCCTGCTGTGACAGCTTGCGGCTTCACAACCGGGGTGGGCACTGAGCATGCGCGAGTCGTGTTGTACGTTCTGAATGGCCGGGCAATCTTTTGGGACCTGTGACGTCCCACAAGATTGCAGGGAGGAAGGGGGGAGAGGAGAACTTCTGCTCAGCGACGCGACACCATGGGCGGAAGTGGGAGCTGGATACCTGTCAAAACTAAGTACCCGCTCCCCCTCTCCAAAAAATGACATGCCTTATCTTTTTTAATTGTGTATATCATAAGGTGGGTAGGGGATTAATTATCATTATTTCCATTTCACTTTGGGTAATACAGTATCTTTATTTGTGTAATACTCCCCCAGCACCGTAGAGGGTTTTGTTTAAAGCAACTGGTAAAAGTAAAATGGCAATTTCACCCCCCCCCCCCTGTGGTTTCACCATTTGGTGTTATGCAGATCTTGAAGTTGCAGATAGTCTGTGAGGCCTCGTACACACGACCGAGAAACTCGATGGGCGAAACACATCGTTTTCCTCGTCGAGTTCCTTGTTAGGCTTGTCGAGAAACTCGTCAAGCTTTCTTTGCGCACACACTGTCAAGCCAAAATCTCCTCGATCTCAAACGCGGTGACATACAACACATACAACGGCAGGGGAAGTTCGATTCCACTGGCTAAACTCTTGTTTGGTAAGAGACGATTTGTACTTTTAGTCTGTTACAGCTTTAAAATGTGTTATCTCCATTACAAATGCTACTTTTACTCCCGTCTCATACTTTAATATGAGCAAGCGCGGGTTTCTTAGCATACAGACGTTTGAGTTTCTCGTCGAAAACCAGCCTGTCGAGGATCTCGACGAGCCAAATCAGACTCCCGTCGAGGAAATAGAGAACTTGCTCTCTTTTTGGCTCGACGAGGTTCTCGACTGTTTCCTCGACGAAAATGTACACACGACCGATTTCCTCGGCAAAAAAATATCTCCCAGCAAGGTTCTTGCTGGTTTTTGCCGAGAAACTCGGTCGTGTGTGCGAGGCCTGAGAGTTGAGGCCAATGGCATTGATGCTGTATTAAACTTCCACAAACCCATGATTACACTGGTATAAAGCTCTCTTCTCAAGTTGAATAGTAAAATTGTAAAAAAAACATTTCTTTATACAAAATTTGTAATTTAATTTATTATTTATGTTTAAAGTAATACTTATACTTTTTTTACCGGTGAGCTTTGACAGTTTTTTTTACTTTTTAACGTATTAATCACATGATGCACATTTTATTTTTACTCTACACAAAAGAGTTTCTACAGTTAATATATTTATATACAAAATATACACAGATGGCAAAACCACAACTCATAATATATGTAAAAGAATGAAAAGAACGAGAAATAAAGACAAGGAAGCATAAAGGTAAATGCCAGCTGTGGTCTGTGTATGTAATGTATACTTTATTTTCAGATTTGAGCTAGGTCACACACCTTTTCTTAACACATTTATGCAAAGTAAACAGAATGATAGAAGAAAACAGAACAATAGAAGATGGGGAACAGTACAGTTTTCTATGCAGTAAATTATCTTCTGTGTCTATGGAGGTAAAAGCGGTCAGTCAACCCAAAATGAGCATTTAACATTTTGGTAGATAGTTTGAAAGATAATTCATTTGGGTAGTGGAAAGAGTTCACAGGGAAAGTTGGTATAGAGTGACCCCAGACAGCATGCTGTATCAAAAAGTATCATATTTTATTGGACTATGAAATATTAACCACTTCAATACCAGGCCCCTTTCCCCCCTTCCTGCCCAAGCCAATTTTCAGCTTTCAGCACTGTAGCTGTTTAAATGACAATTGCGAGGTCATGCTACACTGTACCCAAACAACATTTTTATCATTTTATTCCCACAAATAGTTGTTCACTGCTGGGGTTTTTATTTTTTGCTAAACAAATATAAAAAGACTGAAAATTTTGAAAGAAATTAAGTTTTCCTTCATTTCTGTTATAAAATGTAGTAAATAAGTATGTTTTATCCTTCACTGATTGGCACCAATGAGGCTGCACTGACGGGCACTGATAAGGCGGCACTGATGGGCACTGATGATGCATCATATGTGGGCACACATTGGCATCCCTGGTGGCCATGGGTGGCATACCAGGTGATCATCAGTGGTGGCCATCCCTGGTGGTCCTGGGTGGGTATCCTCGGGGGGGAGGGGGGCTGTGCTGATAATCAATCAGCACAGACCCTCCCATCAGGAGAGCCACCGACTGGCTCTCCTCTACTCGCGTCTGTCAGATACACAGCTTTTCCTTTACCCAGATCGGAGATGTGGTGCGTCAGACTGACACGCCGCACTACCGGTCCCCATGCTGCACCCCCGGCTTGTCTTATGACTTCCGGTCAGGATAACAGAACCACTTTGCCGACGTCAGATTGCTATATGGCGGGCTGGAAGTGGTTAAAGTCAAAACAAATAAATGTTACAACCCTTCACCTAACACTGAAATAACAACGTTGTTATTAGTTTAAAATCTGCAAGCACATCGCCCATGGGCACAACATTGTGAATTTGTCCTCTATTCAAAAAGTTGTTCTTCAGAGGCCATGGGAGGGGGGTTCATCCCAAGGTTGACATGTTTCGCTCGCCTACAATTTGGCAAGCTTCTTCAAAGCAAGTACAGCTGCAGACTGAACTTTTTGCTCCAGTGACCAACTTCTATCTTATCGGACGCACAGTCCTAACCTCAGTCCCCCAAGTGACTGCTACACACTTCATCTAAAATGTGCCCTCACCCGACACCACTAAAGAGGGAACTGTCTGAAACTTTTTACACTTAGCTAAAGTTTTATTGTAATACTTTTTCCTAAACCCCCACAGCAATTAGTTGTAATTGAACAAGTCTGTCACTATTCCCTAAGGCAGTGGTTCTCAGCTCCTTTCCTCAGGACCCACTAGCAGGCCAGATTTTAAGTATTACTTTGAGGAGATGCAGACTAGAATACTGCAATCACTGAGCAGCAAACAATATCACCTGTGATGTATTTCAGTTATCAGTTAACGGCCCGTTAGTGGGTCCTGAGGACAAGAGTTGAGACCCACTGCCCTAGGGATACAATAACAAGGTTGATAGTGCTCAGTTAAGCAAATCACCTGTCTGATATCCCTTTTTGAATAGAAGACAAATTTACTTGTTCAATTGATGTTGTGCACATGGGCCATGTGTGTGCATATTTTTAACCACTAACAATGTTGTTATTTTGGTGTTAGGTGGAGGGCTGGAACATTTCTTTGTTTTGACTTTTATGTTTTCTGAATCCAATAAAATTGAATACTTTTTTGTTGCAGCATACTGTCTGGGGTGACTCTATATACCAACATTCCCTGGGAACTCCTCCCACTACTCAAATGCATGCAATTTTTCTGGTAAAAGCCCAAATCGCATTCTGCGATCCACAATTCAAAACCTTCTCCAAATACCCAAAGCCAAATACAAGTCCAAAGGAGATCGAAGATTTGCAGTCCAGGGACCTCGGCTGTGGAATGCGCTACCAACTACCATCCGATTAGAGTCAGACCAATTGGCCTTCAGGAGAAAGATTAAAACCCATCTCTTCTGAGGTCAAGGTTTTTTTTCCTTACCCATGGAATGGAAACAGCGCCCAGAGGCGATTCAGTTTGCATGTGTTGCGCTTTACAAGTTTTTCACTCACTCACTATGCAGACCCGGCCTCATTATTAGGGGAATGACAGATGTTTAAAGAAGTCCTACATTGATTCCCCTGAACTAAGGGTGAGCCTCCTTCACTTCTTTGCTGACCATGCAAGTTGGAAAGATAAACCACCTGACCACCTGTATTATATCTTTCAGGGACTTTGGTAGTGAGATCTTACTTGAGTTCTTGGGTCTCCATAGTGGACTTTTTAGGTGATTCCTGCTCTCCTTGTTTAAAGTTTTATTTATTTTATACAATTGAAAATGCAACAGGAGGCGCTAGGGCACACAACTATGATTGGACACCTGGATCTCTCAGAGAGTCAGTAATTATGGCCGGGAGATCTTTTAGTTGGAGAATCTGAAGCCTCGTACACACGACTGAGGAACTCGATGGGCGAAACACATTGTTTTCCTCGTCAAGTTCCTTGTTAGGCTGTCTAGGAACTCGACAAGGCAAGTTTCTCCATTCCCATCGAGGAAATAGAGAACTTGCTCTCTTTTTGGCTCGTCGAGTTTCTCGACAGTTTCCTTGACGAAAATGTACACACGACCGGTTTCCTCGGCAAAAAAATAACTCCCAGCAAGTTTCTTGCTGGTTTTTGCCGAGAAACTCGGTCGTGTGTACGAGGCTTATGACATAAAAAACAGGGCTGACTCAGCCCACAAGGCTATATTTATCACTAAAATATCATTTTGGGTGGGTTGACCCTTTAGAAGACACATGGGCCTGTAGACGTGGTGTATCTGGATTTTGCAAAAGCATTTGATACAGTTCCCCATAAACCTTTACTGTACAAAATAAGGTCCATTGGCATGGATCATAGGGTGAGTACATGGATTCAAAACTGGCTACAAGGGCGAGTTCAGATGGTGGTGATAAATGGGGAGTACTCGGAATGGTCAGGGGTGGGTAGTGGGGTCCCCCAGGGTTCTGTAATGGGACCAATCCTATTTAATTTGTTCATAAACGACTTGGGGTAAACAGTTCAATCTCTGTATTTGCGGATAATACTAAGCTAAGCAGGGCAAAAACTTCTCAGCAGGATGTGGAAACCTTGCAAAAAGATCTGAACAAATTAATGGGATGGGCAACTACATGGCAAATGAGGTTTAATGTAGAAATGTTTTAAATAATGCATTTGGATGGCAACAATATGAATGCAATCTATAAACTGGGGGAGAACCTCTGGGGGAATCTAGGATGAAAAAAGGACCTTGGGATCCTAGTAGATGATATTCTTAGCAATGGCATGCAATGCCAAGCGGCTGCTAAAAAATCAAACAGAATATTGGCATGCATTTAAAAGGGGGTTAACTCCAGAGATAAAACGATAATACTCCCAATCTACAAGACACAGGTCCGGCCGCACCTAGAGTATGCTGTCCAGTTCTGGGCACCAGTCCTCAGGAAGGATGTACTGGAAATGGAGAGAGTACAACAAAATAAATAATAAAGGGTCTGGAGGCTATTAGTTATGAGGAAAGGTTACTAGCACTGAACTTATTCTCTCTGGGGAAGAGACACTTGAGAGGGGGGTATGATTTCAATTTACAAATACCGTACTGGTGACCCCACAATAAGGATAAAACTTTTTTGCGGAAGGGAGTTTAACAAGACACGTGGCCACTCATTAAAATGAGAAGAAAAGAGGTTTAACCTTAAACTACGTAGGCGGTTCTTTACTGTAAGGTCTCGTACAGACGACCGGGTCTATCCAC
The DNA here is from genome assembly GCF_905171775.1 of Rana temporaria. Taxonomy (NCBI): domain Eukaryota; kingdom Metazoa; phylum Chordata; class Amphibia; order Anura; family Ranidae; genus Rana; species Rana temporaria. Next base: position 153,766,834 of record NC_053493.1, on the reverse strand, counting down.
TGGGATTGATCCGCGGATCAGTTCCAGCAGATAGATCCGGTCGTCTGTACGTCCGAGCGGACATTTCCCAGCGGATAAAAATTTTGTAGCATGCTACAAAATCTATCCGCTAGGATCCAGTCCAGCGGACTGATCCGGTCGTCTGTACAGACTCACCGGATCAGTCCATCCGCTCCCCTCCCTCGCATGCGTCGTAATGATTCGACACATGCGTGGAAATAGTTACCTTTCAGCGTCGCGCACGTCGCCGCGTCATCGTCGCGGCGACGCGTCACCGCAGATGTATTCCGCGCGGATTTCGATCTGATGGTGTGTACAGCCATCAGATCCAAATCCGCCAGAGGATTTATCCACTGGAAACGGTCCGGCGGAGCGGCAAGGATGTGGAATTCCCTTCCACAGGCGGTGGTCTCAGCAGGGAGCATCGATAGTTTCAAACAACTATTAGATAAGCACCTGAACAACCACAACATACAGGGATATACAATGTAATACTGACATATAGTCACACACATAGGTTGGACTTGATGGACTTGTGTCCTTTTTCAACCTCACCTACTATGTAACTATGTAACATCAAGCATAGATGTAACATACTGCGCTTTTCTCTGCCTTTGTTTCAATTCAGTCACATAATCAGGGGATCTTTCTATGCATGCTCCACTCTACATGGTATACAGTATTTCCTGTATACCTTGGGACAAAAGGGAAGCTAAAATGCATGTGGCAGTGTGCACATAGCCTTTCAGATAATTTAGAAGCTACAAGTAATTTCTGAAAATTTGCGCATGCAGAACAGTTTGCTTTCCATGCTTACATTTTTTCATATGTACAATACATTTGACTTTATTAATTGTATATAACAATTACAGAGCTTTTTTTTTTTATGTTGTTATAATTATACTTCTATCCAACAATTACAGAGATTTTTTCATGCTGTTACTCATATATATATATCTGAAGTTCAGTCCTTTAAGAATGCTATCCATTCTGTAATAAAATGACAGCCCGTTAGCCCACAAAATGCTTTTCAGTTGTATATACTTGCTTTAAGTCCCAAGTGGTTTAATGTTTGTCAGATCTGGCAGCCCTGGAAATGTTTTATGCCATGGGAATTGTGTTGAAGAGAAAATGTATGAAAGTTTTTGACAACAGTATTTTTGCAATTTCTGTGATATTAAAAAAGAACAGATTTCTTTAGGAAAACTGTCTGCATCTAAACTGAAAACATAATATAACACACTGACCAGGAACAATAATTTTAAGACAGGGAATTAGTGTGCAAATCAAGAACAGTTAGAAATCTATATCTGCATACTTTTCCAGGTAAATAATTTTTGAACCAAGAGGGTAGTGGAGTGTATTGACAATTTTTAGAAGACAGAATGTTAACTAAAAGCAGTGGCGGCTGGTGCTCAAAGTTTTTGGGGGGCGGCGCAAACGAAAAAAAGAAAAAAAATTGCAGCCTCACTGTGCCATCAATTGTCACCACTGTGCCATGCCATCAAATGCAGTCACTGTGCCATGCCATCAAACGCAGCCACTGTGCCATCAATTCGCACCACTGTGCCATGCCATCAAACGCAGCCACTGTGCCATGCCATCAAACACAGCCACTGTGCCATCAATTGTCACCACTGTTCCATGCCATCAAATGCAGTCACTATGTCATGCCATCAAACGCAGCCACTGTGCCATCAATTCGCACCACTGTGCCATGCCATCAAATGCAGCCATTGTGCCATCAATTGTCACCACTGTGCCATGCCCTCAAACGCAGCCACTGTGCCCATCAATTGTCGCCACTGTGCCAATTGTCACCACTGTGCCCTTTAATTGTCGACACAGTGCCCATTGTCGCCACTGTGCCCATTGATGTCACTGTGCCCTTTAATTGCCGCCACTGTGCCCATTGTCCCCACTGTGCCAATTGTCCCCACTGTGCCAATTGTCCCCACTGTGCCCATTTTCACTACAGTACCCATTGTCACCACTGTGCCAATTGTCTCCACTGTGCCAATTGTCCCCACTGTGCCAATTGTCACCACTGTGCCCATTGTCACCGCTGTGCCCTGTAAAATACCCCTCCCCCCCCCCGGCCCGGCACTTACCTTTCTGCAAGTCAGCCATCCTCCTAGTCCTTCCATGTCCCTCGATGTCTTCTCCCGCCCACTATGACGCTTCAGCCAATCAGGTTACCGATAACCAGAACAGGTGAACCTGGTTGGCTGAGACGCCTGTCAGTATTATCCAAGGAACGCAACCCCCATACTTACCTGGATAAGCATCCGGAAGGCTGAGGGCTGTACTCGGAAAGCCTATCAGAGCTGCTGGCACAGCCAACTAGCTGCCGTTATTCAGGTGGCCGGCGCTCAAAGTCCGGCCATCTGAATAGACCAGCGGTCGGCAAGAATAACATAGATTCATGCAATGCATAAATCTATGTTATTTACTCAGTGGCGGTGCGAGAGCCAGAGGGCTCTATAGACGAACCGCCACTGACTAAAAGCCTAGTTAGCCTAAAGTGCATGACCATATAACAAAGTCTTCATACTTTCCGGATTTTAAAGATTTCTCAACTTCAGGATGCCCTGTGTGTTTCACAGATTGGCTAATAGTTTTGTTTTTAATTCCTTTGTGTTATTTAAAAGACACCTCAGATGTGTGGGTATTGCAGGCATACCTCCCAACTTTTTAAGATAGGAATGGGGGACACCTATCATCAAAAGTATGCAGGCATAGGACACATCCCTTGCCACGCCCCCTAAAGAAGAATTGTACAAAGAAATCAAGATTGGTTAAACTCATAAGTGCTTTTTTTACCACTTCTATTCCTTTACCTTGGTTTTGGAATTTATAAATGCAGAAATTTATATATCAAAAGGTGTTTTCTAGCGCTAAACCTTTCACCTAATTTCTAAACAGTGCATTTAATATACATATATATAGATCAGACCGAAATGAGGGACAAATGAGGAGGAATGAGGGACAGAGGGACATTGCTCCAAATCAGGGACAGTCCCTCCAAATCAGGGACAGTTGGGAGCTATGATTGCAGGCAGTGTAGTTGATGTGATCATTTTCGAGCTGCACAGCAGACAGAATTCATCTTTGATTATGAGATTTTTGACGCATGTTTCTGCATGCATTTATGCATGGTTTTCTGCATTTTATACTTGTGTTTTATAAATGTTTTGGTCATTCATGACTATGGCTATGTTTGTTTATTCATTGAACAAATGAGAAGGAAAAATTCAAAATAGATATTTTTCATCACTTAGTTGTGTTGAAAATGCAAAGCCTCATAATACATTTATTAAACTCTTGTGCATTTTCCATTCAATGAACAGTCACTGCATATAACCCTTCAAAATTGCCACGTCCTATTAAATGTATGTGCTATGTTGCATCGCATAGTGGTGAACTAGGCACATAGGAATGAATAGGATTTGTATTTGAAATACATTTCAAAGCATGAAAATGCATGGGCTTTCCTACTGGAATAAAAAGTGTGAACAAGCTCAAGGTGGGCATGCAGAAGGCACATATCAGAGCTCGTTTCTTGCCATCTGCTATGATCACTGCACAGTAAGGAACCCCACGGCTGGCCATGAGTCAAGAACTCTATTGACATACTACATTTACGTTAGGCTATCTCTGTGCCCTCAGGTTCTTCTGACTTGTAAGTGAGCCATTTTTAGCATACCCATGTCTTGAAAAAATGTGGGTCCCATCTCATCCTTTTATTTATAGCTTCATAAAGTGAAATGCCATGTATGTACTGTAGCCTTGGTTATTTTCCATTCTACCTATTGATACACCTAGTTATTACAACTTTTCCAGAGTTATAAAGCGCACTTAATAAACTTTTATCTGTTTTGCATGTTTAACTCAAGGCACCAAATGCATGAAAGGCACACAACTTTACATGTTAGTTTAATATTTACCAATAACGTTGAGAGAATAGTTTAGTTTTCATAAATGGCATAGGTGATATATATTCAGTTTCTAAAAAGTGCCCCCCACCAATTTGCAAATATGCCTTTAGCGTTATCTCTATATCTGATAAAAAAAATGCTATCACTGTTTTAATAATAATGCATTATACTATTTAAAATAATTTCTGGATATGGAATTCTGTGAGATGGGGTTGCGTTACTTAAAGGGGAGGTTCACCCTAAAACTACTTTCTATTATTACAATGTCCCGACACATTACAATACAATTATGCCTATTTTGTTTTTTTTTATGCTGTACATACCTCGGTACAGCTAATTCACCCGTGGCTTCCGGGTTGCGAATCCCGTGGGAGTGGGCGTTCCTAACTTGCTGGTGATTGACGAGATGACCAAAAAACAAGCTCCCCCCGTCGCGTAAGCTGCGTCACGATTGCCGAAAGGAGCCGAACTGCGGTGCGCAGGCGCAGTATAGCGCCGACTCGCCATTTGGCTTCTTTCGGCAATCGTGACGCAGCTTATGCGACGGGGGGAGCTCGTTTTTGGTCATCACGTCAATCACCAGCAAGTTAGGAACGCCCACTCCCGCGGGATTCGCAACCCGGAAGCCGTGGGTGAATTAGCTGTACTGAGGTATGTACAGCATACAAAAAAAATAGGCATAATTGTATTGTAATGTGTCGGGACATTGTAATACTAGAAAGTAGTTTTAGGGTGAACCCCCGCTTTAAACTGGAGAGTGCATAATCTGGTGCTGCTGTCCATAGTAGCCAATCAGCTTCTAACTTCAGCTTGTTCAATTAAGCTTTGACAAACAAACCTGGAAACTGATTGGTTTATATGCCGAGCTGCACCAGATTTAGCAATCTCCAGTTTTAGTAAATCAACCCCGTTGCATTTTTTTCAAATTCTTTCACAATAATTCTTAAAGGGTCATTCCATCGAAAATTAACATTTGTAAACCCTTACATATACCCAATGAAGTGACCAGGTGATACACAGAGATGAAACAAATCTTCCTACACAAGTTTTACAATTTTATATGCAGCCATTTCTTCTCTACAGCCATGAAGAGTTTAGAATTTATACAGCTTTGTCTGAGCTTTTAGGAAGCAGGTGGTGGGGAGCTGAAGTTGCACTCTGCAGAGCTCAGTGAAAGTTGATTGGAAGGAAGCAACACCCCCGACTTCACACGGCACACAGGAACAGAGCTGAGGCTGTTAATCACAGGTTGTGTGCCAGTTCTCTCCCCTGTCACTTTTCTACCTATTGGTGTCAGAAAAACTTGTCAGCAGTGCCTCATGCTAATAGCGGAGGAATGGAGCAGCAGACAGAAATGACACTTGGTGCTGTGGATTGAGACAAGTGCAAACTATAGAGGGATATGCTTTGATCATATTTCATATGAGAGGTTTACAACCACTTTAAATCAACTTACAGTTACAAATAGCTCTTTCTGACTATATTATTGAGATAATTGGTTCCTGCTTCGACCATTATGAAGGGGTTCTTCTCTTCCTGTTGTTTCTTTTTTTTATTTCTATCAAAGAAGATGCTGGAAAAGGCAAAGGTATATGAAATACCCACAACTCCTTGGAGAATGGGAACAGAAACTTAGGTAGGGAGATCTTGCACCAAGACAAATATGATGTTATGGGTCTACACTCCACTTATAATTAAAGTGGTTGTAAAGCCACTTGTAAAGTCTCTCCAATCCCCTCTGTTATGTTCTCCAGTGTGTGTGTGCTTTAAAAAAAAGCCGCTGTACATCTTATTCCATGGCACCGATCGCTGCTTACGTGACCGCCTGGCTCTCTTCTCTCCTAGGCTGACAGCTACAATGGGAGGGGCTGAGAACTTCTGCTGACATCAGCCAGGAGGAGGAGAGAGCTGGGCGGTCACATGAGTGCTGATCGGCGTTATGGAGTAAGGTACACACACACTGGGGAACCAAGTTTTATCTAACAGAGGGGATTGGAGAGACTTTACACTGTTATTATATCATCAGAAGGGGAGGATCGGGGAGCTGATAGGCTGGGAGGGAGGTGGGGAGAGGACCGAGGAGTGCTGCGGATGATGAAGGCATGTAAACCGACCACAGTGTCAGGGCTCGACAGCCATGATAAACTGTGGTCAGTTTACAGGGGAAGGGCAGAACAAGAAAGGATCAGCCAGGTATTTCAAGTGATACAGGGGGGGGGAATTACACAGCACAAGCACTTTGCTGTGTAACATGCTTTAAAGGAACAGGATCTTTTTTTTTTTTTTTTTTTTAGGGTTACAAGCACTTTAAGTACAATGTTTGGATGGTCTTGCCCCTGAAAGTATTCAACTTTTACTGTATACATGCTGTATGCATTAATGTACAGCCTAATATCATACTAAAAAATATGAGTTTATGTTCTTTAATAACAAGTTTATTCTGAAGAACCAAAACAAAAGATCTGTGAGACTTTTTAGGCATATACAGTAAACACAACAGTACGCAAAAAACATTTCAGTCCTATATACAGTATAGCAAACATTTTCCTCCTATAATCATAATTACGCTTCTAAGAACATGTAAAAAAATGTTTTTAAATATTCTAAATCACATGAAAATAATAATCATACTTGATTTAACTTTTGAAGGAATGATGTTGTCATTTTAACCTAATGACAACATATTTATTGACATTGATGCCATTATTTCCACTGAACTCGAATCATTTAAAATGCTCTTTACTTAAGGACATTTCATTATATTATAGTAAACCACTTGACAATAGTATAAAAATGTATTGTATCCTACATAATCCAGCCAAGGCAAATGCACAGCAGCCTGTAGCCATGGAAACCAAACAATGCCTAGGAAGTCAAATTATGAATCAGAATCTCCATGCTGCAAGCTGGCTCCACGGCTTGTGCAACAGAATAGTGATGTCAAACTGCTCATCTTTGGCGTCATGTCATGCTTTTTAAAGACAAAGAGGATTAGAACTGTTTAACGTAAGTTTCATATATTTTCTTGTAGAATGTTAACGAAGGTTTGTGCCCTGACCATCTAGAGACCATTAGAAAAGGGTTAGCAGTCATGGTGAGAAATAAAGTACAAAAATCACCATACAGTTTAAAAATTGCTTGGTCATGTTTTTTTTTACAATAGGTGGCGAAAATAAAACTAGGTAATTTAATAAGTCAATAGACAATTTTAGTATGTAATCGTTAATATTTGTTTCATGGTTAGACTTATCTTCACTTGGAAAGGTGAAATCTTGCTTATTAAATAAAGCAAAATAAGTTTAATAATGTTAATCAAACAGTTTATTTTTTTCTTCTTTACTGTGTATCAATATTCACATTTAGGGCCAGATCCACAAATGAATTACGCCGGCGTATCTATAAATACGCTGCGTAATTTTTAAAATCCACAAAACAAGACACGACTGAATCTGGGCTCGATCCAACTGGCGTATGTCTTAGTATGCCGTCGGATCGTAGGTGCATATTTACGCTGGCCGCTAGGTGGCGTTTCCGTCGAATTCTGCGTCGAGTATGCAAATTAGCTAGATACGCGAATCCACAAACGTACGTCCAGACGGCGCTTTTTTTTACGTCGTTTCCGTAAGGCTTTTTTCGGCGTATAGTTACCCCTGCTATATGAGGCCTACTCAATGTTAAGTATGGCTGTCGTTCCCGCGTCGAATTTTGAATTTTTTACGTTGTTTGCATAAGTCGTTCGCGAATAGGGCTTTGCGTAGAATGACGTTCATGTCGTAACGTCACAGCTTGTTGCGGGTCAATTTCGAGCATGCGCACTGGGATACCCCCACGGACGGCGCATGCGCCGTTAAAAAAAAACGTCAATTACGTTGGGTCAAGACGTATTTACATAAAACACACCCCCATCACATCCATTTGATTTGCGCGCCCTTACGCCGACAAAGTTACACTACGCCACCGTAACTTACGGCGCAAATTCTTTCAGGATCAGGAATTTACTCTGTAAGTTACGGCGGCGTAGTGTATCATAGATACGCTACGCCGGACGCAACAATGCGCTCGGGTACGTGGATCTGGCCCTTAGTTGTTAATAAAACTTTTGAAACATATCTATAATATGGAGATAATAGTCAATGGAAAGGAGACTTACAGGTTGTGCTGCCACTGCTACAGAATGGTGGAGAGTTGCTAGGCGCAGTATCTTCATTGGGCTGTGCTGTATTCAGCACCACGGACAGCTCTCCTGGTTCCACAATGCCTGGATCTGCTCTTTCCCAAGCTGCATGAGGATAGCCCTTTGCCATGTCGTCCGATGTTCTGCGATTCCTTCCTTTTCCTGGTCTCCCAGACCATTCTCTATCCGTCGTTGGATCTTTGCTCAGCTGAACAACTGTGTTTTTTGATTTGGTTAGAGCTGAAGTGACTGACCCCATCACTGATGAATAACAGTAGATCTGATAATCCAAAAAAAAAAAGATTGCAGGGAAGCAGTTAGTAAAATATTTATTTTCTATGGCAGTTCCTTATAGCCAGCAGAGATTTTTTTAGATCAGCATTTTCTATCTGATAAAAAAACTTGATGATCTATGTCCTGCAAAGTGCATTTATCAGTTTTGTAAAGTTTTCAAAAAGATGTTGCATTCCAAGAGTTCTGAAGTTCACTTGGTGGATGCGTCCCAGTAATCTCTGATCATTATAAGCGCGCTGCTGCTATTCTTGTTGCAAGTTTTCCCAAAGTCTAGATGTGCTGCTATATCTGTTTAACAGTGTATGCTTGTTGATGCTGTTGCTGGATCAGACTTCCTCTAGAGATCTAGTGAATGAAAGCTGACCCCTCCTCCTGCTTGTCTCCAGTGTAATACTATAGAATCCTTCTCTTCATCAGCTGCAGCAACTACGCAGACTGACTGCTGAGCTGTGATTTGGAATATAATATTCTGCTTAAGGATTAAGTGGTTAACACGGCACTAAAATTAGTTATTAAAAACACTTTATTTAAGTCATTTATTACGATGTAATGCAATTATTTATTGTAGGTATTTCATACATACAAAAATAATAAAGTAATTACAGTATAAAATGTTATTTTTTTGTAAATGGGAAGTAAATCCAAACCAAAAAAACACAAAACTCCTCAAAACAATGAAAAACTCCCTGACTCCAAAACAATATTTATAGCGTTTACAAAATAGGGGATAGTTTTATGGCATTTTTAATAATATATGTATTTTTTTACTACTAATGGGGCGATCAGCGATTTTTTTCGTGACTGCGGCATTATGGCGGACTCATCGGACAATTTTGACACATTTTTGGGACCATTGTCATTTTCACAGCAAAAATTGCTATAAAAATGCATTGTTTACTGTGAAAATGACAATTGCAGTTTAGGAATTAATCACTAGGGGGCGCTGTAGGGGTTATGTGTGACCTCATATGTGTTAGGGGGGCGGGGCTGGACGTGTGACGTCACTGGTCGCCTTTCCCTATATCAGGGAACAGGCGATCAGTGACATTGCCACTGTGAAGAACGGGGAAGTTGTGTTTACGCACACCTCTCCCCGTTCTTCAGCTCCTGTGATCGATTGCGGGACACCAGCGGCGATCGGGTCCACGGGTCCCGCGGTCACGGAGCTTCGGACCAGGTCGCGGGCGCGCGTGCGACCCACGGCTGGCACTTAAAGGGGGCGTACAGGTACGTGCCTGTGCCCAGCCGTGCCATTCTGCCTACGTAAATGTGCAGGAGGCGGTCCTTAAGTGGTTAAACCCCTTTCACACTGGAGTGGTTTGCAGGCACTATTGCGCTAGAAATAGCTCCTGCAAACCGACCCTAAACAGCTGCTGCTTTTTCTCCAGTGTGAAAGCCATGCGCTAGCAGGACGGGAAAAAAAGTCCTGCTAGCCGCATCTTTGGAGCGGTGTGTATACCGCTCCTTCACCGCACCCGCCCATTGTAATCAATGGGACAGCGTGGCTATACTGCCGGCAATGCGCCTCTGCAGAGGCGCATTGCGGGCGGGTTTAACCCTTTCTCGGCCGCTAGCGGGGGTTAAAACCGCTCCGCTAGCGGCCGAATATCGCTGCAAAATTAGCGGTAAAGCGCCGCTATTTAGTGCCGCTTTACCGCCATCGCACCTCCCGTCCCAGTTTAAAAGATGCCTTAAGGATCCATGCACACTGAGTTTAACAAATGTTTGTTCTCTTTGTGCAAAAAATGCTCTATATGAAAGTTTTTTACTCCAAAGTTTAGACAAGTTAAGGAGAGTTTTAAATTTTTTCTGCCAGTGAGCTCCAATTAGAAACGCGAATGAGAATGTTTTTTTTTTCCTGCCTCTTAACGTTGATCTCAAAATATACCTGTGAATGTCCGAATGTGCATGAACACATAGGATAACATTGAGTTGCTTCTACAGGCAAAACATAAAACTCCTGTAGAAGCAATGTTTTTTAAGATAGTGTGCAACCTCACCCTAAAGGAGAAATTCTGCTTTATGCCCTCCTCCCTCTCCTTTTCTTCTTGTTTTGAATTATTTATTTATTTTCGGGTGGGGGAGCGGGTACCTGGTTTTGACAGGTACCTGCATCCACTTCCGGTCGGATCACCTGTTTCACCAGAAGTTCTGACCATAAGTCCCCCCCCCCCACAAAACCACACACACACCCTGCCCGCAACTTTCTGGGACACATAATAGGTCCCAGAAGCCTGCAGAACCTATAACATAGCACAGCACATATGTGCAGAGTGAAGCCAGCTGTGAAGGCAGAAGTAGTCACAGCTGGATTCCTACAATTAAAATGTCGGCACTAGGGGCCCAAAGACTGGCAAAGAACTGGCACGGGTTAGTAACCTAACTCCAGTCAAGACATTTTAGTTTGTTTTGGATAGAGCGAGGAAAGACTAGAGCCTCTATCAGGTTTTTGTTTTGCGGTCTACGTACTTGTTTGGGAGCTTTTGCCTGCATGAAGTGGGGAATGGTTAGAAAATCTGATACTTTCCAAATATTTCTGTCTCAACCTCTGCAACATCTCCAAAGTACGTCCCTTTCTAACCAATGAAATCACAAAGCTCCTGATTCATTCCCTGGTTATCTCTTGCCCCGACTACTGAAACTCCCTCCTAATTGGCTTACATTTAACTATGTTATCCCCAGGCTCCAGCCCCCCCTGTGCTCACCTCATCCCCCCATGCTCTCCTCATCCCCCCATGCTCTCCTCTACCCCCCTGTGCTCTCTGCCACCCCCCTGTGCTCTCCACATCCCCCAATGCTCTCCGCCACCCCCCTGTGCTCTCCGCCACCCCCCGTGCTCTCCGCCACCCCTATGCTCTCCGCCACCCCTATGCTCTCCGCCACCCCCATGCTCTCCACATCCCCCATGCTCTCTGATGCCCCCTTGTGCTCTCCTCTTCCTCCCTGTGTTCTCTGACTCACTTGTGCTCTCGCCCCACCCCATGTTCTCATAGTTCTTCCCTGTGCTCTCCACCCCCCCATGCTCTTTCCTGGTCCCCCTTTGCCTCCACACACCCCTTACACACCTCTGCTGGGTTCCGTCAGGGTGGAGAGTGGGGAAAGGGCCAGTTAATATGTCACGTGCTGCTCAATCCAAAATGCCCAGGCCTATTTTTTGTCCCAGTCTGGGCCTGGTTATCCCCCCTCCCGGCTATCATGAATGCTGCTGCCAGACTCATCCAACTTACAAAACTGCTCAGCGTCTGCTACCCCTCTCTGCCAATCCCATTAGCTGCCCAATAAATTGAATTCAAAATACTAACGATAACTTACAAAGCCATTCACAACTCTGCCTCCAGCTACATCACTAACCTAGTCTCAAAATACCAACCTAATCGTCCTCTTCATTCCTCCCAAAACCTCTTGCTCTCTAGCTCCAGCTCCCTCATCACCTCCTCCCATACTCACCTCCAGGACTTCTCTTGAGCCTCTCCCATCCTCTGGAATTCCATACTGCAATCTGTCAGACTATCTCCAACTCTATCCACTTTTAGTCGATCCCTTAAAACTTTTTTTTTTCAGAGAAGTCTATCCTCCCTCCACCTAACAACTGTACTTTCATTTTCTTCATCAGCTCATCCCCTACACTTATTACCCTTTTATATCACTTGACCCTTCCTCCTAGATTGTAAGCTCTAATGAGCAGGGCCCTCTGATTCCTCCTGTATTGAATTGTATTGTAATTTTACTGTCTGCCCTAACAGTGTAAAGCGCTGCGCAAACTGTTGGCGCTATATAAATCCTGTATGATATTAATAATAATAATATTGCTGTCTGTGTTCTCTGTTCCTGTTGACAAAAAGGGTCAAGAAGTGTGGGGAAAACTCTCAAATGTATTCACAGACAGAAATAAAAACCTGGCAGATACGTTATGTTACGTTATGGTTTAACAATAGCAGCCCTGGAATGTTCTAAACACAGTTTGATGGGTTCACGAACGTACGTCGCTTTTTTTTCCGTCGTTTGCGTTCGGCTTTTTCCGGCGTATAGTTAAAGCTGCTATACTGAGGCGTACTCAATGTTAAGTATGGCTGTCTTTCCCGTGTACAATTTTGATTTTTTTATGTCGTTTGCGTAAGTCGTTCGCGAATAGGAATTTGCGTAGAATGGCGTCACCATCTTAAGCATTGGCGGGTTCCGGTTTATTTTCGAGCATGCGCACTGGGATACACCCAGGGACGGCGCATGCGCAGTTCCAAAAAAACGTTGTTTACGTCGGGTCACGACGTATTAGCATAAAACACGCCCCCATTAGATCCATTTGAATTCCGCGCCCTTACGCCGTGAGAGATACACTACGCCGCCGTAACTTACGGCGCAAATTTGTTGAGGATTCAAACCAAAGCAAAGTAAGTTACAGCGGCGTAGCGTATCTTACATACGCTGCGCCCGGCGCAGATGTATGTGGATCTGCCCCTAGGTTTATGTGGTATTACTTAGTACTTGCATTTAGGGATGTAAATACCTTCCACAATATTTTGCTGGATACTATTTATATTTATACCATCATGTAGGGGATGCTGCAAATGTTGGAGGCTGGTGAGGTGATGGCCCGTTCTGTCCCAGTATGATCCAGTGGTCTTGCTTTGGAGATTGTGCATGGTTCTGGGAGTGACTCTCCCCCTCTGGGGGTCTTTGATGATTACGCCTGGATGACCACATGCATCTTGGGTAAGAAAAGATGATGTGGTAATAAACAGGTAAGTACAAATACATATCCCATATTTTCTTTGTTATACTTTGTTATTGTATAAATGTACTGTTTTTTGTTTTATAGATTGAAATATAGATTTTGATATGTATTGCTCCTAATGAGGCAGCCTGGCCACAAAAATTGTAGAGCTCATCTGTGACCCTCTTCTCCTCCCTCTTTGTGAAATATACATTTGTTTATAGTATTACACATGGTTTATCTTGACTTACAATGGTAACAAGTGTTTAGAGGGTTGGATATTTGTTTTGGGTTCACCTATAATAATGGCTCATAAAAACAGTTTTTATACATAAATCACATATTAAAAAAGGGGGAAAATATATTATATTATGCAAAACTAAAAATGGGTATGTTGATATGGGGTTGTCATTTGTTTAAGCACTTGGGCTTTTAATGCTTTTAAGGCAGGCACCAGGTATTAAAGTGTTACTAAACCCAGTAATATGAAAATAGTTCATCCACCATCCACCACCGCACCCCCCACCCCACCCCCGCAGTGTCCACATTTACATTAAAGTGGAGGTTCACCCTAAAAACAATTTTTTTACATTAGAGCCAGCATAGTAAGGACATTTCATTTCGGCAGTTTTTTTTTTTTTTCTCTCTGTACATACCTTTATATCCTGATTTTGTCCAGGGCTTCCGCGTTCTGATGACTCCTGGACTGGGCATTCCTATCCCAGCCTCAGGGTTCCGATGACTGCGGGACTGGGCGTTCCTATCCTTCCGTTCGATGATTGACGGCTTGTGAAACAGGTGACCTGTCGCACAACGCGCGTCACCAGATTTCCGGAAATAGCTGAGCTGCGAGTCGGCACTATGCGGCGCCTGCGCCCGCCGTGTACAGCTGACTGCGCCGTATAGTGCCGACTCGCAGCTCGGCTATTTCCCGACATCTGTTGACGCACGTTGTGCGACAGGTCACCTGTTTCACAAGCCGTCAATCATCGAACGGAAGGATAGGAACGCCCAGTCCCCCAGTCATCGGAACCCGGAAGCCCTGGACAACATCAGGATATAAAGGTATACAGAGAAAAAAAAATTACCTGCCGAAATGTAATGTCCTTAGTATGCTGGCTCTGCTAGATGCAATTTAAAAAAAAAATTTGGGGTGAACCCCCGCTTTTAAATACTAATACTATATACCTTTTTAGCTGATCTGTATACCATGGTCCCGTGATAAACTGCAGGGTTTGCCGGAGTGTTCAGGTAGGAGGAGATTTCCACTATAGCCTGTGTCCTCATACTGTTATAAGAGGCGGATCATCCATGAATCAAAATGTAACATCCCACCCACTGTGTTCTTTTTTAGTTACAGGGTATGGAGAAGGAGGGAGGGACTGAGCTGTCATTTGGGATCTGTATACACGCCAAAATGTGTGATGTCAAAACCATGTGACCTGAAAAGCTTAGATGAACAAGGAAATGTTCTCTCCAGCAATAGAGACCAAACTGAGCAATGTGCAGCAGGTCTAATCTGACTGTGTCTTATCTGGCCTTGCCAAGAGAGACCCTGCAGGAGGGGGAGGATCTGTCCATACTGGTTTAAAGACCCTTTTTATACAATAACCCTTAAGTTCCACGGTGAGTATAACAAGCATGTTATTCTGCATATACAGACTGATTTTACTGTTGTGGGTTTAGTAACAATTTAAGTTATTTTGTGATTGTAATTAATAACTTCTATACCACCGTCATTTAGATTTATAACTTTAAGAGAATAGGCTTATAAATTAATATAAGATACTTATAAAAATAAATTCCTGACTTGCGCTGATAGTCTGGCAGTTCTTGAATTTTTTAAAAAAGCTGGGGAGTCTGAGAATTAATTTGCACAAAATAAATGTATATAAATTCAGAATTTCTAAGGAATCAATTAGTATGACTAAGTCTTACAGTAATTAAACAGTAGCTAAATTGGTCAAGCAGCATGAGAGGGGCGAGGAGAGAGATGTAATCTGTGTATGGCAGGGCTCTCAGCAGTTGGACCTTCTCGTCTGTGGCCATGGATGAAAAAGAATGTCCACAACGCCAATAACACCGCGTACACTTTTATTACTACCAGCTCAGGCACGCTATCCGTGCCCAGTTTGGCTCCCTGGATGATCCCACTGACCTGCCCCCATTGGAAAAACTGCTCAGACAGCCAGATCCCAATAAACTTGTCTCCACCTATTATGCAGCCCTAATGACTGACTTTAACCCCAGGTTTCACAAAGCTCAGGTAAAATGGACCTCTCTGGACATCTCCCTGGTAGACGAGGACTGGTCGGTATTTAGTGATACGTATAAAACCTCTGTTATTGCTTCCCGGGACCGCATCATACAGGTCAAAATTTTCCATCAAACCCACCTCACTCCGGCTAGGTTACACAGGATGGGTCTCTTGCCCTCAGCTGCCTGTTTCCGCGGCTGTGGCCGGGAGGCCGATTTCTTACACTGCTTCTGGAGAGGACTTCTGGGAAGAAGTGGGTGCTTTCATCTCATCAGCGCTAGGCCTCCCAAACATAATCCACCGCAAGAACTGCCTATTAGGCATCTTTGGCGAATTACACCTATCATTACATGCCAAGAGACTGCTCTGTATACTCTTCTTCTATGTTAAAAAAGCTATTTTACTGTCCTGGAAGGGCACACAGACCTCTCTGAAATCCCTCTGGTTAAAACGTATTAATGATGCTATGCCACTGTATAAACTTACTTTTGAACTCCGGAAACGGAACAAAACCTTCCACAAAATTTGGGGTAGATGGTTGGCTAGTCCGCTAACCCTCTCCCAGCACTGATTGTACTACTCTTGCTTGACCATTGATGGGCCGTGCCTCACTGATCTCTAATGTCTGGACCTCCGCTTTTGCTATATTCCGGTATTATACCTGAGCCTTTTACCACTGTGCCTACTTTATATTTTTGAGTGTATTGCCTGATGTTTATGACCAGGTTGTCTGGTGTTTTTTGTTTGTATGTTTTACTGTTTGTTGGTTTGTCTTAAACCTAATAAAAATATCTTAAAAAAAAAATGTAAATTAAAAAAAACACAGCGTACATGTGCAGGAGGCCGTTCCCTGCCCCCACCAAAAGGTGAGGGATGAGGAACGTACTCGCAACCCCGGAGGCAGAAAAACATCCGGCCCCCATTAATCCTATGCTGGGCCAGACAAAGGATTGGGAAGTAATTAAAGAGAGATAATTAGACAAACGTATTGGGGTCTAATGATCAAAAAGAGAATTAATACAGGTTACTAAAGACTACTATAGCTGGCTAAATGAAAGGATATTCAAGAGATAGAGTATATTAGGTGTGACAGGTCACTGGAGCGGGTGTTTTCTACCCAAAATTTTGGCAAACAGTGAATTGGATGTGACCTGGCACACTCGCATATTACACATGGTGGACCAGGAAACTACTGGAAACTCCCCAGAGGGAAAGGATGAAAAGCAAGGACATTATTGATAAACTATAAAAATATATCGATCCTGTATTGCATTTTATTTTCTTGAACCCCAGTCTTTATTTTAGCAAAAGCGAGGAATTATCATTTTTTCTATATTTAACCAGCAACATATTGATACATTAAAAAAAAAACTGTGAATTGGATGTGACCTGGCACACTCTCTTATTACACATTGTGGACCAGGTCTGCCATGTGTAATAAACGAGTGTGCCAGGTCACATCCAATTCGCTGTTTTTTTTTATGTATCAATATGTTGCTGGTTACATATAGAAAAAATGATAATTCCTAATTTTTGCTGAAATAAAGACTGGGGTTCAAGAAAATAAACTATAAAAATAAATCGATCCTGTATTACATTTTATCAACAATGTCCTTGCTTTTCATCCTTTCCCTCTGGGGAGTTTCCAGTAGCATATACCCAGAGTGTTTCCATGTGAAGCATCTGGCTGGGTCGGAAGAGAAAATCCATGCGGAATCTAGTTTCATATCGTTATTCCCAGTCTCCAAAACATGAATAAGCATGGTAAAAACACAACTTTTTTACACACATTTTTCAAATTCGAATTTTGTTTTGCAACTGTGAGTTGTACCTTAAGATCATCAGAATTTAGCAATAAAAATAAATAAAAAAAACATCAAAATAATGTCTAAAACCTTTCCTGTTATTCTGCTAGCATTGATAGCTTTGAAAATGAGAGACAGAGAAATGAATGAGACTTGGTTTTAGAGTGCTTTTACTTCTTGTTTAGAATGAAAGGTGGGAGAGCACAATAGCAACCCCTACCTATTGTACCTTATTTAAACTGTTAAATAATTTGATTTGTGTTTTTTCAAATCTTCTGGAGAGTTCTGAAGCTTGTCAGGTGACATAAAGAACCTATAAGATTAAAGAAGAATTTACAGACGTCAGACCGTCGGCAGCTGAAGAAGAAGCGTCCCTTGTGTTGGCTGTCTTCTCACCATAGAATTTCTGTTGCATGAGATGATGGAGCAGGCATTGGCACCGGACAGGGATGTGCCAATGCCTTTACTCTCTGCCTCCTTCCTCCTTCTTTCAGCTCCCATCTTCTCTACCCCCCTTCTCTGCTGCCTGTTCTTAATTCAGTCCCTCCTCTATTGCCTTCCACTTTACTTCTTCTCTCAGTGGCCCCTCCTCCAATCCGGCAACTTGATTTGTCCCTCTCTTCTTCCTCTGCCTACCAATCTTCAGTCCCACTTCTGGTAACTTCATTGCCTTCTCCGCCCACCTCCTGGGCCAGGAGCTTGAGAGTGGTGCCAGAGCAGAGAAACCAAGCTGTCAGTTGACCCTGAAGCCAAAGTCAGTTTACGGGATAAAATCCTGGGGCCTCTACAGCCTAAAAAGTGGAAGAGTAGTGGGGTTTTATTAGTTCCTTTCCTGCACTCAATTACTGCATCCACTGCCCCATTAGACAATGCAGAGATAAACTCCTCATCTGCCAGTTCTTTAATCAATTTCCCTAAACTTCTACCTTCTTCTGCTATGTTACCAGGTCTCTCAGGGAATGTTGAAAGTGTGTAATTTAACCCTTTGTTTACCTTCACAGTCTATTCTGGACACTGTGGCCCGGATTCACGTAGAATCGCGTATCTTTGTGCGGGCGTAACGTATCCTATTTACGTTAAGCCTCCGCAACTTTTACAGGCAAGTGCCATATTCTCAAATGAAAGTTGCGGCGGCGTAGCGTAAATAGGCCGGCGTAAGCCCGCCTAATTCAAATGTGGTAGATGTGGGCGTGTGTTATGTAAATGTTATGTGACCCCACGTAAATGACGCTTTTTACGAACGGCGCATGCGCCGTCCGTGAAAGTATCCCAGTGCGCATGCTCCAAATTAACCCACAAGAAGCCAATGCTTTCGACGTGAACGTAAATGATGCCCAGCCCTATTTGCGAACGACTTACGCAAACGACGTCAAATTTTCAAAATTTGACGCGGGAACGACGTCCGTACTTAATATTGGTACGCCTCATGTACGCCTCATATAGAAAACCTTGGTATTCAGGCTTGTGTTGCCATGGCTCGGGTGAGGTTCCAGGCTCCTTTGAGTTGAGCTTGGCATTTGGGTACAGTTGGCTTTAATTGTTCACAGTTTTGTCGAAGGAGCCCCACCGACTGCCTGATCCTCCATCTGACATTTCTTAATTAGGTAGGGGGCGGAGTCACCCAATGATGTCAGCAGGTGACCCCTGCTGCTTGTGGCATCAACGACCAAGGCATGTTGGGGCAGGGTCACCTGCTGCCTTAATTGGGTGACTCTGCCCCTTTCCTATTTTTTTTAAAAAGGTCGGGTGGAGGAGCAGGCAGTCTCTGACGAGACCGAAGGTTTTATTTTTATTTTTTGGGTTCGAGTCCGGCAGTGCACTGGGCGGCGTGAGATGGATCTACATCGGGGGACATTGTTTTTTATTTATTAATAAAGGAACTGTCAAAAACTTGTGTACTGTCTTTATTCCCTTTCTAAACTTTTTTTGTGAATGGGTAGGGGTTTTATGCACCCCAATACGCATTCACATGAGTGGCAGGATCTGGGGGCCCCCTTGTTAAAAGGGGGCATCCAGATTTTTCCAATAAGCCCCCCGCCCACAGACCATCAACATGGGGACAAGGTGAAACAGGAAAACTTTGGATTGGCAGCACACCCACACAGGAAGTAAAGTAGAAAGTCTTTATTGAAACATAAATATAATAAAAGCAATAGATGGGTACAGGCAGGGGAAATACAGGTAGGTTGACGTGTTTCAGACTATAAAAGTGCTTTTTCAAAACCACAAAATTGCAAAAGCCACAGTCTCTCTTATAACACATAAGTCACATGACAACACAGGTGCAAATCATCAAATTGGACTCAGCTGTTGCAAATAAAAACCAATAAAATCGACTGTTTAAGATAAAGTGTTTTTAAAAACAAAACACAAAAATACAGAAAAAGATCTTATTCTATACATCAACCTCAAAGATCGAAGGTGAGAGAAAAATAAAATCTCCCCCTGATCTCAAAAGGTTACACACCATGCGAAGGCGATAAAGTGGACATTCATTAATTTAAATCAAAAGATGAGATACAAGTATACAGAAAAATTACATGCAGTGGGAAAATAATGATAATTATAGTAAGAAAAAAATCACCACTGCAGGTCAATTTAATAAAGAAAAAGAAGAAGAAAATACAAATGACTAAACAAACACAAAACCAGGAGCAAATATCAATCATAAAAGTAGGTTAAATCTCGTTCAAAATTTAACCCCTGGGGAATTCTGGTATTAAGAGAAAATATCCAGAATACTTCCCGCTTACACAGGATTCTGAATCTATCTACCTCCCTAGCGGGCGTATTGATCTTCTCAATGCCCTGTATTTGTAAGAGACTGGTATCGTCACCATGGACATGATTGAAGTGACGGGTTACATTGGTGGCTTCTTTCCTATCAATGTTCCCGATGTGGTCATTTAAACGGTCTCTCAGTCTACTCATAGTGCGACCCACATATTGCACCCTGTAGGCTTTACATGTGATCAAATAGATCACATATATTGTGTTGCGATTGATAAAACTCTTAAGCCTTGTACACACGATCTATATCTGATGGAATCTAATCCAATGGATTTTTTCATCGGATATCCGATGAAGCTGACTTTCATCAGTCTTGCCTACACATCATCAGTCAAAAATCTGACCGTGCCAAAATGCGGTGACGTAAAATACTACGACGTGCTGAGAAAAATGAAGTTCAATGCTTCCGAGCATGTGTCGACTTCATTCTGAGCATGCGTGGATTTTTGACCGATGGACTTCCACACAGACGATCGTTTTTTTCTATCGTATTTTCATCCATAAAATGTAAAACATGTTCTATTTTTTTTCACCGATGGAAAATAAACCGATGGGGCCCACACACGATCAGTTTGTCCTATGAAAGCGGTCCATCGGTCTGTTTTCATCGGACAAACCATGGACTAAGTGTGGCAAGGCTTGTTAGCTACGGTAAATAAAGGAACTTGGTGGCAAGTCCATTTTTAGGAGGCTCTGCATCAAGCTTGCAAAGAAAAAACTTCTTTCACAATGGCTGGAGTGGATGACTCCAGTTGAGTCTGTTAGACTTTTTTTGCTGTCAGTCAGGTTCCTGGTGTGAGGCTTGAACTGTCAACCATGTCAGCTTGGGTCTTGAAAAAAATAATCTGTAGTTGAATTGTAGACTAGGTCATGACACTCAAAAGATGGAGTTGCGTCTAAGATCTCTGGAATCCTTTAGTCCTGCTCACAGGGGCACACTCCTTCAAGGTTCATTCCTCCAACACAATTCAGTAGAGTGCTGGACCTGCACACCACTGTCAAAGGGTAAAACCAACTGTTCAGTAAAAGCACAGACACTCCACCCAGGGTTTAATTTTAGAGCCAAAGTAGGGGGCAAAACATGTTAGAAGGAGGATCCTGGGTGAAGTGTCTGTGCTTGTGCTGAACAATAAGGTTGATTTTACCCTTTCGAAGTTGTGTGCAGCTCCAGAACTCTGCTGAATTAGGTCAAGACACGTGTAAAGACGATATTGTTTTGCAGTTGTCAGATGTGGTTTTGTTGATAACAACACTATGCAAAAAATTATCAATAGGATAAACTGCGCTGTGCAATAAGTGAACACAAAAATTAGCTGCCAAAACAGCTGTGACAAAGCAAAAACTAGTGAATATGAAAAAAGTGTAGCGCTTATTTTTGTGCATAAGTCCGTTGACAACACATGAAATCTTAATTTCAGTGATACAAATTCAGGTAGGCAGGCTTATCCTTGCGGCGGCGTAGTGTATCGTGTTTACACTACGCCGCCGTAAGTTAGCGAGGCAAGTACATGATTCACAAAGTACTTGCCTGCTAAGTTACGGCGGCGTAGCGTAAATGTGGCGGGCGTAAGCGCGCCTAATTCAAAATAGGCTGAGGGGGCGTGTTTTATGTTAATTTGGGTTGACCTGACGTGATTGACGTTTTTTTGAAAAGGCGCATGCGCCGTCCGTGTACAATTCCCAGTGTGCATTGCGGCTAAGTACGCTGCACGGTCCTATTGGTTTTGACGTGGACGTAAATTCCGTAAATCCCTATTCACGGACGACTTACGCAAACGACGTAAAATTTCCAAATTTCGACGCGGGAACGACGGCCATACTTAACATTACTATTCCAGCTATTTGATGGAATAACTTTAGGCCTGATAATGTGTTACGTAAACGGCGTATCTGTACTGCGTCGGCCGGGCGTACGTTCGTGAATAGGCATATCTAGTAATTTACATATTCTACGCCAACCGCAATAGAAGCGACACCTAGCCGTCAGCCTAAAAATTACACTTTAGGATACGACGGTGTAAGACACTTACGCCGCTCGTATCTGAGCCTAATTTAAATCGTATCTGGTTACCAGAATGGGCTTAAATTAGCGCCGGCGCACATTCAGACTTAGGCTGGCGTATCTACTGATACGCCAGCCTAAGTCTTTCTGAATCCACCTAATAGTGACTAAGTGTGATCCGTGAAAAAAAAGAATTGTAAGAAATAAATCAGAACGAAGCAGTCCTCTATTGTGACCAAACACAAATAACAGTCTAAAAGTATAGAAAAAACTGCAAGGTTGAAATATAGAATTCCACATGGATATGACCCACTTTGTGAAAAGATAGAGACACCACCACGGATATAAGGAGGAGTCTTACCAGATGGTGTTGACCTGGTGAGGTATATATATACCACCCAAGTCAAAATAGGCTTGCATAATCAGTCAGCAAGATGTATCCAGCTGGTCCTGAATCCAGTTGGCACCGCAAATTCCAATACACAGCAGGAAGTGTAAAATACATGTAGTCTTGTTGGAGCCAGAGATACGGTAACCACATAACATGCGTAATGGGAAAAAAACTCACATAGTGTGATACCGTACAAGGTAGTATTTATTAAAAAGATTAAAAATGAACACTCACATTTGGAAGAGTGTGGTTGCGTGGCACCAGAAGAGGCTCTGCTGCATGGGAAGGAGGGTGTAGAAACCCCAAACTAGAATCATTACCATGCTGGAAGGACGTTGGGTCGTGGTGACATCACAGAGTGGGTGGTAATATATTTCGGAGCGAATCCACTTCTTTTGTCAAACCAGAAGGAAGAAAGAGGAATGTATCTATTTATTTATTTATAGAGTGGAAGGAACTGGTGGAGGGAGAAGGGTCCTCATTATTACAATGGAAAGGGGTGTGGAAAGGGCTGAGTGTGTACAGCAAGTGGGCTGATCCCATAGTCAATTAAGTCTAATACATATGACATGACCGAGAAAAAGAAAAATTATGTGAGCAGGAGACATACTGGGTCTTCTCTTTAAATACTTTAACTCCATTGGGGCTTAATGAGGTATATTCACTGTAAGGCCGGGTACACACGGACAAACATGTATGGTGAAAGCGGTCCGTCGGACCGTTTTCACCATACATGTCTGCCAGAGGGCTTCTGTACGATGGTTGTACACACCATCGTACAGAAGTCCGCGCGTAAACAATACGCGGGGCGTGTCCGCGGTGTCGCCGCGTCGATGACGCGGTGTCGCCGCGACAATGACGCGGCGACGTGGGCGGCCCGCCTTTAAAATGCTTCCACGCATGCGTCGAAGTCATTCGACGCATGCGAGGCACGGCGGGCGGCTGGACATGTACGGTAGGTCTGTACTGACGACCGTACATGTCCGAGCGGGCTGAATTCCAGCGGGCTGTTTTAAAACAAGTCCAGGAATATTTGTCTGCTGGGAAAAGGCCCGGCGGGCAAATGTTTGCTGGAATTCGGCCCGCTCGCGCCCACACACGAGCAAACATGTCTGCTGAAACTGGCCTGCGGGCCAGTTTCAGCAGACATGTTTGCTCGTGAGTATGGGGCCATAGTGGGTGTCAGTTCCAGGCTAAGCAGTGTACGCTTGTCGCAGCTTACTTCCTAGTAAGCGGTCTGTGACCAGACCAGAGCGATTTCAGAATAGGTAGGTATGGATGTCTTTCCTTTAACAGGGTACATAGAACAGTCTCAGAATTTTGTGTGGGGGTAGATTTTAGCTTAGTTAAGTTTTGACTGGAATTACACTTTAACCAGGGTTTGCACTAAGCAGAATGCATGACTCCAAAATATGTTGTGAGCAGAGAAAACTGATTTCTCCAAATCTTGGTATTCCCGGGTTGAGTTCTTGCGTTTTGAGCTTTCAAAAGGTTTTGGGAGGGAAGAAATCTCCAACCCAATGTCCAGGTCTTGAAGAAGACCAGAAGGCTGAATGTGCAGGTGTGCACACCATTATAATGATAGGCTTGGACTTGGGCTTCTATTAGGAGACAGGTGTGCTCTGCTCAAGAGAAAGCACTGCATGCTGAAGAAAAGATTCCTTGGCACTAGGACTGAAGGAGTAAAGATGGCTAATCTGGAGGGCTTTCAGGTTTGAGGTGAGTCCAATGGACCAAAGGGAATCCAGAGGTGTCAGAGGAGTTGGAGAGCCTGGGCTGGCAGGAGATCCAATACTTACAGTACAGGGAGTGGACCCATGAAGCAGGGTGCCACAGCTAAAAGGCTGAAAGATGCAAGAGAGCCCAGAGAGCCAGCAGAGTTGGGGGAGACAGTATGAGGGACCAATGAATAGCCAAGGTTGAGGGCTACGCCGCGGTGCTGCTGAAGAGAGAGACAGTCAGGTTGGCATTTTCATTAGCTGTGTTCGATGCTGGAAATCCCCTGTGTGGGCAACTTATCCTGTTAAAATTTTATTTTGTTTAATAAAAGTGGGCTGGCAAGCAATAAACCAAAGTTTGGACTGGCGTGGCTTTACTAAAAATGCTCAACACCACTGAGCTTAATCACCCCGAGATCACCCCAAGATCCACCCAAAAGCCCATAGGAAAGGTAACAGCAGGCACATACCAAACAGAATATGCGCAAGACCTAGGGCATCACAAAAAGTCACCTCTGTGGGGGAAGAGACTCAGGACAGGCCGTTGCATCTTGAATGGTAGTGAAAAAATGTAATTCTCTCCATCCACCCACTGTATTTAATCCCTTTAACATAGTCAAGGCTGCTATGAGAGCTAAACGATCTGTGCAATTTCTGTGTTCTAACAGAATAATCAGGGAAGAGTAGTGGTTTCCCAAAAGTGTACGAGACAGTGAGCCCACCGGCCAAGTTTAGGTAACGTGTGGTGTGCTTGCTCCACTGTGAAGTAAGTGGTAAAGCTAGGCGGTAGGCAGTAGGGACTGCAGTATTTACTCCACAAACAGGGTCAAATTGTTCGCCTCAACTCCTTCAGCCAGCCTCACCAGAGGTTGTTCCTCCTGCTGCGATTCGTGGCAAGTTTAATTTGCAATGTGCGAATAGCAGATTCGTTCTCCACCGTAGTCTAAACGTCTAAATCGTGCCAGATCAGTCCAATATCCAACTAAACAGCATCTATCTTAGATGTCAAAGCTGCCTAGCAGGTGGTAATAACCTCCATAGGATCAGGGATACCATGCGCTGGAGGAGCCATCCACAGGTTCAGTCTGGGCGGCCATATTGGAAACCATCGACAGAGTTCCCGCCATGCAGAGCTTTGGGGCGGCTAAGTCCTCAATATACTGATAAAAAAGGAGCGTCTTTCTTCCTTTGTGTCGTCCTGAGGATTTTTGAAGCATCTGGAACAAACACACCACCAAGGGAGGAGAAAAGCCAGATCGGTGTTCAGGCAGAATCCTCGCCATCTTGGGCACTTCTTCGACTCCTTAAATAATTTACCATGAGATATGTCAAGGCAGATATTGATTTTGCAGTAACATGATGGGAGGCAGGGCCGTAGATAAAAAAAAAAAAAATCATGGGGGGGGTTCAGGTCTTTAAAACTTATATGCATCTTTTACACTTCTATGTTGGGGGAGGTACGGTAAAAACATGTGACAACCGAGTGGGGCCATGAGGCTTTGCAATGCAGCACAGCAAAACAAATCCCCATTCAAATGAATAGAACGCAATGCACGCAGTTGTGGTGCGGTAGTGTACTCATTAGTACAGGGAGCTCCTCCTAAGCTCTCTAGTTTTTTTTTTTCGTTCAGCCCTCTGGGGTCTATTAGGGTCTATTAGACCCTAGATCTTTCCTCTGCCCTCAAAGCATCTGCCCTCACCAAGATCGGTGTGATAAAATGCTTTCCCAATTTCCCAATGGTGCTGTTTATATCAGGGGGGGGGGGGGCATTCCCTCCCACTGCTTGTAAAAGCAGTCTAGAGGCAAACTAGCCATTAGGACTGCTTTTATATGAAAGTCGACCGCTGGCTGAAAAGAATGATACCAAGATAATACCTAAACCCGCAGGCATCATTCTGGTATAACCATTCAAAGTCCAGCAACATACCAGTACGTTGCTGGTCCTTGTTGGACATATATTGTAATATATTTTTTTCATGCAGCCTGTTGGCTGAACGAAAAAAAGAGATTGATCGGTGGGTGTCCCCACCATTAGAATACCTGCCTTCATCCACCCACTTTTAATGATGGGCATACATGCACCATTTATATAGGCCGAAGCATCCTCCCGCAAAAGTAATGCCGCATACACACGGTCTGACTTTTCCACGGGCAAGCCTCCATCGGAATCACGACCATATGTACGCAGCATAAAAAGTTATGCTGCGTACACACATTCTGACTTTTCCACGGGCAAGCTTCCGTCGGAATTTCGACCGTATGTACGTGGCATTAAGAGCAAAATCTCTCCTCCGCCCCTGCTGCCTCCATGCTTCGGCATATATGCATTTTTAAACTGTGGTGGTGAAATCACCGCCTAAAGCGTTGGAGTAGCGGCTTTATGTATCGTGGGAGCAAACGCTGTTGCTGTCAAGACAAATAAATCTGCGCTGCAACTGAATCGTGTACCTGCTAAGCAAATGATGGTTAACATTAAAACAAAGTAACATTACAGTATAACAGTAAGACCTTACCATACCATACCTGCAAAGCAAATACCAAAAAAAACATAGTAAAAAATTTAACATTTTTTAATACAACTGCTGCCCCCATGCTTCGGCATATATTCTTTTTTTTTAGCTGTGGTGGTGAAATCACCTCCTACATCACTGGAGTCACAGCTTTATGTATCGTGGGAGCAAACGCTGTTGCTGTCAAGATAAAACCTGAAAACATAAAAATGGTTAACAATAAAACACAGTAAACAGTAAAGTATAAAAAAATTACATACCTGAAAAGCAAGCATGATAAAACATAATAACAATAAAACATTTCAGAAAAGAATACAGTAAAAAAAGAGCAGAACAAAAGAGAGAAAATAGAGAGAGAGAGAACAATAAAACAACAATTTTTTTGTGTTTTTTTTACACTTTTTTTTGTAACTGTAACAGCTGTAACGATTCGATTCCAGGTTTGGGTCTCTCAAAATGTGATGGCATCTTGGCAGACTCTGTGTAAGTGTGTCCTAGTCTGTGAAATGCTGTACCCTACGCTAAAACTTCACTAGTGTGTGGTAGCGTTCAAAACATTCACCAATGCAAAGACCAGGATTGTCAGGACAGCGTGGGCAATAATAACGGGTGTCACGCCTATATCCGCGCTTGCTACAGACACGACATCTTCTTTAGGGGGCTCGTTGGGTAGGGGTACTCTTGAGGACATACAGAAAATGCCTCTAATGCAGCCGGCTTACTGCATTTGGTTGGGAATGGTGAGGTACAGAACCGCCTGGATACAAGAGTTCTGTGACGATCTCTGCCTGGAAGTCAAGGAAGGATAAAGTCTGTCCTGAAGCTCTGTATAGCACATGAGCGTTCAGCAAAGCCAATTGAAATAAGTAAACAGACACTTTTTTGTACCAGCATCTGGCCTTACGGGCAACTAGGTATGGCGCCAACAACTGGTCGTTGAGGTCCACCCCTCCCATATTATGGTTATATTCGTGGACACAGAGGGGTTTCTCCACAACACCAGCCACCGTACGAATTTGGACTGTCGTGTCTGCATGAAGGGAGGTAAGAATGAAAACATTCCTATGTTGCTCTGTCACAGAGCTTATAGAGCTTGACCCCGTATCTGGTACGTTTGCTGGGAAGGTACTGTTTGAAAGACAAGTGGCCAGAAAATTTGATCAGGGACTCATCAACGCATATAACTTGATGCAAAACGTTTGTTGAAGTGGTTTATGAGGGGCCGATTTTGTAGAGCCGATCGTATTCAGGGTCTCCACGAGGACGAAAAAATTCATTGTCATTGAAGTGCATTAACGGCAAGATCTGATCGTATCATTTCCTGGAGATTGAGGCAGAGAACACAGGCATATGGTCAATTGGGCGTGGGGACCAATATGACCGCAACTTCGTGAATTTATGTATGCCCATGTTGAGGGAAAGGCCCAGAAAGGTCTTAAATTTGGAAACTGTAATTGGTTTCCAATCTCTGGTAAGGGAAGGCAACTAGGGATTAGCGGCGATAAATTGACCAGCATATAAATTAGTTTGGTCCACAATATCTCTATGAAGATTTTATGTGAAAAGCAGCGAATAAAATTCAAGTGGCGTAAAATCAGCGGTTTCCACCTCAATACCGGGTTGGCCAGTGAATGGGGGAAGTATGGGTTCTGCAGAAGTGGTGGGCACCCAATCAGAATTGGCAAATTCTGCAGGAAGGACACTATGGGCATGACGGGCCTGCCTTTGTCTTCTTCTTGGTGGCAGCCTGACACTACATGTGCTTGCCATCTCGCCAGCTTAAACTGCACTTATGGGACCCGCCACGTCACCAAGTGTTACTGCAGTGCTGGATGTACGTCCAGGGTGTACTAGGCCGCTGGTGCTTGCCAGTTCACCAGAAGGAATAGCGGCGCTAGTACTTCTCTGCTCCATACGAAGGACCTGCGGTTCTTGCACTTCAACAAAACAACAGCAGAAGATCACGATCAGGTACGCCTGACCTTAGCAGGGACCTCACCTTCGTTGCCAGAGCTATCTGTCATGGAGCCACTGTCGTCTACGGGATCGTATTCTGAGCCTGAATCTGACAGATGCGTGACCTCCTCTTCACTATCTGTCATGCTCAGAATCTCATAGGCCTCTTTACTAGTGTACCTTCGATTTACCATTTTAGGCTCTAAATTTACTGGTACAGTAGTAAGATTCACAGGTAAAAAAGCACCTGACTGTCAGCGACTGATTCAAACGCTACCAAAAAAAAACTGTTAGCGATCGCAGGGATCAGGCCTAACTCTGCGAACACTGCAGTTATGTGTTTAGTGTACTATACCACTAAGAGAGGTGTATGCTTTGTGCATGGGTGTAAGCGCTACTGGCACTAATCTGACGCTGCCTGGGGTGACGCAGACCCTATCTGACGCTAAAACCTAATTGATATCACCCGCCGGGCGATCAGGGGTTAAACCTTTATTGGATAATAAATGGCGGGTGAACGGTGAACCTAAAAAAATAACTGTGTAGTGCTGGATAGTGGATTAAACCTAACAAGAACAATTAGTCCATTAATCAATTCATCTGATAGATCCACAGGTAAAAATCCAAAGTACGAGAGCTTCAGTGAGTTCAAGGTAAAGTTGTGAACATCCAATGTGCAGAAAATGATTCCACTAAGTGCAGCCAGCCCGTCACCTGGAGATAAATTGAAGGCTTACCATGTCATCACCGCTCCTGGCTGTCGGCTGTCCCTAAAGGTCAATTCCTGCGCCTCAGGCGCAACTGTACAGATCTAATGGAGTTTCATAGAGAAGCTGAAGTCTTATGCCGCGTACACACCATCACTTTATGTGATGAAAAAAAACGACACTTTCTGTGAAGTAAAAAATGACGTTTTTGAAACTTCAATTTTCAAAGACGAAGTTGCCTACACACCATCGTTTTTCTCACAATGATCTTGCAAAGTGAGGTTACGTTCCACCACGTTTTACCATTGAAGCTTGCTTCATAAGTAGCTTCTGGGCATGCGTGGATGAAAAAACGTCTTAAAAAACAACGTTTTTTGCTACACACGGTCAATTTCTGTGAAGTAAAAAGTGCACTTTTGAAAAACGACACATAAAATTGAAGCATGCTTCAATTTTTTTTGGTTGTTTTTTACAAGACATAAAAAGACGTTTTCCCCCACATACAGTCAATTAAAGTGACGTTTTTAAAAACGTCATTTTTTTTCATCACATAAATTGATGGTGTGTACGCGGCATTAAGGTCTGGATTTTTGGCAAAGGACTATGATAGCACAAGCCTTGATCTTACCATAAAAGAGGTGGGTTACCCAATGGGGATATTAGAGAGGACTTTGGCTTGGCTTTTTTAACCACCTTTTCGAGTCAACACTGGGCCATTAAACGTATCATTAAGAGACACTTTTGGGTCCACTCTTATCAGCTAACCCTAGAATCCTTTTTAGAGGTGCCCCAAACCTCAGACATTCAATTGCACCAAATGTCTTAGATCCACCTTCACGCCCAGTTTTCTTTGGTGATCTCAAATGATTTTACCCGTGTAGGAAGTGTAGAGCTTGTAAAACTAACGCTCTTCAGGGTAGAAGGTTCACAGATTTTACTTCTACTAAGACGGGTGTGACGTACCCGATAAAATCATTCATCACATGCAGTACCAAATGTGCGGTATACCTTTTTAAGGTGCCCCTGTGGGCTTGAATATGTTGGGCGCACCTTCCGTAAACTTCAAGTGAGATGGGGCGAGCACATCGCTAACATTATAGCTGGCTTCGACAAACACAACGTGTCCAAGCACTATGACTTGAAACACAACAGAGATCCAAAGGGCACGGTCTTTATGGCCCTGGGAAAATATGTGCCCCATTGGTGTGGGAGTAATGGCAAAAGGACTATATCCAGGTCTGAAACCAGTTGGATTCATAGACTTGGCTGCCACGTCCCAGGAGGCCTTAATGTCGAATGGGACATCAACTGCTTTATCAATAATGGGTGATGTCCCTCTTCATTAATGTTTTTTTCTTCTTCTAAAATAAAACAAAAAAGATCTTTTCTTTAAAATATAACAACAATGGCCCAGATTCTCAAAGACTTATGACAGCGTATCTCCAGATACGATGTCGTAAGTCCGAATGGCCGCCGTCGTATCTATGCGCCTGATTCATAGAATCAGTTACGCATAAATTCTGCCAAGATACGAGCGGCGTAAGTCTCCTACGCTGTCGTATCTTGGGTGTATATTTACGCTGGCCGCTAGGTGGCGCTTCCATTGATTTCCGCGTTGAATATGTAAATTAGCAAGATACCCGTCGCAATTAGTTACGCTGTTTACGTAAGACATACGCCGGCGTAAAGATAAAGCTGGTCTCTAGGTGGCGCAGCCCATGCAAGGTATGGACGTCGGAACAAGCGTATCTTTTTACGTCGTTTACCTAAGTCGTACGTGAATGGGGCTGTGCGAAGGTTACGTTCACGTCAGAGGCATTGAGCCGGCGTATCTTTGGGCGTAAATACGACGTGATACTGAGCATGCGCCGTTCGTTCGGCCATGCATCTACATGGGGTCATGCTTAATTTAAATACAACACGCTCACGACCTGCCTACTTTGAATTACGCGCGCTTACGCCAGCTGATTTACGCTACGCCGCCGTAACTTAGGACGCAAGTGCTTTGTAAAAAAAGGAACTTGCCTCTCTAAGTTGCGGCTGCGTAGCGTAAATAAGATACGCTATGCCAGCACAACGCTATGCCGCCCTACGTGAATCTGGGCCAATGTCTTTTCAGAGAATAAAAAGATCTTTTAAACTGGGATAAGTAATTTTCTGTCCAATGTACTTCCTATTTTTTTCTTTAGGATTAGTAATTTTTGACTAATATTAACAATTTCTAGTTACTTACAGTATCACCTTTCAGACTATGTAATGATCTGTATATTCTTTTGGGTTAAACTGTATCTGATTTTATATAATATATCATTTAAAATGGTTTGTGCCAATATGATGTTGATTATTTGATATGTTGAGCATTATTCTTTTCATCCACTAGATGGCACTCTCTTAGTTTTAATGTTGTTAATGAGAGAGGGAAGTGTTCTTTTTATTAATGAATATTCCTGTCTCTCTCTGTTTTTATTGTGGCAGCATTCTGCCATTTATCCACAAGATGTCACATGCGCTGTTGATTATCGACCAGCACTATGTGCACACTTTTTCTCTAGCTCTGTGGTTGGTCCGCTGTAGAACCAATGGACTCGCTCCATTGGTGTCTTGGATTGTATATTAGGCGCGTGTGCGTGCGTGTGCACCTGATGACGTCAGTTTGACGAAACGATCGTCGGGCGACACGTGCACACACCACGCATGCGCGAAATCCCCAGGCTGACTGACACCAAACAGAGCTGTTGCTTTTTTTCCTTGCAAGGAAATGCATTTTACCTCTCACTGACAGAGAGTGTTTGTATTTTAACTTTATTTGATAAATAAACCTCCCCCTTTTCAAAACGCCTGTACTATGGGATTTTCTTTCTTTTTCTTTTTTCTTTCCATTGCGGCTTCATTTCAATCCCACTTCTGAGTGTGTGCTTCTCACATTCAACCACACACCTGTGACAACCCTGGAAGGACACCTTTGGAAGGACCTGCTAGCTATGGATAGGAGCTGATCGGTGTGTGAAAGACCAAGGAACGATTCCGCAGGATTCATCCATCTATTAGCCTGTTTTGACCCCCCTGCCTTCAATTTATCTCCAGGTGAAGGGCTGGCTGCACTTAGTGGAATCATTTTCTGCACATTGGATGTTCACAGCTTTACTTTGAACTCACTGAAGCTCTCTTACTTTGGATTTCCACCTGTGGATCTATCAGATGAATGGATTCCTGGACTAATTGTTCATGTGCAATCGTCTTTAGAACATTTTATATTGATTTGTATTGATTGTACTTAAGGTTTAATCCACTATCCAGCGCTACACTGTTTGTACATATTCTATTTTGCACTTGAAATCAAGGTTGTAGTGTTTAGCAGCAGGAAGACCCTAAGGGATAATTTTTATTTACTATTTTATTGTTTCAACAAATTTCTCACCCATTTTTTTCACTGAGCGCAAATTTTTCTTTCCCCTTCTTCCCTGTTTACACACTAAAAAAATAACTGGCTACCTAGCGGCACCAACGACACTAATGCAGCGATCAGAAAAATGATCGTTTACAAAAATTTTGGCAAATAGGATGTTGACATTTTTGGCCGACTATATTCACCCTGACCAGGTGGGTTTTCTGCCCCATAGACAGGCAGCTGACCAGATCAGGAGGGCGATTGATCTTATATCAATATTACGCTCGTCGTGGGATGGGGGACTACACCGAAAAGGGATGTTGCTATCCCTAGATATTTGCAAAGCATTTGATTCCTTGTCATGGCCCTTTCTATTTCGAGTATTGGACAAATGGAATTTTGGCCCAGCCTTTTTGGCCTCTTTGCAGTCTCTATATAGCTCCCCTTCTGCGCAAATACTGTTGAGAGGTCACAAATCCGACTTGATACCGATCTCTTCGGGCACTAGGCAGGGATGCCCATTATCCCCCATTCTATTTGTCATAGCCTTTGAAACCTTAGCTATAGCAATCCGCCATCATCCGGATGTTCTGGGTATAGAAAGTGGGGGGAAGTATCATAAATGCGCATTATTTGCGGACGACCTCCTATTGTTTATTACATCTCCCCATACCACCATACCGAATCTCCTGTCCCTATTAGACCGTTTCGGTAAAATTTCGGGCCTATTGATTAATCGGGACAAGTCGGAGGCACTGAATGTAAACTTGCCAACCTCAACGTTAGAAAGTATTAAAGCTCAATTCCCTTTTAAGTGGCAACAGTCGTCCCTTTCTTATTTGGGCATTAAATTGACTTCCGATGTGTCCACATTATTCAAGACTAACTACCCGCCCCTATTTGCCCGCTTGATTGAAGACGTGAAGACATGGTCCGATATAAGCTTGTCCTGGGTGGGCAGAATCGCCTCAGTTAAGATGATTGTTCTTCCACGGTTATTGTATTTCTTTCGGGTTCTGCCGATCCCAGTACCTGCCGCTGATATACGCCGCTTTCAATCTCAAATTTTTCACTATATCTGGGGTCCGAAAGGCCCTAGAATAGCTCGAACAACATTATACACATCCAAAGAGGAGGGGGGCTTGGGAGTGCCCGAGTTTCGCAAGTATTATTTAGCAGCACAGTTGACTCAATTAACCCAAATACACAGCCGTCACTATTGTCCTGAGTGGGTCTCCCTGGAGGCTCAGGCGTGTTCTCCATTAGCTATGGACCTTGTCCTGTGGACATCCCCTAAATACCGCAAAGCGATTTTGAGTCCAACACTCTCTCATTCCCTTAATGTTTGGGAAATGGGATGTAGAAGATGGGCTCTAAGGTCAGCACATACCCCAGTGGCCCCCCTGTTTGGCAATCCTCGGTTTCCTCCGGGCAGGCGTCCCGACGGATTTAGATGGTGGGTCAACAAGGGATTATTACGGATAGGAGATTATTTTGACCACAGGGGAATACGCCCGTCATCATATTACATAGACAGCTTGGAGATGCCTTCCTCGGAGAGTTACCGCTTACAGCAAATTCAGCATTTTCTCCGTTCGTTAGAGAACAATGGGTCCGACTTGACAACGCGCACTGCCTTCGAGAGTAGGTGTGTGCAGGACTCGGCTCTCCGGGGGGGCATCTCTACGCTCTATAAACAGCTGACCACACCTCTCACTAGGCTCCCGTATCAAGTGGCATGGGAGAGGGACTTGAACATTAGTCCTGAGGCGGGGGATTGGCGTAGTTGGAGTACAAGAATTCATAAAGGCATCCTCAATGTGGCTTTGATAGAGGCGGGTTACAAGGTACAAGCCAGATGGTACTTGGTGCCGGAGCGACTCTCCAGAATGTATCCTGGTGTCTCATCCTCCTGTTTCAGGGGTTGTGGGCAGGTGGGCACACCACTTCATGTGTGGTGGACATGCCCTAGGGTGCGTCGCTTTTGGATCAGGGTCCACGCGCTTATTCTTTCGGTCACAATGGTGAATATCATTAAAGACGCCTCAGTCGCCCTCCTAAACAAACCAGTGGATAATATTCCCAGACATGCCCAGACTTTGATATTTTTTATTTTTTTAGCTGCTAAGATAGCTATTGCGACAGCTTGGAAAAGCCCCATTGTAGACTTAACATTGCTAAAACGGAAATTAAACTGGATCATGTTAAATGAGAAAATAGTGAGCGTTTTAAATGACAAACAACCCCTTTTTGAAAAGACGTGGTCTCCCTGGCTCACTTACTTACAGGCCCCTGCGACATAGAGATGCCTTTTCAGTCGATCGATCAAAGATTCCCGGATGGACACACCCTTCTCTCTTCTTTCTTCTCCTGTTTCTTCTTTCTTCTATCTCTAGTGCCTTGCCCTTGTGGATTCTCTGAATTACCCCCCCCCCCATCCCCCCTCCCCTTTTATTTTATTTTTTTTTTTTTATTTTTTTTTTTTTTTTTTTTAAAACCTAGACCTTTTCTGTAAAGTTGGGGACTAAGGACTCCCCTACCGGGGTCATTTAGGTTTAATATATGCTGAAGGTATCTTACTTGTTATGATTTTGAGCTGCCCAGATCCTCTAGTTGTGAGTTTACTCGTCCCTGACTCCTACGAAGTGACTCAGCTATCTTAACTATCTGTAAAATGTGTTGTCTGATGGAGAATTTGGGCTCCGAGGGACTTCAATATCTAAATATTGGTCATTGATTGGCCTTCAGTATTAGTTATGTTATGTAGAGGGGCCGCAATTCAGGATCCATCCCTCAATTTGGGTCAATAATGGTTCTATATTTAGTATAGCAAGCATTTGTAGTAATGTGATATTGTCTATATGCTTGGATGCCTGCTCATATGTTACCCAGTATCATTTTCCCTCCTACTTTTGTTTGTTATGATTGAAATTATTTTTCACCCTTTTTTTTTTTTTTTTTTTCTCTGATTGTTTTCTCCCCTTTTTTTTTCTTTTTATTACGACTTACTATGTGCAGAGCATGCGAGGATTGTTCGCTGCTCTCTGTGTTGACGCATATAATCTTTACTTGAAAAACAAATAAAAATCATTGAAACAGAAAAATGATCGTTTAGTGACACTGGCCAGCCAGCGAAAGGGGGTGAAAGGGTTACCTGGGGGGGCGATCAAGGGGTTAAACTTGTATTATGGGGGCTAGGGGAGTACCCTGGACCTAAAGAGGCCTAAAGCTAACTGCCCTAACACTTTTTACAGTCACAAATGACACTGAATGCAGTGATCAGTAAATAAATGATCACTGCAATCAGTGACACTGTGACTGGGGGTGCAGGGGGTGATCGGGGGGTGAAAAGTGTGCCTATGTGTGCCTACGTGTCAGTGTAGTGTTGGTGCACTTACTTGGATGTCTTCTCTCCTCGAGCGCCAGTCAAACAGGTTGCCACGAGGAGAGATGACATCACTTCCTCCTGCCTGTGTTTACAGTTCACAGGCAGGGGAAGCATCGAATTTGCTAGGAGCGATCATGAGGGGGTGGCCAGAAATCAATGGCCGCCCCCTCATCCTGGATCGCTCCTGAAGCTAAACAGACCGCCGCCAGAACCCCTACCCCCCCCCCCCCCTGCCTGCTGGAGTACAGGTACGTGGATGTGCCTGTCCGTGCCATTGCGCCAACGTATATGTACAGGTGACGGTCCTTAAGTGGTTAAAAAAAAACATTTGACGGAACTCAGCTTTAAAGTGGTACTAAAGTTTTTTTTATTCATAGCTACAGGTAAGCCTATTAAAACATTACCGCGGCTCAACCAGGCAAACAGTAGCTCCCCACCAACCCGAATGGAAGACCGGGTGAAGATGGAAGCCTTGTCAAGTGTTGAAAGTGCACTGCTAGAGGGCTTCCGGTTTCAGGTAAGTCTTTCATAATGTGCTAGTATCTGAAACATACTAGCACATTACGACATTAATTTGCAGGGAGAAGGTTTTTATGTTTTTTTTTGCGGTTTACTACCGCTTTAAAAAGATTAATTTTCCTTTGTCAAAACCTTTGGCAGACCACAAGCGAAATATAGAAATCAACAGTGAGTCACAACAATACAACACAGACAAAGGCAACATTTTAAAGGAATAATATCATTTGAGTGAATTAGCTTTGCGTCACACTAAGTGGCCCCGTACACACGAGAGGATCCATCCGCTGGAATTGATCCGCGGACCGGCTCCAGCGGATAGATCCCCTGGTGTGTACAATCCAGCGGATCTGTTTCCGCGGATTTTTATCCCCTGGGATGGATTTCCAGCGGATAAAAATTTGAAGACATGCTTTAAAATCTATCCGCTTGAATCCATCCCAACGGATTGATCCGCTGGTCTGTACAGACTCACCGGATCAATCCGTCCGAATCAATCCCCCGCATGCGTCGTAATGATTTGACGCATGCGTGGAATTCCTTATATGACAGTGTCGCGCACGTCGCCGCGTCATCATCGCGGCGACGGCGCGACACGTCATCGCGATGTGATTTCGGAGCGGATTTCGATCCGATGGTGAGTACACTCCATCGGATCAAAATCCGCGCAAATCCTCGAGAGGATTTATCTGCGGAAACGGTGCGGTGGACCGTATCCGCGGATAAATCCTCTCGTGTGTACTAGGCCTTAGTGTTAAAACTGCTATCTGGTTACTTTGTGTTGCCTGTGTCCTACTGAGGATTTTCTCACTTTCTGTTCCGAAGACACCATAGGAAAAGAGAGGAAATCTCTCAAAGTGAAAAAAAGTCTTCAACAGAGACACAAACAGCAAGATAAACTTGACATGGGATCCAACCCTTCTTTACTTTATTCAAAATGAAAAATAAATAAATAAATACCTTCACATACACTTTTAAAGCGGTAGTAAACCGCATCCCAAAAAATCAGGCCCCAAGCAACACTTCAGCCCCAGAAGGTTTTACCCCCTTAATGACCAGAGCAGTTTTTGCAATTCGACACTGCATCGCTTTAACTGACAATTAACAAACAAAATTGACGTCCATATTTTCCCACAAATAGAGCTTTCTTTTGGTGGTATTTGATCACCTCTGTGGTTTTTATTTTTTGCACTATAGACAAAAAAACTGCGACAATTTTGAAAAAAAAAACAATATCGTTTACCTTTTGCTATAGTAAATATTGCACGTTTATTTTTTAAAAAACTATTTTTTCATCAGTTTAGGCCAATATGTATTCTTCTAATTATTTTTGGTAAAAAAAGATCTCAAAAAAAAAAAAAACGTATATTGATTGGTTTTATAAAAAATTATAGCGTCTACAAAATAGGGAAAAGATTTATGGCATTTTTATTTTTACTAGTAATGGCAGTGATCAGCTATTTTTAGCAGGACTGCGATATTGTGGCGGACAGATCGGACACTTTTGACACTTTTTTGGGACCATTGATATTTATACAGTGTTTAGAGCTAAAAATAGCCACTGATTAACTGTGTTCCTTATGAGTGTTTCTAACTTTGGGGGGCATGGGCTTACGGGGACATGTCAGAGATCACTGTTCCCGACCACTGTCAAGGCATTTCCTCATTCTGACAGGTGACATTCTGTTCTGCCTGTGTACAAGGCAATCGCAGACCGCCGGAGGACATCGAGCTCCCGCAGCATGCAGCTGAGCCTGCGCGAGTTGCCATACACCTACGGCGATTTGCGCAGGAGAGCCATTGTGCCGCTGTCAAATGACGGCTGTCAAATGACTAAAGCGGTTAAGTCATAATGGGCTTGTATGCATAGCATACAAGCCCATTATGACAGACGTAGCTGAAAATTAAGCCCTCAAGCTTCGCGCGGTCACCGATGAAGGCGCTTCCATCTTCACCGGTCTTCTTTCTGGGTTTGCGGGCTTCGTCTATCTGATTGGCTTCCGTGCGGGAGTTGCTGTTTACAGTATGACTCCTTTCCTTCAGAGCGCATGGGCCAATGACGTCACCGGCTGCATCTAAAGTAAATATCTTCTGAACAGCGCACGTTTAGGGAATATTTTCAGTACCTATAGGTAAACCTTATTTTAGGCTTACCTATAGGTAAAAATCATACATGGGAATTTACTGCCACTTTAAATCTTCTAACTCTTCAGGTAGTTATATTTTTAAGGTCAAATTTTGCATTGAAGACATTCCCATTTTGATCCACTGTTAATTTACTTGCATTTATTATTTTTGTGGTGAAAGAAGAGTAAATAGAGGTACCAGGAAAATTATACATCACACTACTAATTTTGTTTTGTCTCCATTTGGCTAATTAAGACACTGTTTGACTGTTCCCTCATTATCTGTGTATGCCCTATGACATAGTTATATTCTGGCATAAATAACAGAATGTGAGGGTCTCCAGGGATATAGAAAGAGCAAGCCACATGAGGAACAACAACCTTATGGTGCTGGCTGTCAGTATCACGCTTATGCAAGCAAATCCATCTGGATAGATATACAATGGAACATTATACAGAAAGCAATGGAAAATCATTTCCATTACCTTTTTTTATTTTTTTTGGTCTTTTCTGCAACATTAAAATTTTTATGGGGAAAAGGAGGTACAATATATAAAGTCAGACCGTTCTTTTTTCTGATATAATCTTTCTGCAAAATCTGGCCCCTTACTTGCTGCTTTCTTGCCTATGGCTGGCCCTCAGCTGGCAGGGTGCTATACAGGTTTAGGGTCATGGTCTGCTGTGGCATAGCCTAGTTGCGGAAGACCCTGAAGGATATGCCTTGTAGTGGTAGAGATTGAGCTGTTAAGGCTCTGTGTGTTCATTGTAAGTTGACCCTAACTAGGGTTCCCAGTGCTGGTTCCTGCCCCTGGGGCTGTGAGGAACTTGGGTGCAGTTGAAGGTTTTTCCGCACTGTGTCCAGGGGCTGCAGGAAGTGATCAGCTGACACCATCAAAGGATGCTCTGGTACTAATGTTCTAGTCTTTGTGGGCGGTTTAGGCATTGGGCATGCAAGCACCACCCAGCCTGTGGTGCTTGAGGACCACCAATGCACTGTGCAGGTGCAACCTTGCTACCGACTGTGCGCGTGTGGCCCACCTGCCTATGCTACTGGGCAGGACGATGCACTTTGTATGTGCAAGCGCCATCTTGGATTATGCCCTTTCTGGGAACCAACCACACAGGATAGCTTGGCATCTTCAAAGAATTACAGAACTTATCATATTGCAACAGTAGGACCTCAGGCATCCTGGTGGTGGGACTAGAGATGTAACATTTGTGTAACTTTTGAAGCCATTGGGGGGGGGGGGGG
Source organism: Rana temporaria (assembly GCF_905171775.1). Lineage (NCBI taxonomy): Eukaryota > Metazoa > Chordata > Amphibia > Anura > Ranidae > Rana > Rana temporaria. The sequence continues at coordinate 153,726,910 of NC_053493.1, read as the reverse complement.
AATGTCCCTGTTTTTTCCTGAAAAAAAAAAAAATTGAAAAATGTAAAAAAAAAATCAGTGTGGAGTCATTTTAAAAATTGTAAGTCCTTTTGTTACACTAGGAATGTATTGCATATAAAAGTATTGTGCTTAAAATAAAAGTACAGATTATTCAGTAAATAAACTAAACTTGTTTGTTTTTTTTATGTCATTTTTTATTACAAATGGAATAACTAGGACTGTATATGTCAGCCGTCACTAAATGGCGGCCCGCGGTCCGAGTCCGGCCCGAGTGACGCTTTTGCCTGGACCGCAATGCCGCCAGTATAATTTTAATGTCAGCGTTGGTTTGCTGGGGCCGCGGGTTTCCCCAGCAACCAGTGACGCTGTGAGCGCACCGCAGGTCTCGGAGTTGACCAGCTTTCAATCACGGACCGCGAGTAGGGGCGTGACGTCACATGCGCGCCCCGCCCCCTGCTGCGCGCGGGTCCACTCCTGGCTCTCCTTACGAGTATGAGCACGTTGTCACCTGCGCGCCCTGCCCCCCTGCTACTCGCGGTCCCGTGCTCCTTATCTCGCAGCATTGCATTCAAGGTATGTGACATGTTTCTTAGTGATCACTGCTGGTCATATGTTTTTAAAGGTCACGCTATTGGGCACCTTTTTTATGTTAAGGGGCACTCTGATGGACGAATTTTATTTTAAGGGGCACTCTGATGGGTATATTTTTAATCTGCACACTGATGGGCATATTTTGTTAAGGGGCACACTGATGGACACATTTTGTTGTGCCCATCAGAGTGCCCCTTAACATAAAATATGCCCATCTGTGTACACATTAAAAATATACCCATCAGCGTGCCCCTTAAAATAAAATGTGTCCATCAGAGTGCCCATTAACATAAAAGGTGCCCATCAGCGTGACCCTTATTTTATGTTAAGGGACATTGCTGATGGGGAAATTTTTTGTTAAGGGGCACTCTGATGGGCATATTTTATTTTAAGAGCAACACTGATGGGCACATTTTGTATTAAAGGGCACTCTAAATGGCAGATTTTATGTTAAGGGCCATGTTTTGTTGTGCCCATCAGAGTGCCCCTTAATATAAATGTTTCCCCTTTCAGGGTGCCCCTTAACATAAAATGTGCCCATCAGAGTGTCCCTTAATATAAAATGTGCCCATGGGCACATTTTATGTTAAGGGGCATGCTGTTGGACATATTTTATGTTAAGGGATACTCTCATGGGCAAATTTTATGTTAAGGGGCACTCTGATGGGCAAATTTTATGTTAAGGGACACATTCTGTTGTGCCCAGCAGAGTGCCCCTTAATATAAAATGTGCCCATAAGGGTACCCCTTAACATAAAATGTGCCCATCAGAGTGTCCCTTAACATAAAATGTGCCCATCAGCGTGACCCTTATTTTATGTTAAGGGGCATGCTGATGGGCACATTTTATGTTAAGGGGGACTCTGATGGGGACACCTGATGTAAAGGAGCGCTGTCGTGGGGACACCTGATTTAAAGGGGCGCTGTGATGGGGACATCTGATGTAAAGGGGCGCTGTGATGGGGACATCTGATGTAAAGGGGCGCTGTGATGGGGACACCTGATGTAAAGGGGCGCTGTAATGGGGACACCTGATGTAAAGGGGCGCTGTGATGGGGACCCCTGATGTAAAGGGGCACTGTGATAGGGACACCTGTTGTAAAGATCCACTGTGATGGGGAAAAATGGGGACTTGAGATTCGGACCTCGGCCCAAAGAAAATGTTAGTGACCGGACCTCCTTGAATTTTAATTCAAGACCCCTGGTATATGTTAATAACATTTCACCTATACACGAGAACAAGTAACCACCCCCCTTTCCCTCCTAATAATAACTGAAAATGTATATTGGCATGACGTTTTTAAATTGACAATGCTGATCCAGAAGCAAATATTGCTCTTGCAATAGATGTTCTGCTGATTTTCAGGTGTCATTTTCTTTATATATTAAGATTTTGTGTATTTTGGGAGGCAGTGGTTTGTAACACTTCCTTACTTGAAGATGCTTCTTGTGAAGAAACACTTTGTAGTGACCCAGAAGCAGCAGAAAGAGTATTGACAGTGTGTGTTACTTTCATGCTACCACTATGTATGTGAGGTGAATTTATAACCAAAATTGCTGCCTTCACTTAAAAAGAGTGTTTCTGCAATGAGAACTCTGGAGGGAAAGCTACTTATGCTTTCATTATGGTCCTCATCATTTAAAGTATTTTCAATGTCTTTAGGGTACCTCTAGCATGAAAATATGTACCTCTGCTGACATCCATCATCCAATCATGTGCAAGAAGAATTTTTTTTTTCCTTGCATGTGATTTGGCATTCTTTGTGCAAATGCAAGTTGCTTCAGAGCTTAGCAAATGAGGTAAAGCTTCACTTTATAGTCTATTTGTCTTAAAGTAGAACTATAGGAACACTTTTTTTCATTTTGGATAGAGTAAAGGAGGGTTATAACCCCTGTCATTTTTTTTCTGCCATCTATGTCCCATTGGAGGTGATTTCCTCTCTATTACATTTCTGGGGACAACCCAAAATTTGGGATTTTATGGCAAACAGGAGGCTCATATTATGCTATCATCTTTCTTTTACTGTTATCCAGCAGCAAGAGAGTTAATAAAAAGAAAAAAACGTTACACAGGTAGGTATGCAAATGAACACAGGTAGACTGTCCAATCAGGTAACAGGAGTATGTTATAAAGGTGAGGTACAGGTGATATTCTTCCTCTTTCTTGCTGCTCCAGCCAGATAAGTACATTGAAATTTTTTTCTCAGGTGCTTCTACATATATTATATATATATATTGTGACAAGGTCACACGGAATAGTGGTAATGTAATGCAGCAAAGTCGCTGAACTTAAGCAATAAATATGGCTTTATTGCACCTTAAAAGAAATAATACAAAAACAAAACGGCCTCCAGCTTAGGAGGCTAACTAACAGTACGGTCCCTGACTACTGTGTACTGGAGGGGCTATTCCAGCCTCCAGTATAAAACAAATAAACAAATAATAGTCCAAATAAGTGATTGTCTGTGACAGACCTTGTTTCTCCAAAGAAGACAGTCTCCAACCTGTCCTGTTCAGCTCAGCATGCCTCAGGCTGAGCTCTCCCTCCTCCAGTCTCTATCAGGTGTTGCGTAATTAATAGGGAGAGAGAGGAGGTTTTCCTGTTGGCCAGGCTTAACCCTTTCTAAGACAGGGAAAGCTGATCTTTCCAACCTCTCACTGACATACATGGAATCATGTACCCTGTCACAATATATAACTCATTACATATATATATATTTATATTCATATTCTGCAGAGTTTCCCTGCAACCCTGCGCTTGTCACAGTTTGCAGGGCCGTACTTTTTATCCTTAACGGCAGTCCCAGCATTGCCCACCCCCCTTCTATTCATTATCTTCCCAGGTGGTCTCCTCACCATTCCAATACCCCCGCTTACAGCACACTCACTTGTTCTCTGACGGCCCGCGTCCCCTCACCGCAGCCGTTCGGCGGTATCCCGGCAGTCCGGGATATCGTTTCCTCACAGCTGGAGCTCAGCTGTGGCGCGGTCCTGCGCGGATTCGCGGCCCAACACGCAGTGTGTCTCCTCACTGCGCTGCAACGCTGCTATACCGCCGTTCCCTGACAGAAAGTTTCTATCAGAGACACAGGCAGGAAGTCCGTTCTCCTGTGTGGGTGTGTGCCTACCACATACCAACCCTGAACCCTGTTTAGGTTCAGGGGTGTATGTTTGGCACACACACACACACACATAGTAACACATTTACACAAACAAATTTAAATAAACATATGTTTGTTCATATGGATATATGCATATAGATATGTATATGTATATATACTTTTATATATATATATATATATATATATATATATAGATATATATATAGATATATACTTACACACTTTGAACTGCAGTCAGAATATTAGTAATACATATATATATATATATATATATGTTTGGGTATACGCTCATAATATATGTGCCCTCTTGCTGACATATATATTGTCTGCTGATACAAAAAATATATATAGTTCTGCTGCATATATATTAATTAGTTGTTCTATTATATTTTCTCTTTCAGAATAATTTGTCTTCAGTCAATCACATTTACTCACACCTCACTATGTCTAATAAAGATTCCACTACTGTTACCCCCTCAGATATCCCTGAGGAAAAACAGAAAATCCAATCCATAGTAGATAAATCCATCCAATCTGCTATGCAGACGGCCATATCTTCCATGCATGATTCCATTGCACAATCGGTAGTCATGGCCCTGTCTCAAAGTAAACCTCAGGTTACCCCTCAACCTTTACCTATTACCCCATCTGATATTTATTGGTCAGCGGAGGACTCTACATCCCACATGATTCAGGGATTGAAAAAAGCGGGTAAAGTGTCTCAAAAACAACATCATATATCTCATACCGGTCCCTCCCATTCTAAAAGAATGGTCCTGATGGAGAACCAGGGTGAATCTTCTAAGCCTCCTAGTAAAGGAAAAGCTACTGTCAGTGACAAGAGGTCACACGTTATACTCTCTGCCCGGGAGGAGTTGATCTTACAACGGGTAAAAATGGCCTCAAAGAGGCAAAAACCAGACTCTTACCGTACCTCTTCCAGCAATTCTTCTTCTGATGAGGAATCTTTATCAGAAGAAGGAAGAGACTCTGAATATGAGAATGTCTCTGATGTGGAAGAAGGAATACCCCTTGAAAAGGAGGAATCCAAGGATGCTATTATAGACGGCTCTGGTGATCCGTATTTCGACCCAGGTCAAATTAAACATCCCCGTTCAGGGGAATGGGTTACCCATTCCCTAGTTACGAAATTTTTAAGCCTCTGGATCCAGAAACCATTAGATAAGAACGAGGCTAGTAAGTTAAGAGCAGAGTGCCCGAGACCGTCCCTCCCAAAGAAATTAGCCAATACACCCTAATTATACCCCGCATTAGTTAAATTCCTTCTAAAATCAGGAAAACACCCAAAAAAGGGGGTGGACAGATCATATCGTTTCTGTCAAGATAAATTATTAGACATGTTAGACCCCTTAGCTAAGATTCTAGATTTAATAGAAGAAGCAGTTTCATCTAACACCCCAATAGATTTAAATGTCCTGAAAGGTTGGGCTCAGCGAGCCATTGTACTATTTGGCAACGCCAATGCGGCCATCTCTAGCGAAAGGAGAAGATCGATTCTGATGAAGCTGGATCTACAGCTTATGCATCTCGCTTCATCTCAACCATCTTCCATCACCGAGGGTCTACTTTTTGGTGACTCTTTTATTAAAGAGATCAACAAATACGTAGCTCTCTTTACTTCTTTAGACAAGGCCCAATCATCACTCAAAAAGGTTTTCCAACCAAAAGTTTTTCCCAAAGCTGGGAAACGCAAGGGCCGATTTCCCAACAGATCTTCCCCAGAGGCCCTCTGAACACTGTGTTAGGTTACCAGATAGATTTCACCTCTTTACCGACTCAAAGTCAGGATCCTATTCCAATAAGGTTCTCAGAAGAGGACAAAAAGCTCATCTCACTGGAGATAAAAGAGCTTTACTCCAAAGGGGCCATAGTTCAAGTTCCCTTGCAAACTCCAGGTTTTGTGAGCAACCTGTTCCTGGTCAAAAAGAAGGATGGAGGTTTCAGACCAGTAATAAATCTGAAATATCTAAACAATTTCGTCCATTACCGCCATTTCAAAATGGAAGGTATTCACCTGTTAAAAGACCTTTTATTACAAGGAGACTGGTTGGCAAAAATATATCTGAAAGATGCCTATCTTTCAGTGCACATGCACGAGAATTCCTAACCATTTCTTCAATTCCTGTGGCAAAACAAGAAATGGCAATTCACCAGTCTCCCATTCGGTCTGTCATCTGCCCCCTGGTGCTTTACGAAACTACTGAAACCAGTAGTAGCAGCTCTAAGGAGCAGGGGACATTTTGATCATGGCACAATCACTTCAGACTATTCATTTACACATTCAATGGACAATATCCCTTCTGAACATGCTGGGATTCATAATCAATTACAAGAAATCCATCCTAACCCCTTCAAAGGAGGTAGAATTTTTGGGTTTTCTTGTCAATACCCAACTATCCCTTCTGAGTCTTCCAAACAGCAAATTGAAGACGATCAGAAGAGAGATTCGCTCAGTCCTGAACAAAAGTCAAATATCTCTTCGGACAATTGCGAGGATTGTCTTCCATTCAAGCAATATTTCCGGCACCTCTGCACTACAGAGCACTACAGAGACTAAAAGCCCAACATCTAAGACGGCTTGGCATATTCCGACGAGATAACACTAACTCCGGGCACCAAAGAAGAATTACTTTGGTGGCTGACTCACATCCAGATGTGGAATGGGAAGACTATCTTCCATCCACATCCAGATTTAATAATAGAATCAGACGCAAGCAACTCAGGTTGGGGTGCTCGCTGCGGCCCTCTTACAACAGGAGGGAAATGGTCTCCAGACGAAGCTCTGTTACACATCAATTGTCTCGAACTCTTAGCGGGATCATTTGCTCTCAAGAGTTTTGCGAGAGACAGATCCGATTGTTGTATTCTACTGCGCATGGACAACATATCCGCAGTACAATACATCAATCGCTTAGGAGGTACAAAATCCAAACCTTTGGCGAACATTGCAAAGGATTTTTGGCATTTTTGCCTGGACAAGAACATTATATTGAAGGCAGAATACATCCCAGGCCTATCCAATTCCATTGCAGACTGGAATTCCCGTTATCTAACAGATTCCAGCGATTGGATGTTGAACCAGACAATTTTTCAACATCTAAACTCCCTGTGGGGTCCTTTCCAGATAGATCTGTTTGCATCACGCCTGAACAGACAGATTCCAACATATTTCAGTTGGCGTCCAGACCCAGAAGCATTGGGGACAGATGCCCTTCTACGCTTTCCCTCCCTTTGCTCTAATATCAAGGGCTCTCCTTCTGACACGTTACCTAGAATCAAACATAGTTCCGATAACCCCTTACTGGCCATCCCAAACATGGTTCCCTCAGGCTCTGGAGATGAGCATAGACTACCCACGATTACTCCCAGTATTCCCTTCTATTCTACTAGACCCATTTCAGAATCCTCATCCTCTTAAATGTGAAAAATATACTACAGCGCTAATTAAATAATCAATTCCACGTGCACCTAAATAAAAAAACAAATAATATAGCTGCTATCTTGAGTGATACCAAATCCAAACAGTGAAACATATAAAATATAGATGCGCTAATATTAACTTAAAAGGTGATAAAACGTACAAAGAAAAACTAATCAGGGAGAATACTCCATAAACTGTGAATTACTAATATGTCCTTAATTAGTGCACAGTGATTAGCAGGATTCCATGCAGGGAAAAAATCACTCTCTTCAATCTGAATGCTAATCCAGCCCTCCACCGCTGTGATCAGATGATACAGGCACTCACAGACAGGGATTGCATGAAAGAAAAGAGAAAAAATCTCATTGCGCAATATTCGATGACAGATCAAAAAATGTAATCAGAGCATTGACATATGCACTCACGAATCCCGGCTTTCAGTAAAGCATGAAAACGCCACTCAGTATGTTGTTTCCTCAGCTCGATCCGATGCACTCGGATTCGATCGCAGGCTCCTCCCTACGCGTTACGTCACAGGCACGCGACTTACTCATGGGTTCATACGTTATGAGAATGGCTTGGGGTTTAGATAGCCTTCTCATTGACAGCGTTTACATTAGTGTGAGCAACCAAAGGGAAAGACAAACATCATTGCGGCAAAACTTTACTCACATAGCTGAATTCTAGTGAGATCAAATGTCGATGCATAGACACACATAATTTTAATAAACAAATTTGAAAAAATGTAATTGATATAAAACTTTAAAAACATTCTATGTTGTTTGCTATGCGGATGGTGCATTTGCATTTGCATTTGCATATGCAATCTACTGCCCTCTTGTGGCCAGATATACAACAAGCATAGAATAAGTAGATGAACATTTAAAAATACAATTAAATAGATGCATCAACACTATTCAATATTATCAATAAAACATATAAAACCATCAAAAATATGTAATAAAAATTGTACTAAAGAGTTAAAAGATTATTACTATAATAACAGTAATAAAAACCATCATAATGAATAAAAATAAAATTAATTATTAATACAAAACCAAGAGTATGTTTACGAATTGGAAATGAAGCAATTTAAATCAAATTCGATATTAAGGCCATTGGGAGATAGAGTCTGCATCTCATGTATCCAGCGAGACTCAGTTTTACTTAATTCCCTTACTTTATGACTGCCCCTCCAGTGTGGAGTGTATTTGGCAATGGCCCAAAATTTCATTTCCTTGGGATTGTTGTGGTGGCATAGATCAAAGTGCCGAGACACATTGTGTTTGGGGAAGGCTTTTTGGATATTTTGGACATGTTCTCTGATGCCCTTCCACATTGGGCGCTTCGTGCGTCCAACATATTGGAGTGAGCAAGAGCACTCCAATACATATACTACCCCTTCAGTCCTACACGTGATCAGATCCTTTATGTTGTATTCCTTCTGAGTCACTGTAGATTTGAATTTAGAACATTTTTGTCCATTGAAATTGGTTTGCCTACACGCAAAACATCGTTTACATGGAAAAAAAACCTTTTCCTTGGTAAAAAGTGAGTAAATTGTTTCTCACTGGTGGGTCAGGAATATTTTTTGCTACCAAATCCCTTAAAGTTGGTGCTCTTCTGTACACCACCCGTGGGTAACTCGGTAAAATTCCCTGTAGCTGTCTGTCTGCTTTCAAAATTGGCCAGTGTTTCTTTATAATAGCTTCAAGTTGCTTGTGTTGGGTGTTATAATTTAGAATTATGGGTAATTCAGTTTCCAGCCTTTTTGTCTTGATTTTGTCTTGTGTTAGAGAGGTACGTGGAGTTTCATACACCTTTTGTATTTGTTCCATTATAAAGTCCTTGTTATACCCTTTATCAATAAAAAAATTTCCGATCGTTTTAGCTTGATCCAAAAATACCTCAGGGTCTGAGCAATTCCTGCGAATCCTTAGCATTTGACCCTTTGGTATATTGATTAGCCACGGGTCATGGTGGCAGCTATCCACAGGGATATAGCTGTTCCTCTGGACCGGCTTAAAGTGTGTTCTAGTTTTTAGTTGTTGATTGTCTATAGTAATCTCTAAATCAAGGAACTGAATAGTAGTGTTGCTCAAAGTGTAGGTGAGTTTTATGTTCTTCTGGTTATCATTTAATTTCTCAAAAAACTGAGTTAGGGTATTCTCATCCCCCTTCCAAATGATGATACAGTCGTCTATAAATCTTCTGTAGAGTATGAGCTGCTCCGGCATACCTTCATATATGGACGACTCCTCCCACTCAGACATGTACACGTTGGCTACACTCGGTGCATATTTAGCACCCATTCCTATACCATTCAGTTGCCGGTAATACTCTGATTTATGCCAGAAGTAGTTGTGCTGTAGCCCATATGCAAGACATCTCAAAATAAACCTTTTTTGTTTCGATATGAGATGACCAAAACTGTTCAATGCCCATTTCGTGGCCCCAATGGCTTCTTCATGGTTTATCACAGTATACAATGAGGCCACATCAGCTGTGGCCAACAAGTAACCACAATTAGGTTCCAGTACTGTGCTCTCAAGGATCTGTATTAAATGCTTTGTGTCCCTGAGGTAAGCCCTAGTTTGGGGCACTAACGGCTGAATAAATCTATCCACATACTCCCCTAGGCGTGAGTTGATGGATTGAATCCCATTGATAATGGGACGTCCAGGGGGTTTCTCAGGATCCTTGTGGACTTTGGGAACAGTATATATAATGGGTACTCGGCACACCTCAGGTATTAGGTATTTAGCTTCTCTTTTGTTCAGCACTCCTTTTTCTTTTCCTCTATAGATCAAGTCAACTAGCTCCTCCTTGTATTCTCCTGTCGGATTGGAGCGTAATTTAATATAGGTATTGGTGTCCTCGAGTTGCTTGGCCAATTCTTCATAGTAATAGTCTTTGGCGAGGACCACAATGGCTCCAACCTTATCGGCTGGTCTTATTATAACCTCTTTGTTTTCTTCCAACATCTTAATACCCTTATGTATGGCCATGGGGTTCGGTAACTTCTTCACTTTAAGTTGGTCCAAATCTTTCAGTACCATCTTTGAAAAGACCTCAATATGTTGATTATTTACAACTTGCGGGTTGAACAGTGATTTGTTTCTTAACTGACTATGTTCAACCCTTCCTGGCATATTAGGTACAGCCTGATACGTTATTGGCTGTGTTAGCATGTATTTCTTGATGTTTAGTTTGCGTGTAAACTTTTTGATGTCTACATAAGTATCAAATTTGCTCAAATTGCGCTTAGGGGCAAACTTGAGACCCTTATCAAGTGTTATCAATTCTGTTGGGCTTAGGTCTATCCCACTTAGATTGATAATGCCTTCTCCTATTCTAGTTTTCTTCTTTTTGTGTCCCCCTCTGCATCCCCTCTTCGATTTGGGCTTCGGCACTCCCTTTGACGCGTGGGTGAGGACCTCTCCTCCCGGCGATACTCTAAAAAAGATGAGGAACGAGGATCCACATCCTCTCTATAACTAGATAGAGGCTCATATTGGTTGTGAGTCGGTACTGGACTTCTTCTCACATCATATTGGTGATGTTCATAATTTGGTGGTCCCCTTTGATATCGAATATTGCGCAATGAGATTTTTTCTCTTTTCTTTCATGCAATCCCTGTCTGTGAGTGCCTGTATCATCTGATCACAGCGGTGGAGGGCTGGATTAGCATTCAGATTGAAGAGAGTGATTTTTTCCCTGCATGGAATCCTGCTAATCACTGTGCACTAATTAAGGACATATTAGTAATTCACAGTTTATGGAGTATTCTCCCTGATTAGTTTTTCTTTGTACGTTTTATCACCTTTTAAGTTAATATTAGCGCATCTATATTTTATATGCATCCTCTTAAATGTTCTTAACTCCTGGGGTGATAATGAGAATCTGTCTTTAAAACATCTATCTTTCAAACTAACAGTACTACTTTGTCTCATCTCCCTTAACCACTTAACAACCGCCCTATAGACGAAATACGTCTACAAGGCGGTTGCTTAACTCTGGGAGGGCGTCAATGTACGTCCTCCCAAAATCGCGCTCCCGCGCGCCCTGTGGGGCGCGCACACGGGAGTCTCCGTGACCGCCGGGTCCTCCTGACCCGGCTGATCACGGATCACGGTAAATCGCCGCTGATAGCGGCGGTTTACCACGTGATCGCTCCTTCCAATGACGGAGCGATCACTAGTAAACAAACCGGTTCCTCCCTCTCCTCTCTGTACCGAACAGTACAGTGTGAGAGAGGAGAGGGGAGAGAGCGGAAGCAGCAGCAGCTGCTGCGGGCTGGATCTGTGACACATGCAGTCACAGATCCAGCCATCCATCCCTCCCTGTGCAATACTCTGCAATGTCCCCATACTCTGCAATGCCCCCATACTCTGCAATGCCCCCATACTCTGCAATGCCCCCATACTCTGCAATACCCCCATACTCTGCAATACCCCCATACTCTGCAATGCCCCCATACTCTGCAATGCCCCCATACTCTGCAATACCCCAAAATACTCTGCAATGCCCCCATACTCTGCAATACCCCAAAATACTCTGCAATGCCCCCATACTCTGCAATACCCCGCAATACTCCGCAATGCCCCACAATACCCCACAATACTCCACAATACCCCGCAATACTCCGCAGTACCCCGCAATACTCCGCAATACCCCACAATACCCCGCAATACTCCGCAATACTCCGCAATACCCCACAATACTCCGCAATACCCTGCAAAACCCCACAATACTCCGCAATACCCCACAATACTCCGCAATACCCCACAATACCCTGCAACGTCGTCTATGGGGATTTTTAAGTAGCGAAGTTTGGCGCCATTCCACGAGCGTGTGCAATTTTGAAGGGTGACATGTTGGGTATCTATTTACTCGGCGTAACTTCATCTTTCACATTTATTCAAAAGAATGAAGAAAAAATACTAAATTTGCCAAATTTTATAACAGAAACAAAGAATTTTTTTTTTTTTTTACAGAATCTTCAGTCTTTTTTCTCTTATAGCGCAAAAAATAAAAAACCCAACGGTGATTAAATACCACCAAAAGAAAGCTCTATTTGTGTGAAAAAAAGGACGAAAATTTCATTTGGGTACAGTGTTGTATGACTGAGTAATTGTCATTCAAATTGTGAGAGCACGAAAGCTGAAAATTGGTCTGGTTATTAAGGGGGTTTACGTGCCCAGTGGTCAAGTGGTTAAAAGAGTATCGGATGTAAAAGCCCTAGATATATCCCGTAGACAATTCTCTCCCCAGGGTGTTCAATTTTCCATTTTCAGATGCACAAAGACCAACTTACATTCGGTCTTCTATCCGGCCTTTCCCTTCAATCCAAACCTTTGTGTAGTCCAATGTCTAAAAACCTATGAAACCAAATCTCAACCTTTTAGAGACCCTGACTCATCTCAATTACTAATTTCCTACTGCAAACCCTTCAATCCAGTTTCCTCACCCACCTTGGCTAGATGGGTGAGACAAACCATGGATTTGGCAGGCATTGACATTTCCATATTTGGTGCCCACTCCACCAGAGGTGCAATGGCCACTAAGGTATTTCAATCAGGTGGTTCTCTATCAGATTTAATGCGAACCGCAAACTGGTCTTCAGAATCCACTTTTAAGAATTTCTATTTTAGACCTGAATTTCATGTGTCTATGAATGTATTATAACTATAGGTTGTACGTTTATTTAATGCTCTAGAGTATACAGCTTTGAACAAGCATAATATGAGCCTCCTGTTTGCCATAAAATTTGAGATTTTCCTACCCTTGGGGACGGAAAATATGGATTTTATTAAAAACAGGAGGCGAATATTATCCCACCCTAATACCCTACCCTTCAAGATTTATTTTGCTCTTACATAATGTATTCTTTTTCAGCTTAATACGCCTATTCTACTGTTGACTTCATGACATATTGAAGAATGAGTTCCAGTTCAAGTTGTTCCAATTAGTTTCCAGTTCAAGTTATTTCCAGTCTAGTTTTATCATCAAGAAAGAGGAAGAATATCACCTGTACCTCACCTTTATAACATACTCCTGTTACCTGATTGGACAGTCTACCTGTGTTCATTTGCATACCTACCTGTGTAACGTTTTTTTCTTTTTATTAACTCTCTTGCTGCTGGATAACAGTAAAAGAAAGATGATAGCATAATATTCGCCTCCTGTTTTTAATAAAATCCATATTTTCCGTTCCCGAGGGTAGGAAAAACTCAAATTTTCTTTTAATGATAATGGTACACAGGACAAATATAGAGAAGGTGAATCTCCCTAATAGGGGCACAGGCAACAATAAAAACCTGACAAGCAGGAGCATTGCTAGGTGGGAAAAAGACTGGGGGCTTCAGGCTGAACTGGCATCGGGGGGGGGGGATCTATCTTGCTGGTTTTTGCCTGGCTCATCAGTGCCCATCAATGCTGACCACTAAATTGACAGGCAAGTGACAGGTACTCTGATGGGCTGGTGACAGGTAATCTGATGGGCTGGTGACAGGTACTCTGATGGGCTGGTGACAGAACCTCTTTCTTACTGTAGGCAATCAGAGTGTATTGGTGTGTATTGTAGGTGGTTAGCTGTTACCACAATCTACTCCTCACACACGATCGATGTCTGAGAAGGAAGAACCCAATAACAGCTAGTTACCATGGCTTGTTTACAATCTGTGACTGTCTGTGATTGAACACAGCCTGTCACCTGGTAAAGAGACAATTTTTTAATTGATACAGTCCATCCCCAATCGGGGTAAAGAGCCAGAGTGACACGCCTTATCCCTGATCGCCGTTCTGCTTTGTACCTTCCTCATCTGTGTGCAGTGTGTTCCAGAAGGACATCCCTTCTGTGTTTCGTACAGCTACAGGGTCCAACTGCAATTGGCAAGCTTTTATTACTTAATGCATCCACTTTCACAGACTCATTTCAGTTGCAGCAGGGGGTGCATCAGTTAAAATTACAATGGGAGATACAGGCACTCTTAAAAGAAAGCACTTATACTCAAACTGACTAAGCCAGCATAGATGTGCTTCTGTGCTTGCTGTGGTCATATTCCAAAAGGAAGAAGGGGGACTGGAAGGATCACCAGGTATTTGACAGACATTTAGGAAATGACACAAAACATACTCCTTTTTCAAAGATGGCAGAGTGACACAGGCTGCAGAATGGGCCACACATCACTGTTTGGCTTGGGCATCAAGGAAAGGTTATAATTGTAACCAACATTTTTGTCAGGTGTAGCAGACTGATTTGATGGCATGAAGCTTGTATCCTCAGGGTGTTTTCATTCTCAGGTCCACATGACTGCAAATGCCACCAGATGGCTGCCCACTTGCAGAAATGGGAGTGGCCCTTCATTGGGAAGAAAAAGTGTTGCCTGTTTTGGAGGTTCCAGGATTTCTTCTGAAAATAAATCTTCTGTTTAGCTCTGAAAGGAGTAAATGGGACACATCTTGTGGAAGTGTGGCCTTCCAGTGTCCCACCTAGAGATGGGAAGGCCTGGAGAAAAAAATATGAAAAATTCGGGAATTTTTTTCAGAAAAAAAAGAAGTGTGAAATATGTCATTTATCATTGTAAAAAAATATATCTATTACAAGATATTCAAACTATATAAAACATGAAAGATTTCTGAAACTTTATAAAGTCTGAAATTATTGCAAGTTCTCCAAGCTGAACACAAGCAAATCCAAGAATACAGTTCAAGTAACACCGCACTTCTCAAACTCAAGTACATTCGTCTGACAAATTAGTTCATCTTATTTATTCTTTCAATGATTCTTATTAATGTTTTCCACCATCATAGCATAATTGTTACCTATAGTCTGGCCAGTAAATTGTGTTTTCTTTTCCTCCTCTCAGTAAAAAAAATGAGACAAGTGGCTTCACTAGGGGGTGGCTTCTGGGGCTATAGTCCCAAATCTGGGGCCCATACCCCCGAGACTCTTACCGGATGCAGTAGGGCCGGATTAACGTAGGGGCTATTGGAGCTCCAGGCCCCTATCTTATTTTAACCCCAGCTGCAAAAAAAGTACAGGCCCCCTGTCAGCCCCTGCAGCCCACCATATCACAGACGTGTCTCCATACGGGCTCCGATCCTTCCTGATCCACCATGTGCCTATATCCGTCCATACCATGTGTGCAGGGGGAGCTCTTCCACCTGCTGTGCGGAGAGCCTTGTCCTAGGCACTGATTCCGTGCCACTCCCCCTCTGCCGAGTGCAGCAGTGGAAGATTCCAGTGTACAATCCTCATTCATGTGTGAGCCTCACACATACACATAGATTGTGGAGATTTACACAATTCGGAAAATCAGACAAATCAGAAATCTCCACTGAATCTCCTGACAGATTATCACTAATGCCTAGTACACATGACTAGGATTTCCCAACAGGAAAAGGTCCATCGGAAATCCCAAGGGGAAAACCGAGAACCTGCTCTCTACTTTTCCCCTGTACAGACGATCGGTTTTCCCGTCGGGAAAACTCCAATGAGAGGTTTTCCTCTGGAATCCCGACCATGTTTATGCTACATCTGAGGTTTTCCCCACAGGAAAACTGCTTAATATTGTTTCTGCTACACACGGCTGGGTTTTCTGATGGGGAAAAGGTCAGTCGGGAATCCCGGCGGGAAAAAAGAGAGCTTGTTCTCTTTTTTTTGTCTGGCGGGTTTGGCAGTTTTTTCATTGGAAAACCCAGTCGTGTGTACGGGGCATAACACTTTTATAGCAAAAAAAATATGATTTGATTGCTGTAAGGGTTTCCCATATTAAAGCTCCTGATCTTCTGTTGTGATTTCCACAAATGGTTCATTGCACAGCAGGGTCTGAACACAGTTCATCTTGTGTAATTCCAAGTAATTGCAGTGTTCTTTGTCAGACAAGTGACTAAAAAAAGCTTCCTGCTATGGCAATGATCTCTGGGGAATGTAGAGGGAAGAGTCTTCTGGGCTCATTGGAATGAGTCAAATATACTCACCTCCTCTATGATGTGTTCAAAATTACATTAGACACAGAGGAATTTGGGCCGTGGCTCATAATAGATATCCAGTGAGTGAAGAAGAAAACACATTATTATTATGGATTTATATTATGCCAACAGTTTGCGCAGTGTTTTACAAAATGAAGGCAGATAGTAAAGTTACAATACAAATTAATGCAAGGGAAATCAGAGGGCTGTGTTCATTACAGCTTACAATCCAAAATGGATGGATCAAGTGATACAAAAAGTAATAACTGTGGGGAATGAGATGATGAAGAAAATAACTTTTTTTTATTAGGTGAGGGGATAATAGGCTTCACTGAAGACATTTGTTTTCGGGGATTGCCTAAAGATGGATAGAGTAGGAATCTATCAGGAGTCAGACAGATTGAGGTAGGGAGAGACTCTGGAGAAGTCCTGGAGGTGAGCATGAGACGGGGTGATAAGGGTGCTGGGGAGCAGGAGAAGCAAAGAGAATGGTTTGGTTGGTATTTGGAAACAAGGTTAGTGACGTAGTTGGGGATGGCTTTATAAGTTGTTGTTAGCATTCTAACCACTTAAGGAGCGAGCCTCTTTCTGAGATTTGTTGTTTACAAGTTAAAAAAATGTTTTCTTTCTAATAAAATTACTTAGGAAAAAAAAGTATAATGTTTGGGGGTTCTAACACCCTAGAGAATAAAATGGCTGTCGTTGCAATACTTTATGTCACACCGTATTTGCGCAGCGGTCTTACAAGCCCACTTTTTTTGGAAAGAATACACTTTTTTTACTTAAAATAAATTAGAATAAAAAACAAAAATAAGACAACAGTAAAGTTAGCCCAATTTTTTTTGGGGAAAAAAATTTTTTGGGGTCACTTTTATTCCTATTATAAGGAATGTAAACATCCCTTGTAATAGGAAAAGCATGACAGGTCCTCTTAAATATGAGATTGTGGGTCAAAAAGACCTCAAATCTCATATTTGGACTGAAATGCAAAAAAAAAATTGTAATTTAAAAAAAAAAAAAAAAAAAATGGCCCCCACCCATCTCCATACCATAGCAGGGCGAAAGCAACGTCAAAACATCAGTTCCCCCCATAGCTCTTAAAGGGCCATCTTCCACTCACTCGTATCCATAACCAGGAAGGAGAAGGCCCGATCGCCTCCGCCGCTACTGTCGGCTCCAGTAAGCGGCAGAGGGCACGGGAGAGCAGCGGGAGAGGGGCCTCTCCCACCGCCGATAACGGTGATCTTGAACCCAATCTGCCGCAGAGGCCACCATTATCGGAAACCGGACCGCCGGCTGAAGACGAAGATGAGGATACCTGGGTTATGGCAGCTAGCTGCTGTCATAACAGAGAGATGCCTCTTCAAAGTGCCGACGTATATAGTCGTGTGGTGGTCCGGAAGTGGTTAAATGTTAGTCATTGGGTAAACGGGAAGCCAATGGGGAGATTGGCAGAGAGGAGTAGCAGACACTGAACGGCTGATAAGGTGGATGAATCTGGCAGCAGCATTTATGATGAACTGAAGGGAGAAAATGTAAAGTTAAATCAATGAGAACAGAGCTGTAATAGTAGAGGCAAGAGATACCACAAGGCTTCTAATTCACTTCTCGGTTGTCATTGGCTAAGAAGGGGCATATTTTGGTGCTGTTGCGGAGGTTGCAGCAGCAGGATTTGGACAGTGATTTGATGTGGGCCTGAAAGAAATCCTTACAAGCCAGGGTGCTAGATGTAATCCTTTTAATGGAAGAGGCACTTGGGGAAGGAAAAATTATGAGCTCAATTTTGAATAGACTAAATTCGAGAAAGCGGTGTGACATCCAAACTAATACAGTATGTCTGCTAGTAAATGATTAATACGTGAGGAGACTTAAGTGGTGAACTGAGGGGTATAGAGATAGATTTGGGTGTCATCAGCATAAGTCATCTGCCTAGTTTGCCTAGTGGTAGCACCAGCCATGGGTGGAGGAGGCAGCAAGAGGTCCAAGAGTAAGGGTTAAAACTAGGGCTGTGCAAATTAACTTTTAATTAATCGATTAATCTTAAATTTTTTTGATGAATCAAAATCTTTTTGATCGATTCAAATTCTTTTGATTGGTACTGACACCTTCGCCGGCTTCTGGGGCTTCAGGGAGTTCCGTTGGAGATCCAGAAATGTCACAGACACCTTTGCTGTGCCTTCATATCTGCATGCCGGCGGGACCTTACTATCTGCCACACGCAAGGGCTGTTACACTTCCCTCTATCACTTCCCTCTATCAACCTGGCATTCTACAACCATCCACTGGGAGTTGTGATAGTTCCCTTCATGGGACATCTACATGCCGACGGACTGATGTTAACCTCTCCTCATCTGGATTCAGCAGTGGTATCGTTGTACACATTTTTATACCAGTATCATACTTAGCTACATGTTTTTATGACTGCTTCTGGTACAGTTTGGTATTACTCGCACCATTTTTACAGTTTATGTAGCTACATCGATTTTATCTCCAGTGCAATATTTATTTTGTTACCTACTTGAAGACTATAAAAGTTTTAATGCTATTCCCATCGAGCCCTGCCTGTGTGTTTTGTGTATCCTGCTATCAATTTTTCAAGTTGTTGGTAGCTGCACTGGGAATCAGCCTGCAAAAAGATCAGCTAAAAGTAGTTGGATCTATATGTGCGTTATAATTAATCGAAATTAGTCGATTAATCGATTTAAAAAAAACGATTAATCGAACAGAAAATTTTGATCAGTAACAGCCCTAGTTAAAACCAATGGTTACTATTCTTTACTATTAGTAAGTCATTTGTGAGTTTTAGGAGAGCCGTTTCTTTGGAGTGTTGCGGAGGAAATGCAGACTGAAGAAGGTTATTCTCAGTGAGGTGGTGGCTCAAGCGATTCTGGGCTAGGCCTTCCAGATGATTGGAGGCAAAAGAGAGCATTGAGATGGGTCTTAGGTTGTCAAGATTGGTGGGGTTCAGTAAAGAGCTTTTTAAGTATGTGGTGACCTGAGACTATTTTAGAGGGTTGGAGAAGATATCAGTAGAGAGGGAGAGATTGAGGATGTGAGTTAGTGTAGGAGGGAAATGTTGAGTGCGCAGGTGAACTTGTAATGTCAGGTGGGGGCGATATCTATACAGTGGAGATGTCTTTACAAATGTTATCTATCCTATTTTTGAAGTGACTTGCGATCGCCAGGGCAGTGAGGGAGTTTGTGGGTGGAGACAGTGAAAGATGAAGAGTTAAAGGTAGAAAACAGTTAATTGGGACTGCATGAGAAGGTGTTAATGAGATTGATAAAATAGGTGTGTTTGACAGCGTATTTTTGGAGGGCAGATTTATACTGGGTAAAGTCCTGCTGGGACTTAGACAACACCAGAATGCTCAGAAAAAAAATGGCCGTACGCTTTAGTATCTGTATTGTAAGACTGTTTGCCATGGTTTTAGTGATCAGGGGCCGGTTCTGTTTGTAGTAATGGGGGAGAGTGCGTCCAGGGAGGACAGTAAACTGTTGTACATTGAAGAGGCTAGGTTGGGGCAGGACATGGGTGAGATTTTGTCATAGAGGTAGTTTGTTGCATAATAGAGAAACTGTTAACTGTTAGGCAGTTGGAAAGAAAGGAGGTGAAGGAGAGGGAGAGAGTGAAGCTAATAAGGTAGTGATCAGAGAGGGGGAAAATGATTGTTGGAAAGATTGCAAGGCGCACATAGGTAAGAAAATACAAGGTCAAGGAAGTTGACATCAGAGTGAGTAGAAGCATGTGGCCATTGTTTTAGGTCAAGAGGAGGTTAGGCTGAAACATTTAGAAGTAGCTGAAATATTAATATTGACAGGGGTGTTGAAGTCACTGAGAATTATGGTGGGAATTTCAGAAGAGAGAAAGTATTGTAGCCAGGCAGAGAAGTCATCAAGGAAGATACATACTGGTCCTGGAGGCCGATAGATCATGGCAATTCTCAAAGAAACTGGAGAAAATAGACAAATACGGCGACCCTCAAATGAGGAGAGGGAGTGAATAACCTGACAGAGCTGGAATCCTTCTATACCTACATACAGTAGTACCTACCTCTCTTCTGTCCACTGGGTCTCAGGGAATGTGTCCAGAGGAGGCTACATGGTTGAAGGGAGCAGGAGAGGCAGAATCAATTCTTGGAGCCAGGTTTCGGAAACAGCAAGAAGGTTAAAGGAGTTATTGATAAAAAGGTCGTGGACAGAGGTGAGTTTGTTGTTACACATAAAGCAGGCATTCCATAGGGCACATGAGAAGGGGAGGTTTGTTCTGGGAAGAAGAGGAAGAGAAACTAGATTGTGTGGATTGCAGTTGCTGCCAGAGGATGGGGGTGTCACCCTCTCTGCTTGGCGATGGTCTTGTAGCCCATTCCAGCATTGTGTAGGTCTACAATCTTGTCCCTGACATCCTTGGACAGCTCTTTGGTCTTGGCCATGGTGGAATCTGATTGATAGCTAGTTACCTGTATAAAAGACACCTGTCCACAGAAGCAGAGATTAGGAGCACTCCCTTTGAGCCCTGATTTTCACTGGAGCATTTTGACATGTAAAATTTAGCGGCCTAATCGGTGCGATGCCGCGTCTGCGACGTTGCACCGATTTCAAAAAGTAGTTTCTGTACTACTTTTTGTGAATTCGGGCTGCTATTTACATTGACATTTGTGCAGAAACCTGCACAGATATCTCTGAAATCATGGGCCGAAATCGGGACTGACATAGTTACATAGTTAGTCAGGTTGAAAAAAGACACAAGTCCATCAAGTTCAACCATAAGAAATAAAATAATAATAATATCGTACAATCACATATACCCAATTCTATACTCACAGTTGATCCAGAGGAAGGCAAAAAAAATACAGCAAAGCATGATCCAATTTGCTACAGCAGGGGAAAAAATCCTTTCTGATCCCCCATGAGGCAATCGGATATTCCCCGGATTAACTTACCTATAAATGTTAGTACCCAGTTATATTATGTACATTTAGGAAAGTATCTAGGCCTTTCTTAAAGCATTTTACTGAGCTGGCCAGAACCACCTCTGCAGGGAGTCTATTCAACATTTTCACAGCTCTTACTGTGAAGAAACCTTTCCGTATTTGGAGGTGAAATCTCTTTTCCTCTAGACGTAAAGAGTGCCCCCTTGTCCTCAGTGTTGACCGTAAAGTGAATACCGCAAAACCAAGTTCACTATATGGACCCCTTATAAATTTGTATATGTTGATTATATCCCCCCTTATTCTTCTCTTCTCAAGAGTGAATAAATTCAGTTCCTCTAATCTTTCCTCATAGCTGAGCTCCTCCATGCCTCTTATCAGTTTGGTTGCCCTTCTCTTCATTTCTCCAGTTCCCCGATATCCTTCTTGAGAGCTGGAGCCCAAAACTGAACTGCATATTCCAGATGAGGTCTTACTAATGATTTGTACATGGGCAAAATTATATTTCTCTCTGGAGTTCATACCTCTCTTAATACAAAAAAAGGACTTTGCTCGCTTTGGAAACCGCAGCTTGGCATTGCATGCCATTATTGAGCTTATGATCTACCAAAACCCCCAGATCCTTCTCCTCTACGGATCCCCCTAGTTGTACTCCCCCTAGTATGTATGACGCATGCATATTCTTAGTCCCCAAAGGCATAACTTTACATTTATCAACATTAAACCTCATCTGCCACTTAGTCGCCCAATTAGACAGAGCATTGAGGTCGGCTTGTAAATTGCAGACATCCTGCAAGGATGTTATTCCACTGCATAGCTTGGTGTCATCTGCAAAGACAGAAATTTTACTTTTGATCTAGACCCAATATTATTTATAAAGATATTAAAAAGTAAGGGTCCCAGCACTGAACCTTGGGGTACACCACTGATAACCTTAGACTATTCAAAGTAAGAATCATTAACCACTACTCTCTGAATTCTGTCTTGTCTTTTAGCCAGTTTTCTATACATTTATAGACTGATATTTCCAAGCCTGTACTTTACCTTACACATGAGCCGTGTGTACGAAACTGTATTGAACGCTTTTGCAAAATCCATGTATACCACGTCCACAGCCACGCCTCTGTCCAAGGTTATACTTACCTCTTCATAGAAGTTGTCAGACAAACCTGATTTCTTTTTGTCTTTCATGAATCCATGCTGTCTGCTGCTTAAAATATTTGTTTTTCCAGCAAGAACTCATCCATGTGGTCTTTTATTATACGCTCCAGTATCTTCCCAGCTATAGAAGTTAAACTAACAGGTCTATAGTTACTTGGTAAAGACTTTGTTCCCTTTTTAAATATAGGCACCACATTGGCCCTGTGACAATCCAGTGGTACTATTCCTGTCATTAATGAGTCCCTAAATATTAGATACAGTGGGCCAGATTCTCAGTGGAGATACGACGGCGTATCTCCAGATACGCCGTCATATCTCTGAGTCCGGCCGGTCGTATCTATGCGCCTGATTCTTAGAATCAGTTACGCATAGATATCTATTAGATCTGACAGGCGTAAGTCTCTTACGCCGTCAGATCGTAACTGCATATTTACGCTGGCCGCTAGGGGCGTGTACGCTGATTTACGCGTCAAAATATGTAAATCAGCTAGATATGCGAATTCACGAACGTACACCCAGCCGACGCAGTACAGTTACGCCGTTTACGTTAGGCTTTTCCCGGCGTATAGTTACCCCTGCTATATGGTGGCGTAAGTGCGGCGTACCAATGTTAAGTATGGCCGTCGTTCCCGCGTCAAAATTTGAAAAAGTTACGTCGTTTGCGTAAGTCGTCCGTGAATGGGGCTGGAGCTGGAGTCCTTGCAGCGTACTTTGGAGCAATGCACACTGGGAAATTACACGGACGGCGCATGCGCCGTTCGGGAAAAACGTCAATCACGTAGGGTCAAGCCTGATTTACATAACACACGCCCACCTCTTCACAATTTGAATTAGGCGGGCTTACGCCGGCCTATTTACGCTATGCCTCCGCAGCGGCACTTGCCTGTAAAAGTTGTGGAGGCGTAACGTAAATAGGATACGTTACGCCCGCACAAATTTGCGCCATTCTACGTGAATCTACCCCAGTGGCTTTGAAATGACAGAGCTCAATTCTTTTAGGATCTGTGGGTGGATGCCATCAGGCCCAGGTGCTTTATCCACCTTTATTCTGTCTAATATTTCTGGACCATATCACTTTTGAGCCATTGTGTATCATTTGAGGCTTTGTCACTACCACCCCCATTATGGACATGAGCTCCCCCATGCTCCTTTGTATACACAGAGCGGAAGAAAGTATTTAATAAATTAGCCTTCTCTTTGTCCCCAGTCACCCACTCTAGATATTTTGTAAAGGGCCTACATGCTCAGACTTGACCTTTTTACTATTAATATATTTGAAGAATTTCTTGGGGTTTGCCCTACTATCTTTTGCAATCTGTCGTTCATTTTGAATTTTTGCATCCTTGATTTCCTTTTTACATATCCTGTTATATTCATTGTAACATTTAAACGACACTAGTGTTCCTTCATTTTTATTTTTTTTAAAAGCTCTTTTCTTATAGTTTAAAGCTTTTTTAACTTTGGCCGTGAGCCACAAAGGTTTTATTTTTAGCCTTTTAAACTTATTGCCCATGGGAATATACTTTGCAGTGAGTTTACAAACAGTCTTTTTGAGGAATTCCCATTTCTGTTCCGTGCCCCTTGATGTGAATATTCTCTCCCAGTCTAAGTCCTGGAGAGCAGCCCTCATCCTTGAAAAATTTGCTCTCCTGAAATTAAGTGTTTTCATCTTTTCCGTATCTTTGTGGTTTTTGCTTACAGCTAACATCAAATGAAATCATGTTATGGTCACTGCTACCCAGGTGTTCTTTTCTCTGAACATTAGAAATACGCTCTGCATGGTTTGAGATTACCAGGTCCAACAGAGCATCATTCCTAGTTGTGGCCTTTATAAATTGTTGCCCTTTAACTGTTCCAGCAGTTAATTTCTGGGTAGTTAAAGCGGGGGTTCACCCTTAGAGGGCACTTTTCCCCCTTCGCTTCCTGCTCGTTATTACTAGGGGAATCGGCAATTTATTTTAAAATATGTGCAGTACTTACCCGTTTACGAGACGCATCCTCTCCGTCGCTTCCGGGTATGGGCTTCGGGAATGGGCGGTCCTTCTTGATTGACAGGTTTCCGAGAGGCTTCCGACGGTCGCATCCATCGCGTCACGATTTTCCGAAAGAAGCCGAACGTCGGTGCGCAGGCGCAGTATAGAGCCGCACCGACGTTCGGCTTCTTTCGGCTACGAGTGACGCGATGGATGCGACCGTCGGAAGCCTCTCGGAAGGCTGTCACTCAAGAAGGAACGCCCGCTCCCGAAGACCCATACCCGGAAGCGACGGAAGAAGATGCAGCTCGAAAACGGGTAAGTACTGCACCTATTTTAATATAAATAGCCGATTCCCCTAGACCGAACGAGCAGGAAGCTAAGGGGAGATTTTTTTTTTTTTTTTTAAATGGGTGAACTCCCGCTTTAAAATCCCATATTATTATCACCGTCCCAGCCCTTTCCATCTGTGCAGGGAGCCGAGTCTCCCCCTCCTCATTAATATTTGGTTGTCTATAACAAACTCAATGATTAGCTTTGACCTATGCACATCTGTATGCAGATCCACCCATAATGCTTCAGACTCATCACTCTCCATCCACCATGTCCTCTTTCACACTCGCTTTAAGATCACTTCTCACATAGAGACAGACCCCCTCCACCTTTCCTTTTTACCCTGTCTTTCCGAAAGAGTGCATAGCCAGGAATATTAACAGCCCAGTCATGTGAGGAATGAAGCCAAGTTTCAGCAATACCAATTACATCATAGCTCTCCTGATGCACCAGAGCTTCCAACTCAGCTATTTTGCTTGGCAGACTTCTGGCATTGGTGAACAAACACTTTACTGCATTAATATATTTTGACCATTCACATACTATCCTCTTGAGTGTTCCGAGATTGCAACTAGGACCTGCTACTCTAATTACCTTGGGTTTATGTGCTTTGGTTACCCTACCACTAATGCCCCAAATACTACCCTCTTGAATATGTTCCACCCCCCGTCGCCTAGTTTAAAAACCCCTCTAACCTTTTGGCCATCCTTATTCCCAGCTGATTTGCACCCTCCTCATTTAGGTGCAGTCCGTCCCTTCTATAGTACTGGTTATCGACTGAGAAGTCGGCCACTTGTTTACTTCCCTAATCTCCCTCTGCCTTTCTGGTGTGGCTCGATGTACCGGTAGTATTCCTGAGAATACTACCTTGGAGGTCCGTTTCCTCAATTTAGCTCCCAAGTCCCTAAAATTGTTCTTTAGGACACTCCATCTGCCCCTCACTTTGTCATTGGTGCCAACGTGCACCATGACAGCTGGGTCTTCCCCAGCCCCTCCCAGTAATCTGTCCACCAGATCCGTGATGTGCAGAACCCGAGAGCCCGGTAGACAACATACAGTTTGGCGCTTCAGGTCTTTGTTACAGATTGCCCTCTCTGTCCTTCTAAGAATTGAGTCCCCTACCACCAGAATCTGCCTTTCCTTTCGCTTCCTCCCCACTCTAACTGGAGAAGTTCTTCCCCTGGCAGCTAGGAGAGTCCCTCAGCTCCAGCAGTGCCAGTCCCTGGCTGGTTTCACCAATGTCACTCAATGGAGCATACTTATTGGGATGCTCCAGTCCTGGATCGGCCTCCGTGGCACTTGCCCCTCTACCGTTCCTGACTGTCACCCATCTACTATTTTCTAGTGCCTGCACCTCTTTGTCTCCACCCACCTCTGTGCTGGCCCCTGCCATCACCTGCTGGGTACATTTCCGGCTCTCCTTTAGTGTGGAGGATCTTCCCAGAGCTGACAGTTGCTTCCCCAGATTCAGAACCTGGGCTTCCAGGGAAACAATGTGCTTACATTTTGCACAGCAGTAATCTCCCTCGGGAGTAAAATCGTTCAAGTTCAGCTGAACTTGCATGGCTTCATTCCCGCAGCTCAGTGTGAACCTGGGCTGAGGGCGTGTTCCTAATCTCAGCTAATTTCCTGCATAGAAGACACCTGGGAGCCAGAAATCTTTCTGATTGATAGGGGATCAAATACTTTATTTCACTCATTAAAATGCAAATCAATTTATAACCTTTTTGAAATGCGTTTTTCTGGATTTTTTTTGTTGTTATTCTGTCTCCTACTATTAAAATAAACCTACCATTAAAACTATAGACTGATAATTTCTTTGTAAATAATAATATACCGTAAAGGAAAAAAGTATTTGATCCCCTGCCGATTTTGTACGTTTGCCCACTGACAAACAACCTCTAGCATTATGGTCTACTAATTCTTTAACTTATCTTAACAATCTATAAATGTGGACCTCTTCCATAAAAACATACCCATTATATACAGTATAACAATAAAGAAAAAAAGTGTTGTAATATAGATGTCAATGGGTAAATGTCATCCTTCATTGAAATATGGAAAAATAATTATAAAGCTGCTTTGGATAATTTATTTAAAGTGCTATCTTTCCCTTTCTTGGGAATTTCAGCTTCCAGTAATCAGACTGAATACATCAGCGTACATTTGTATAAATATATATGGAAATGCCACAATACAGTTTTATTAAACTGCCAGTGCCATTTCACTAGGTGTGATTGGAAGTAACGCACAGTCAGATGTACCTGCCTAACAACTGCATCCTAGCAAGGGAAAAATAGCCAAAATGTAAGTCATGTGGGACTTAAGTGAGAATGAATCATCAGCCCACTGGAGCAAGAAAGCCGTCTTCACACAAGTGCCTGGATGCTTCACATGCTTCCCACGTATAGAATTACACAGAACCTTAATTTATGGTTTCATTTACAGTGTACCCTGATTAATATGTAATTAATATGCACAGTGGTAGGCAAGCATTCATTTGGTGAATTAAGGCTAGTATGTTTCTATGCAAGTACATGATTTATTTTATGCTAATAGGAAAATACAAATTCGTAACCACTCTTGATCTAGAACGTTCAGAAATGAAACTCATTCATTAGTCAAGGCCAACCACACACATTTGCACCAAACAAAACTGCACCTTTAACACAACCTTAACCAAGATCAATTACATAAAGTTTGGAAGCCACACCTCTGCTGGTCAACATTGGCTCAGCTGCCAAATGTGAATCCAAGGTACCTATTCTGTAGCCGTCAGACCCTGCAACAGATAGTCTGGGCCAGATTCACAAAAGAGATACGACGGCGTATCTCCTGTGATCCCCCCGTCCTAACTATGCGGCTGATTCATAGAATCAGTTACGCATAGATAGCCCTAAGATCCGACAGGTGTAATTGACTTACACTGTCGGATCTTAGGATGCAATTCTATGCCGGTGGCGAGGCCATTGCGGTCGGCGTAGAATATGCAAATGACTAGTTACGGCAATCCACGAACGTCCACGTTACCCGTCGCTCTAACTTTACATTGTTTCCGTCGAGATACACTTTGTAAAATTAGGGCTGAGCCCTAAGTGTTCTAAGCAATGTTAAGTATGGCCGTCGTTCCCGCGTCAAAATTTAAAAAATCACGTCGTTTGCGTAAGTCGTCCGTGAATGGCGCTGGACGCCATTTACGTTAACGTCTAAACAAATGACGTCCGTGCGACGTCATTTAGCACAATGCACATTGGGTAATTTTCCCGACGGAGCATGCGCAGTACGTTCGGCGCGGGAACGCGCCTAATTTAAATGGTGCCCGTCCCATTTGAATTAGGCGGGCTTGCGCCGAGCGGATTTACAGTACGTTACACCGCCGCAAGTTTACAGGTAAGAGCTTTGTGAATCAGGCACTTACGCTGTAAACCTGCGGCGGTGTAACGTAAATGGGATACGTTACGCTGCCGTGGAGCAACGTAAATGTATCTGAATCTGGCCCTCTGTTTCCTCTGCGTAGGCATTGACTCAAGACTCCTGGACCAATATCTGACCCAGAATGGTATAGGGAGAAGCATTTCTAGAATTAGGTCTAAGGCTCCTTATTATGTAATCTGTAACAACAAAAAGGCCTGGGAAAGCCCTACTGGGGCCAGCACTAATGAGAAGGCCAAATAAAGCATTCTTTTATGCACCAAACTCCATTATCCTCGCTGTCAGATGCTGGCCAGGTGGGAGGTAAAAAAGTAAAATGTCCCCAGTGGCCATCATGCTGAAGCCACGTCGGTGGCCCTGTTCATCTGTGTATTAACATCTAAGGTGAGATTTCCTTGTTGATGACCGTAATTAATATTTTACAAAGTTAAAGGGGTTTTCCACCTTTTTTTTAAGTTTATTAAAAGTCAGCAGCTACAAAAAAGTGTAGCTGCTGGCTTTTAATAAACAGACACTTACCTGCTCCACGGCTCCAGCGATGTGCCGGCCGGGGCTCCGCTCCTCGCCCCCCCTCGCCGGCCGGCGTCTTTATTCTTAATGTGGGCACCCGACAGTGACAGCTTTCGGCTTCACGGCCGGGCACCCACTGCGCTTGCGCGAGCGGCGCCGTCCGATTGGACAGGCGCTCGCCTACAGGGAGGGGCTGTGAAAAGGCGATTAAGCTAATCGCCTTTCCAGCCCCTCGGCGGAAGGAGGAAGTGGGACAGGAAGCCCCCACTCCCCCCCAAAAAAATTACATGCCAAATGTGGCATGTAAGGGGGCGAGGAGTGGGTTAAGCGGAAGTTCCATTTTTAGGTGGAACTCCACTTTAAAGTTGTTGTAAAGCTTCAGATTATATATATATATATATATATATATATATATATATATATATATATATATATATATATATATATATATATATATATATATATATATATATAACAACAAACATGTTATACTTGCCTCCACTGTGAAGTTAGTTTTGCACAGAGTGGCCCTGATCCACGACTTCTGGGGGTCCCCCTAGCGACTCCTCCTCTTAACAGATAACCCCCTAGGAGAAGCACTCTCCCAGAGGGGGTTACCTTGCGGGCATGCTACAGAGTCCAGCATTTGCATCTATAGACACGAATGCCGGACTCGGCCCCCCCCGTCATTGGATTTGATTGATCGCAGCACAGTCATTGGCTCCTGCTGCTGTCAATCTATCCAATCAAGAGCCAGGACCCCATGCAGCGAGGAAGAGTATGTCTCCGCCGAGTGAATGAAGGGGGCTCTAGTAAGTAAAATGGGGGGGGCTGGTCACTGCCAGAAGTTTTTCCCCCGGATGCATAAGACTTATTTATGCAATTAAATAAAGTTAATTGTGCTCAAATACAAAATATATGAACACCTGTTCAGAATGTTGTTTTCACAAGTAAGGGCCAATCATCACTGTCCAGACCGAGGATCAGGAGTCATGCAGCCTCACAGAACAGTCAGAGCAGAATGAAAACTCCTCTCACAAGCTTTAACCAGTTTATATATTTACTTAAATGATTACATTTCCATGTTGTGTGTAGTGTGGGAGACCAGACATAGGCAAGCTGGCAAGTGGTTTGAAGTATTACTATACCCAGGACCCTGCATTCACCAACTGTAAATGTATATCATTACTTCATAGTTAATGACCAGGGTTATGGCTGTAGCTAGATGCCACAACCCTGGCGGTCGTCTTTCTGATAAAAACGATCCCAGTGAGATCCCTTTTATAGACAGCGCGGGAGCGGTGCCCTTTTTTGCAACATCATCTATCACATTTTACTAAAAAAAAAATTAGGCTAACTTCACGGTTTTGACTGATCAAAGTTTTTTTTTTTCTCCAAAAAAAATTGCGTTTGAAAGACCGCTGCACAAACACAGTGCAACATAAAATATTGCAACGACTGCCGTTTTATTTTCTAGGGTCTCTGCTAAAAAAAAATTATATAGATAGAGAATGTTTGGGGGTTCCAAGTAATTTTGTAGCCAAAAATACAGATTTTGGCTACAAAATGTCAGAAAAAGGGGCAGTATACCATAGGCTTAAAATGTTCTTGGTTCTTTGTAATTGTATATATATATATATATATATATCCTTTCCCTAATATGGTTGGAACTTAACCACTTTACATCCCACCGATAGTCAAATGACGTTCACAGATGGGATCTCCTATCCTGGGTGGATGTCGTATGACGTCCTGGGCTTTCCGGCTGCCTAGGCGGCGGGCACCCGCGGCATTGCTTGGGCCCCGGTGTGCACGCCTGGCGGGTGCGATGTCAATCACGTCAGGACCGTGGATCTGTGTGTGTAAACACACAGATCCACGTCCTGTCAGAGGTGAGGAGACGATGTGTTCCCAGTACAGAGGAACACAGATGAGTCCCCTCCCCCTACAGTTAGAATCACTCACTAGGGAACATATTAACCCCTTTATCGCTCCTAGTGTTAACCCCTTCCTTGCCAGTCACATTTACACAGTAATCAGTGCAGTTTTATAGCACTAATAGCTGAATAAATGTGAATGGTCCCAAAAATGTGTCAAAAGTGTCCAATATATCCGTCACAATGTCACGGTCACAATAATAAAAAAAAAAAAAAAAAAAAAAAAAAGATCGCCGCCATTACTAGTTAAAAAAAATGCAATAAATCTATTCCTTATTATGTAGACGCTATAACTTTTGCGCAAACCAATCAATATACGCTTATTCCTTTTTTTTTTTTACCAAAAATATGTAGAATAATACATATCGGCCTAAACTGGAGGAAAAAAAATAAAAAACATTTAGATATTTACTAAATTAAAAAAAATGTATTTTTATTCAAAATTGTCGCTCTTTTGTTCATAGCTCAAAAAAAAAAAAAAACGCAGAGATAATCAAATGCCACCAAAAGAAAGCTCTATTTGTGGGGGGGGGGGGAGGGAGAGTCAATTTTTTTGTTTGGGAGCCTCGTCACACGACCGTGTAATTGTCAGTTAAAGAGACTAAGTGCCGAATTGCAAAAAGTACTCTGGTCAGGAAGGGGGTAAATTCTTCCAGGGCCGAAGTAGTTAATATTAATAATATGGTGGTAACTGTTATTTTTTTATTCCTTTTTGCAGTTTCAAGTATCAAGCTGGCATTTTCTTTACCATTTTAAGGGTGCCCCCTGGTGTTTTTTTCCCACCATTATACTCTATTCAAGTAAAGTACCAATTGAAAAAGTGAAGCAAAAACTGCAATCCTCTCTGACATTTAGCTCTCAGATATAGAGATATAGAGATATATATATATATATATATATATATATATATATATATATATATATATATATATATATATATATATATATATATATATATATATATATATATATATATATATATATATATATATATATATATATATATATATATATATATATATATATATATATATATATATATATATATATATATATATATATATATATATATATATATATATATATATATATATATATATATATATATATATATATATATATATATATATATATATATATATATATATATATATATATATATATATATATATATATACACACACACACACATTACAGTCTGGTTCAGTTATACCTCATATTCACCAAAAAAAAGACCTGGTTTTACATAATTTTGAGACCTTTTTGTCCCCAACATAACAGATGATTAATAAATACTGGGGTAAGCATGATCTGGCTAAAACTGTATACTTTGAGATGTATGAATACTATATTTGATAAATCACCTTTTTTTGGTCATTTATACTCTTGTCTTCCTCAATACAGTTTTAAAGTACTAGCAGCTGCTACCCCCAATGAAGCCTAAAGGGTGAAACATGTTGGGAGCACCAACCTCAGTACTACTGTATTATACGAGGATAAAGAGAACATGTTATTATAATGTTTTTTAGCATGGAATTTTTTATTATTGTAGCTGATCAAATGTTAGAACATGATTAAAAGTACAAATTTTAAGGTTAAAACAAACCAGCATTACTACCTTCTCATTAAGCAAATGCTACTTACTGAGCTATATCTTCCTCCTGCTTTAATTCTTCCACTCACTAAACTACAAAAGTGTACAGATAATGACTTTATATACTCAGGCTTGGTGATCTGCATGTTTCAAGTAAGTAAGAAAGCGTAAAAAAAAAAAAAAAAAAAAAAAAATAATGAATACCTCTTGGAGTTGCTCTTTAAATATCTTATCAGACCAAGGTGATTTTCAGCTCAGGCGATTGCTGGACGATTCAACTAAAATCTCAGGATTTATTTTATTCTGCAGAACTGAAATTTTACTACCCAAGCCTTTATAAACATTTCACTCAAACAGCAAACATGAAACAGAGCAAACGTCACTGCCGTTTAAGGCTGCTTTCACACTAAAGTACTTCAAAGCAAAAAAATAGCGCCTGAAAAGCACCTTGAAAGTGCCTCTCCTCTCACTCCAATGTGAAAGCCCAAGGGAAGGACGAAAAAAAAGTCCTGCTAGCCGCATCTTTGCAGCACTTTATAAGAGATTATATATATATATATATATATATATATATATATATATATATATATATATATATATATATATATATATATATATATATATATATATATATATATATATATATATATATAATCTCCTTAAGCGCCCCTGCCCATTAAAAATCAATGGGCAGCGGGGGCAAAGTGCCACTTTTTCAGCCGCTAGCGGGGGTTAAAACCTCTGCAAAAATTAAGGAAAATACCACGCTTTACCGCCGACGCCTCAGTGTGAATGCAGCCTAAGGGCTCTTTCACATGGACGTGTCTGTGTACGGACTTCGCTTTACTCAGCGGGGATTGCTCCGTTGACAGCTTAGGCAGATGACATCTTAGTCTCTGCACACTGTGCAGGGACCGACCGACCTGCAAGAGCGCTGCTCTCCACCTGTCAGTTTTCATCCGATCGCCAGATGGATGGAAAATAGGGTTTCCATCCGTCTGAATTTAGCGGATCGGATGTCAGCGAGCATGTTGCCGCTGGCATCCATCGCTCCATAGTGGATCAGTAGATTCCTGCAGCGGGGGGTGATAGGTGTATTTGAACCGTGGTTGCCACTCTGCCTGTGCAAAGTAATGACGAACTGAAAGAAGCATATCCACACATGCAGAACTTACCGTTCCTAACACTAAGTTTCGGTCCTTACTGTTGCGGTGCTGGAAACAGCATGCAATTTGGACAGGAATTACACTGCATTCCTGTTCAAATCGCATGCAATTCTTTGCATTTTGTATGGCTCAAATCGCACCACACCGACACAAAAAGGGAAGGCATCTTTCTTTTTTTTCCCCCCGCACTGGAATCAGATCGCATAGGTGTTCAAATACATGCGATCCAATTCAGCCAATCGCACTGCATTTTGGGGTGTCGTTGACAGACACTCGCTGAGGTTCGCATGAACACAGTGCAATTGTGATCTTGTGCGGGAACCACACAGGAATCACAGACTCCTGCACTGCATCAGTGTGAGCCATCACTTAGGATGGATATCCAAACCTTGGTGTATCTTTCTGCATCCTGCGGTGATCATCCATCTCTAACCCCAGGAAACTGCTGCACGTGCACTTACCCAGATAGCCATGGCTGCTGTCAGCTTGTCTTTCATTTGCATGAGCAGAGTGGCTGCAGCTAAATGTAAACATAGGTGAGATTTGGGCAGCAAGAATCAGCTGATCTGATCGTGAATTGCCAGTGTACTTGAGGCTTTAAGCTGGCCATACATCAGGGGTTGACAAATTTGCTTGGAATATAGGAGCCAGGTAAAAAAGTTAGGAGCCAGAAAACGCACCCGTCCCGACGAGCTTGCGCGCAGAAGCGAACACATACGTGAGCAGCGCCCGCATATGTAAACGGTGTTCAAACCACACATGTGAGGTATCACCGCGATCGGTAGAGTGAGAGCAATAATTCTAGCCCTAGACCTCCTCTGTAACTCAAAACATGCAACCTGTAGATTTTTTTTAAACATCGCCTATGAAGATTTTAAAGGGTAAAAGTTTGTTCCACGAGCGGACGCAATTTTGAAGCGTGACATGTTGGGTATCAATTTACTTGGCGTAACATTATCTTTCATAATATTAAAAAAAATGGGGATAACTTTACTGTCGTCTTATTTTTTAATTAAAAAAAGTGTAATTTTTTCACAAAAAAAGTGCGCTTGTAAGACCGCTGCGCAAATACTGCGTGACAGAAAGTATTGCAACGATCGCCATTTTATTCTCTAGGGTGTTAGGATAAAAAATATATATAATGTTTGGGGGTTCTAATTAGAGGGAAGAAGATGGCAGTGAAAATAGTGAAAAACAACATTAGAATTGCTGTTTAACTTGTAATGCTTAACTTGTAATACCAACGGCCACCACCAGATGGCACCAGCTCACATCTGGTGGTAATAACTTGTAATACCAACGGCTCACCACCAGATGGCTCCAGCTCAAAAAAAAAAAAAAAAAAAAAAAAAAAAAAATTTTTTTTTTTTTTTGCCCCCCCTTCCAATTCAAGTCGCCAGGACCCTATTTCTAGTCGCCATGGCGACCGGGATTTGTCGAGCCCTGCCATACATTATACAATTTTCTTCTTCAATTTCCTTTAGAATTACCTACAACTGTGCCTGTTTGCATACACAATGGAAAGTGCCATATTATATGGCTTTGATAAACCTAAAGGAACGTTGTAGAAGAAAATTGTATAATTTATGGCCAGCCTTAGATTCAAACTGCAGTCATACAGGGAAATACATTGAAACTACAAAAAGTAATGTACATTTGCCATTTTATTTTTTATCAAAGACAATTCAGCTTGTTCCTAAGAATGTTTATTTTCCGAAAATAATATTTTCTTAAGAAAAAGGTTAATAAAAATGGCTCCATAGAACCTAAATAAGTTTATTCACTAATCATGCGGTTATATTTTTGAAATACAAAGAGGTATTTGAAGTCAAACTAATTTAACATGTTTAGGCT
The DNA here is from genome assembly GCF_905171775.1 of Rana temporaria. Classification (NCBI taxonomy): domain Eukaryota; kingdom Metazoa; phylum Chordata; class Amphibia; order Anura; family Ranidae; genus Rana; species Rana temporaria. The sequence continues at coordinate 153,691,888 of NC_053493.1, read as the reverse complement.
TTGTTTTGAAAAATGACAGATGCTTAATTTAGAAAAAAAATTCAAATACAACTGTATTTAAATGCAAAAATATTGAAATGCACCTAAAAGCAAGACTTTTTTGTAGTTTTGGATAGAGTTGTGAGGGGAGTAAGAACCTTTGGCAGACCTTTGTCGGTGTCCCCACTAGGTGACCATTGTCAACTGGGACTAAAAAAAAAAAAAAAAAAGAGAAAATATCCCAAATTTTAGATATGTGGGTAGAAGCATTGAGGGGACACTTTCAAATAAAGACACTTGTGCCCAGGAGTGAATTAAAGACACTTCTTAAAATCTCTGAAATGCGACAGATGGACTTGTATTTGTAACCATTTCCTACTTATCCAAAATGAAAAAGTTTTGTCTTTAGATAGATTTTAAATTCTTTCATCTCCATCTCCGTAAAGATATTTCACTTCTGTGCCCATAATATACATTCTTGTGATGCCAGGGCACCCAGTTCCACTGTAATATACAGGATGGGGGAAGTGATGGATTGTTGAACTTCACAACCCATTCATACTTCAGGGCCTTCTCCTCCAGGTACAAGCTACAATGAGGAAAAAAAAGGGAAAACAAAAAATGTGAAATCTGAAAAAATATTTGAAAAGTTTATATTCTTAAAGTGGATGTAAACCCACTCTCATCCCTTCGAAAACTACTGTCATAGTGCTGATCTATAAAGGATATACATGCCTTCTGCATGTATCCTCATCTGTCAAATGCCCCCCTCTGTCTGTTATAAGAAGTGAAAAACTGCAGCTTCTGTGGGTGGATCTGTTGTCTGGCTCTGTGGGTGGAGTCGTGATGTCAGTAGACTGCCCGCCCTCCTCTACACTCCCCTTGTCAACATGCATTTAATCCTATGTATTCCTTACACCAAATTCTGCTACGATCACTAACATACAGTCAAAATCCAGAAAAGTAACCACATGACTTCAGAAAAGGAGTGAGGGTGGAAATGAAAAAATAATGCCCGCCTCCAGGCTAGTGCATGAGATATGTAAATAACCTGTCACTCACAGCAAGGGGGCAGAACGGACTAAGGTTTTTTTCTCTGCAAGTCTTTTATTGCACTGAACAATAAAAAAAAGGATTGCTCAAAGCTGGATTAACTATGTGGCAAGACTGGGCACAGATGATAGGAAATCTTATACTGTACATTGTGACAAACAAAAAAAATAATTCAGGTTTACATCCACTTTAAAAACGGTACTATGCTATATATACATTTATTGCACAATATATGTATATAAAACGCTGCACTAAGTTTATGTTGAAAATAAATTGTGAAATAAAGTTCATGTGTCCAAAAAAGTGACTAAACAAATCTGAACAAAACGCAACTAGTGCAAACTTAAAATTTCATGCTTGTGTATAAAAAAAAAAAATCTGCTCACCCCCCCCCCCAAATCATAACCGGTCTGAAAGGACACAATAGTAACTTTGACGGAGATGATGGCCTACACTTCCAGCCGTGCAAGTAAGCACAAAGCATCAATCCACCACTATCCAGGAGGCTCAGGCCATATTCAATGCCCCTCAAAGCAATGATATTACATCTGGACACTCTTGTTGCATTCCTTGAATAATAATTTCACCTCTAAGTCACTATGGGGTTTATTTACTAAAGACAAATCCACTTTGCACTGCAAGTGCACTTGGAAGTGCAGTCGCTGTAGATCTGAGGGTGACATGCAAGGAAAATAAAAAACAGCATTTTTGCTTGTACACGATTGGTTAAAATCAGCAGAGATTCCCCTAATTTTAGATGCTTCCTTCATATCTAAAGCAACTGCCCTTCCAAGTGCACTTGTACTGCAAAGTGGATTTGCCTTTAGTAAATCAACCCCAATGTGCTCAAACTGAGGATAAACAGCGCAAGGAGACAAATCATTAGCAGAATATGCCAATTGGGGGGGAAAGCACATAGTGACCGATGAGGTGAAATTAACTAGATTTTAAAGTCTTTTTTTTCTATTAAAATAACAAACATGTTATACTCACCTGCTCGGTGCAGTGGTTTTGCACAGGGCAGCCCAGATCTTCCTCTTCTCATGTCCCTGGCCCCTCCCTCCTGTTGAGACGAGCTACAGCTCCGTGTATCCATTCAGAGAGAAAAAGAAAGAGCCGCAGTTTCACCCCCCCCCCCCCATCCCTCTCTCCTGATTTACTAACTGACAGCAGGGGGAGCCAATGGCACCACGCTACTGTCTCAGCCAACAGACACGCCGAGTCAAGATGACATCTCGCTCGGCGTGGACCAGGTAAGTTCTCTTCTACTCGTTCCGAGGTAAGTATTTCATAATGAGCCAATATGCGGTGCATACTAGCTCATTATGGCTTTTGCCTTGCAGGTTTAAAAAAAAAAAAAAAAAATTGTATATGCGGGTGTACAACTGCTTTAATGCCTCTTCGAAGGCCTGCCTCCAACTATCAGATGTGGACACATGAAATATATTACATTTTTCAACATGGACATTATTACACAGTAGAAGTAAATGTAAGCACGAGAAGTGGCGAGTGAGTGAAAAACTTATATAGCACAACACATGCGAACTGAATCGCCTCTGGGCGCTGTATCCATGTCATGGGTAAAGACCCTTTGACCTCAGAAGAGATGGGTTTTAATCTTTCTCCTGAAGGCCAAGTGGTCCAACTCCGATCGGATGCTGGTTGGAAGAGCGTTCCACAGTCGAGGTCCCTGGACTGCAAATCTTCTATCTCCTTTGGACTTGTATCTGGCTTTGGGTATCCGGAATAGGTTTTGATTGGAGGATCGCAGAATGCGATTGTGGGCTTTTATTTTTTCGCATAGATATTGGGGGGCGTTACCTTGAATACACTTATGTATTAGGCAGAGTGCCTTGAAAGCGATTCTGTCTTTTACTGGCAACCAATGAAGGGCTCTCAGTGAAGGTGAGATTGATTCCAATGTTTTTTTGCCGGTCACTAGTCGAGCGAGTGATTTGGTAAAGGGATATGTCTAAAGCTCTGCATCAATTTACATATATTGTTAATTTTTTAACTGTGGGCGATCACAGAGATCAAGTCTGCTTTTCGTAGATCGATAGAATTGGTTACTCAGTGACACTTATTACTATTCTTAAAAGCGGAACTAAAAATGTACATTGAATTGATGCCTTGAATGATAACAGTTACCAGCGTGCTTACGTTAGCTCTCTGCCAAAATGTCAAGCAATCAAAAGGCAGTTGTCATAGCTGAGCACATTTGCAGATCAGACACAGGCTAAGATAGCAACTTAATTTGCTGCAAATAAACGGCAACATACCAATTGCATCATCTCCAGTTTTCCATATTCACATTCCATGATAAACTGCATTCAATTACATGGCATATAATTGAATGCAGTGTCTAGCATGTCTACATATCTGGTAGCCAACGATGTGGGTTTGCCAGTGTGGTAGGAAGAGGGACACAGTAGATTAGTATACGAGCATGCCACAAATGGTGGCATAGGCTAGTAAAGCACATCTTTCCTGGTGAAGGCTGGTATTTTAGTCTGCTCCAAAAAGTAGAGGAACTGGTATTTTATATACTAAAGTAATTTGGCAACAGGCTGTTGTGCCATTATGCGGTTGTTGGAAACATATACACAAAGTATGATAACCATGGGTAAAGCTTGGGGACAGTGCCATGGTATTTGAAAGAGCACATACAGTAGTTTGATAAACTTACCATGGTTATATTGTTTCCATTTAGCAAGATTTGATCAAGTTTTGTAATTCGTCTTCCCTCAGGTGTGATTTCACTAAAAAAAAGTGAAAAAAAAAAAAAACCACATTAAAGAAATAGAATACCCCTTCAGTGAACACAAACTCATATTATTGCAATGTTTGCCTTAAAGCTCATTGTATCTTGTCCCCCGTTCATCTCATGTCTGTGGATTCTAGTCTCCACTGGCCGAAAAAAATGCTTCATGTTCATGCCAAAGGGGGGTTTTCTGTAATGCACCCTAGGTCAGCCATGAGCCCTGACCTTCACTGCTGTCATGTAGCCACAGGAAAATTAATTAAGCCAGTCAACTATTTTAGGGAGAAGATGAAACTAAAAGGGAGACACAAGCAGTGTGACCCATCTCAACATCTAGTGCAGGCAGGAGTTTTGCAGGCATATACGAGGCAAGTGTGTTTAACCACTTCAACCCAAGGATGTACCGGTATGTCCTAAGGGTTTTAGGTGGCTTTACCAGGACGATGCCTACGGCTGTAGGCATCATCCTGGTATCAACATTTTCAGCTGATGACAGGTTTTCATGTAGAAGTTATCAAAGTGGCTATATAGCCACTTAATCATTTCTACGGGTGGCAGAAGTGATCCTGGAATCACCACCGCTCAGATGCCGAGTGCACTCAGGGGGAGGAAGTTACATCCATACCCACCTCCCCCTCTGATGTTAGAAACCAGAAGTGACATTTCATCACTTCTGGTTTGAGGTTTACAAGCAGTTACTGGCTTGCAAAGAATTTAATTAGAGACGCACCAAAATTTCAGCGGCCGAAACAGACAAAAATGTCATTTTGCCAATTATCAAAAAGATGCCTAGAATGGCGCAGAATTTTACTGTGCTTAACCACTTAAGGACTGAGCCTGTGTTTGACATTTTTTTTTTTTGCTAGAAAATTGCTTAGAACCACCAAACATACACCCTAGAGAATAAAATGGCGGTCATTGCAATACTTTGTCACTGAATTTGTGCAGCGGTCTTGCAAGCGCACTGTTTTTGGGGGGGGGGGGGAAATTTTTACTTTTGAATTAACAAAAATAAAACAGTAAAGTTTTATTTTATATTGTGAAAGAACGTGACAGAGTAAATTGATACCCAACATGTCACGCTTCAAAATTGTGCCCACTCGTGGAATGGCGTCAAACTTTTACCCTTAAAAATCTCCATAGGCGACGTTTAAAAAAAAAAAAAAAAAAAATCTACAGGTTGCATGTTTTGAGTTAGAGGAGGTCTAGGGATAGAAATATTGCTCTCGCTCTGACAATCGCAGCGATACCTCACATGTGTGGTTTGAACACCATTTTCATATGCGGGCGCTGCTCACGTACGCGTTCGCTTTTGCGCGTGAGCTCGTTGGGACGGCGCGCTTAAGAAAATCTTTTTTTCTTTTTATATTTGGATCACTTTTATTCCTATTACAAGGAATGTAAACATCCCTTGTAATAGAAAAAAAAGAATGACAGGTCCTCCTAAAAATGAGATCTGGGGTCAAAAAGACCTCAGATCTCATATTTGGACTTCAATGCATTAAAAATAAAAAAATTGTCATTTGAAAAAAAATAACAAAAATTTCCCTTTAAAACGTCACTTCCGCCCTGCAGTGATAGAGACGGGTGGGGGCCATCTTCCCTTCACTCCGGTAAGCTGCGGAGGGCACTGGAGAGCGGTGGGAGGGCATTCTCCCACCGCCGATAAAAGTGTTCCATCTTGCGGCGTATCCGCCGCAGGGACCACTTCTCTTGTAGCGAACCGCCCGCTGAAGAAGAGGATACCGGGGTTATGGTAGCCATCTGCTACCATAACCCCGGTATTCCTCTTCAAACAGAGAACGTAAAACTGCAGCGGGCAGTCCGGAAGTGGTTAAACGCATCAAAAATGTAACAGGTGCATTATTGATGCATTGTTGTTGTGTTTTCAATGCATTTCAATGGGGTGGTGCATTTTGGTACTCTTTTTAAACTGACCAAAAATGCATTTTTTCTTGAGCTAGTGGTGGAACCAAGAATTTGTTAATGGAAAGCATTAAAATAGATCTAGCAACAATGGACACCCCAGGGAAAACAAATCCACCCCAGCACCAATTGACCCTCCAGCAGCCAGCAACATTAGACTTAGACATTAGACCCTCCCTCAACAGTAAAACCCTCCCAGCAGTGAAGACCACCGCAGTAACAATAGACCCCCTTCTGCAAAAATGGATCCTTGCGAAAGCATATGCAAACGGTGATTGCAGCACACGTGAGGTATTGCCACAAACAGAGAGCAATAATTCTAGCACCAGACCTCATATCACGCCTAAAAGCCTTTACAGGTTACCAGTTTAAAGCATCACACAGATTTTTTAGGTAACGCCCGTACTATAGGCATATGTTGTGTAACCATTTACTCAGTGTAACATCTTTTGTATTTACCAAAAAATAAATGAGTATTAAATTGTGTTTATGTCCAATTAAATTCAATAAATTGTATGTAATCCTATAAATGTACTCAGCATAAATTTTTTATAGTGTTGGGGGGGTCATTTTCTAGCAAGTAATGTCAGAATTGGCCTGGGCGTAAAGTGGTTAAAAGTTAGCTTTCCAAAAATATACTTACAATTCTGTGACATCCTCTAGGACCATATCTGGAATGCAGAGTGAAGGATGAAACCAGAAAAGTGGCACAGCTACTGCCATGTTAGAGTCACTACAGTACAAATGAATTGATTAAATAAAAAAAATAAAATAAAACACACCCCTACATCTTAATGTACGTTATCTCAAAATAAATTAACTTACTGTATACATGTACTGCAACACACATACAATACAAAAAACACACACGTACTATAGCACACCGCGAGTGGCGTCGCTAGGGTTGGCGTTACCTGGTGCGGTAAAACATGGTAGGGGTGAAATACCATTTTTTACCACACCACCGCGGCTCTCCCCCCTAGCCTGCTACAGTGGAGTGACAGTAGCCACTTGGCATGCTAATGCATCAGTCTCTCTCCTGTCTAACCTGCCACAGTACACTTGATGGTGCACAAGGCTCAAACATGCGCCCACCACAAGCCCCCCACAGGGGAGGGGGGGGGGGGGACACACCACATTACAGGGTAGGTGAGGCCAAATTGCACAAACAATGGGAGGGGCTTACAAAGCCATTTTTAAATACCATGAGTTCAGAAGTACACTACATACAAAGTGCAGCGTTCAGGAACGCGGTACAGCCAGGCGCAGAGGATCGCCATGTACAGCCAGGCTGCAGAGGATCGCCATGTACAGCCAGGCCCCCGCCCCCTCCCTCAGAGATACTGCTGGGCAGGGAGGACTGTGCACACCATCAGAAGAGCCGGGCGCTGCGACCTGTTGTGGGTGAAAACAGTGAGCCGCACGCAAGGGGCTATCACTGGAGGTGGTCGCGGGCCAAAAAGGAGGGGGTGACACCAGAGCTGGCAGGTGTCACCCGGGTGCGGGCCGCACCCCCCATAGCGACGCCACTGCACACACCAATGTGAAGGCTTTGTGCACTGGCTGCATTTTCACAAACGGTGTGGATAGGCACTAAAGGCTAAAATAAATCCCCTAATCCTTGACCCCAACATATTTAGGCCTGGGTCACACTAATACAATTTCTGGTTTGACTTGAATCACACAGCACGATAAAAGAAATCACGTTGTTTTCAAATGGTGTTCGTTCACATCAATGTGACTTTGGAAAAGGTTCCTGTGCCATTTTGGTGCGATTCCAGTGCGATTCTGGCCACAAAGAATATACAAACCTCATCAAGGTTGCATTCAAGCAGCACTATATACTCGCACCAAAAGTTGGATAAAAATCACTTCAGCATTGTGAGCCTAGCCTTACTTTGCCCTTAAGATAGGGTCCCAAAAAATAAACTAACATTTTGTCCTGTACTCAGGTCATCCTGTAGATCCTCTAGGGAAATTCCTGTCCCAAAACATACCAGCACCTATTTGACATAACACAATTGATTTGGATTTTCCAGCTGACGCGGTCAACTGAGCATTAGGGAGTTATATCCTGCATACGAACCACAGGTGGGTTTATGCTTAATGGCTAAATAATGCTACAGGGCAAAAAGCTTCTAGGTAAAACTTGCAGAAACTAAAATAGAACATTAGCCAATAATGACAGTTTTCACAATACTATCAAACCTTAAGAGTAATTGCAGTCTGCTCACACAATTTGTAATAATGTAATCTCGGCCATTCTGAAGCTTCCCTCCAACCACTTTGCATATTTTATATATACTGCGATTCTGTACTTGCCAAATATGCTGCAGAAATCTCTCTCCACCCATTTTAACTGTGGGCAACTGAAGCTGCTGCCTGTTCACTTCCTGGATTTATACACACACACACACACACACACACACACACTTCCAGCCCTGTAGCTCTCATTGGCCCTCATGAATCACACCCCCACCCTCCTGATAATGGGCTGTATAAGGTATTTACTGGCAGGAAAAAAACAAAAAAATGTACTATGCAAAGTTAAAACAAGGGCAGAGGATTTAATAGATTGAAAGATGGGGGGAAAAAATAAATTTGCTTTAAATCCACTACAATATAGGTACATATATTAGTACTGCAGATACAAAATCCTGCATTAGTTTTAAAATATGGCAAAAAGCACCCTCTAGAGGCAGTATGAAAGTACCACACTCAAAAGATGAAAGCCCTGTTCCTATACAAAACAAAGATACAGTGTCTCACAAAAGTGAGTACACCCCTCACCCCTATTTTATTATATCTTTTCATGTAACACTGAAGAAATTACACTTTGCTGCAATGTAAAGTAGTGAGTGTACAGCTTGTTTAACAGTGTATATTTGCTGTCCCCTCAAAATAATTCACACAGCCATTAATCTCTAAACAACAAAAGTGAGTACACCTCTAAATGAAAATGTCGAAATTGGGCCCAATCAGTAATTTTCCCTCCCCAGTTTCAGGCGACTCGTTACTGTTACAAGGTCTCGGGTGTGAATGGGGAGCAGGCATGTTAAATTTGGCGTCATCCCTCTCTCTCTCATCCAGGTCACTGGAAGCTCAACATGGCCCCTCATAGCAAAGAACTGAGGATTTAGGGGAAAAAAATAAGGAATTGTTGCTCTACATGAAGATGACCTAGGCCAGTGATGGCGAACCTTGGCACCCCAGATGTTTTTGAACTACATTTCCCATGATGCTCATGCAATCTGCAGTGTAGTTGAGCATCATGGGAAACATAGTTCCAAAACATCTGGGGTGCCAAGGTTCGCCATCACTAGTCTAGGCTATAAGATTGCCAAAAAGTTGAGCGCACATGCTCAGAGCCATAGCCAGAAGTTGTCTTTGGGGAAATAGACGTACGAGTGCTGCCAGCATTGCTGAAGAGGTTGGGGAGGGAGGGTCAGCCTGTCCGTATTCAGACCATACACCGCATCAAATTGGTCTGCATGGCTGTCGTCCCAGAAGAAAGTCTCTTCTGAAGATAATGCACAATAAAGCCTGCAAACAGCTTGCTGAAGACAAGCAGACTAAGGACAGGATTACTGGAACCATGCCCTGTGGTCTGATGAGACCAAGATAAACTTATTTGGTCTGGATGATGTCAAGTGTGTGTGGCGGCAACCAGGTGAGGAGTACAAAGACAAATGTGTCTACAGTCAAGCATGGTGGTGGGAATGTCATGGTTTGGGGCTGTATGAGTGCTTCCGGCACTGGGGAGGAACCATGAATGCCAACATGTACTGGGACATACTGAAGCACAGCATGATCCCCTCCCTTTGGAGACTGGGCCGCAGGGCAGTATTCCAACATGATAACGACCCCAAATACACCTCCAGGACGACCACTGCCTTGCAACAGAATCTGAGGGTAAAAGTGATGGACTGTCCAAGCATGTCTCCAGACCTAAACCCTATCGAGCATCTGTGGGGGCATCCTCAAATGGAAGGTGGATGAGATATTACAAGCACCTACTAGTAAGCCTATATTAAGGCTTACCTGTAGGTGCTTGTAATATCTCTCAGAGCTGCACAGTCTAGGAGATATTTGAAAAATCGCCATACGGCGATTTCTTCTGCGCATGCGCCGAGTTAGAAAGGACACATTGTGCCGTTTCTAACTCGAGTCATGCCGTGAGTGGCGGCTCCCATGTGCGGGAGTGACGTCACGCGACTCCGGCCCCTCACAGAGCCGGAGCTCGCAGCCCTGGAAGGAAGAATGGACGCTCGCTACTCGCGAGGAAGACGGGGACATCGCAGGCTTCTCCTGCAGGCAAGTGTCACATAATGGGCTACTATGCAATGCATAGTAGCTAATTATGCTTTACCTTTGCAGGGAAACAAAGAGGAAGCAACACCCATCAGGGTTTACTTCCTCTTAAAGCTTTGCCAATAAAACCCAGAAGCTGATTGGTTACTATGCAGCGCTGTACCAGATTCTATGAGCACCGGTTTTAGTAAATCTTCAAAACTAATGTGTGTGTGAAACCAGCATATATTAAATGAAAAAGTGCCACAATAGAATTTAAAAAAAGTCCATAACAGGTGTCACTCCATTTGAATCCATAGAAGCTGAGCCCTTCAGTAGAAAGCACGATTGCTCTATTCACCAAAACATTTCCACAGAAACAGCCAAGAAATAAAGACCAAAGGGCCGCTTACCAGATCTGTTATTATGGAAAACGTATACGCACACACAGGAGGGATCACTCAGGCAGGGATGGTATGTTCACACATTCATCCACTCTCCGAATCCTCTCCTCCGACAGTTCCAAATGCGCCGGTATACTTCGTGGGACCCTTATCAGGGTAGGTGCGCTCGTGAGGAGTATTTATAAAGGGAAGAAAGAAGACTTCATAGTGCAGTACTGCTAAAAATCAAGATTTCTTTATTACATTTGATGAGCAACTGGCATCCAGATAAAAATGGTTTGCAGTATATTCAACGAGACTCACAGCCGCGGCTCAAGCTAGCCAGCTGGTGCGTGGTGACGTCAGGTCCTGCAGCTCCACCCGCCACGTTTCTCTGTATTAGGCGAGGTGTTGACACCCTTTGGTCTTTATTCCTTGGCTGTTTCTGTGGAAATGTTTTGGTGAATAGAGCAATCATGCTTTCTACTGAAGGGCTCAGCTTCTACGGATTCAAAAGGAGCAACACCCATTATGGACTTTTCTTAATTTAATTCTATTGTGGCACCTTTACATTTAATATACGCTGGTCACACACACACTTGTTTGCATACACTTGCGCATTTTAACTTTTTTTTTTTTTACACATGTCTACAAGCTTAGTTGCAGCACCATTATATTAAAATATATATTGTTTGTTCACAACACGACACAAATATATATATATATATATATATATATATATAGTTATATATACACACACCACGTATCATACACACACATTTGTTTAAGGGGTTAGCGCAGATTTTACACATTTAGTAAATCTTCCCCATAGGCTAATACATAGTGGCATTCAGGAGGGGGGTGGGGGGCACTTGTAAAACAGGCATTTGACAGCGGCAGCATGCATGAGGCCGTAAAACAATATTAGGGAACAGGAAGAATTCAGATTTCTGTCACAAAGGATACTGACAAAGTCATCAAATCCCAGAAGCGTGCCGACAATTTCCTTATCGCTCTTCATGACAATGTGAATACGGGATCCTATACATTTATCCACCAGCTCTGTGAAAAGAAAACAGAGACAAGGTCAGGAGCTGAGGGGACAGAATACAGCTATACAACAACCACGCTGGGACTTGTAGTTCCAACAATATGGACCATTACCGAGCGGAAGTAGCTGAGACGGATTGGTAGTTACATTGGCCGCCATGTTCGGCTACACTTCCCTTCACCGGACTGATCTCCTAGAGCCCACGTTTCCTACTCGCTTTTGTAATTATCCGCCTCCGTGAACTGGGTGTAATCGAGTGCCGATGCACACATGTGCGCAGACTCAGACAGCCAAACTATACCAATCGATAAGCAGAACCCGGTGCCTGGGTAAGCTGCTGTTACAGGGGCGTGGATAACATTGGTCACATGAGGTTAGGGGGTGTGGATAACACTGGTCACGTGATAACCAGTACGTGAAATTTTTTTGGTCACATGAGGATGTTAACCTATGAGGAAGCAGAAAGCTTAGCTTATCGAAAATACATAAAATGGTGGAAGGGCGGTATGTGCAGTGTTGACCTGAAGCGCAATTAGGGAAAGGAATATGTGGCGTGTAAAGGCGCTCGTCACAGTCGGGAGCCGATATATATTACATATCGTTATAGTGCTGAGGCATGAGGAGCACTGCACGTGCCTACTGGAGGGAGGGATTGGTTGCTCTGCGTGGTGTGTAATCCAGTATTCACATTACTCCAGAAGTGGTAAAGCCTAGTACACACAATTGGATGAACGAACATCTTTTTTTGCATGCTAGTCTCATGTCGAGAGCAAGGGGCTAACTTAATGAGGAAATTAAGTTATTTTTTCAACTTTCCATCTATTAAAGTGGTTGTAAAGGTTTGATTATTTTTTAAATAACAAACATTTTATACCTACCTCCACTGTGCAGCTGGTTTTGCACAGAGTGGCCCCAAACAGTGTTTTCTGGGGTCCCTCGGCAGCTCTCTCGACTCCTATCCGCTTCAGATAACCCCCTCTGGGAAGGGCTTTGCAAAGGGGTTACCTTGCAGGTGCGCTCCTGAGTCCTGCATTTGCATCTATAACCAATGATTGCAGCATCATTGGATTTGATTGACAGCAGTGCAAGCCAATGGCTGCGCTGCTATCAATCTATCCAATAAAGGGCCAAGAACCCTGGCAAAGATCCAGCGTGTTCGCGATGCGGGACCTTTCCAGGGCTCAGGTAAGTAAAATTGGGGCTGGGAGCGGTAATCGTCAAATGTTTTCTCACCTTAAAGCGGTTCTCCACCCTAAAGTGGAGTCCCGCTGATCAGAACCCTCCCCCCTCCGGTGTCACATTTGACACCTTTCAGGGGGGAGGGGGGTGCAGATACCTGTCTAAAGACAGGTATTTGCACCCACTTCCGGCCACACGCTACGGGCAAAAGACGGGCATTCCGTCACATCCCGTCTGTCGCCCGTTGTGTGCTGGGAACACTCGGCTCCCAGCACACAGCGTGTGAGCCAATCGGCGGGCGCAGCGCGACTCGCGCATGCGCCATAGGGAACCGGGCAGTGAAGCCGCAGCGCTTCACTTCCTGGTTCCCTCAGCATGGATGGCGGGGGGAGCAGCAGAGTGACGAGCGATCGCTCGTGCTCTGCTGCGATCGGCGCTGGACTTCAGGACAGGTAAGTGTCCTAATATTAAAAGTCAGCAGCTGCAGTATTTGTAGCTGCTGGCTTTTAATATTTTGTTCCCATGGCACATCCGCTTTAATGCATAGGATGCATTAAAGTGTAAACCCTGAAAGAGAAAGGCATAATGAGCTAGTATGCATATCATACTAGCTCATTATGTTGCACTTACCTGAGATCAAAGTCCTCCCCGTTTGCCACCGACATGTCCCCTCGCACATACTTTCTGTTTTCGACGCTCCGGCGCTGTGACTGGCCAGAGTGGTGATGACGTCACTCCCGCGAATGTGCGCGCGACCAGGAGATCCCCACGCAGGAATCCTGCATTAAAGGGTCACTAAAGGAATTTTTTTTTTTAGCTAAATAGCTTCCTTTACCTTGCTGCAGTCCTGGTTTCATGTCCTCATTGTTCGTTTTTGCTTTGATGTTGCTGTAAATCCTCTCTGTTCTGGACACTTCCTGGTTGCCTGTTTCCTGATAACCACAGTACTGGGAGATTTCTCACGGTGGTCACTAATCAAGGAGGTGTGATTACTGTGTGTAAAACGAAACTGGATTGGTGCTGAGGAGTTTTAGACAAAGTATCACTGCTCTCTATTGGCTGACTGCCCTCTAGTGGCTCTCTGTACATCAGAGAACCAGCAAACAACAGCAAAAACGAAACTACACTGCAGGCACATTATATGATTGTTTTTTTATCTATTTTTAATCATTTTTAAAAGGAATCAGTTAACTATTATGTCTCTATGCCCTGTAAACAGTCATTTTAGCTAAAAAAAAAAAATTCCTTTAGTGACCCTTTAACCCTGGTTATGCCATTAGGAAAAACTGCACTTTCAGTGGGCCTGCGTAGACATCGTTGCCTGTAATTAGTGTAAATATCTCCTAAACCGTGCAGGTTTAGAAGATATTTCTTGCACCTACAGGTAAGCCTTAAAAACCCCTCAATTATTATTATTTTTTTTTTATGTCACAATGTAGAGTATACGATTTCCTATCATCTGTGCCCAGTGTTGCCACACAGAGTTAATCCAGCTCTGAGCAATCCTCTTTCATTGTTCAGTGAAAATTAACAGACTTCCAGATAAAAACCTGTCTAAATAAAAAGTCCTTTCCGTCCCCTTGCTTCGAGTGACAGGTTATTTACATATCTCGTGCACTAGCTTGGACACATGCACATTCCTGGATGTTTATCATAATATGGGAGGTGATCCACAGTTCATTGTGAGAGGTAATGTATAGTGCAGTGAACAGCCAGCAGAATATACATAGACAAGTGATTAGGGGAGATATATTTTGTCAGAGCTGGGCAGAGTAGAAGCTTGAGTGATCTTATTATTGTTATATTGCAATGTGGTGTGTCTGAGGTCACCTGATCACATATTCAACATTCCTATATTACCAGGATGTGTTATGTGGGGGAGGGGTGGATTTCTCACTTTTTATACTTGCACCCAGTAAGGCTGAATGAACTTAGGGCTGGTTCACATTAGTGCGAGATCGCAGGTGATTCGCACCGCATTGCTGTGCGATGCGATTTCAGCCATACAAACTGTATGGCTGAAATCGCATCTCATTTGGACCAAACACGCACAGGACCCTTTTTTTGGTCCACACCAGAATTGCATGGGTGTTCACACCCATGCGATCCGATTCATGTCCTGTCAGTTCGCAGTGTGATATGCGAGCTGAAATGGAGGTGACATTACCATTGTATGACACTCCCCAGCAGTTTGCATATGGCAGTGTGAACTGCCGTGCGAGTCGGGTGTGATGTGGGAACCCGCAGTGCATTCGCAGGGTTCCCGAATCGCACCAGTGTGAAACGAGCCTTGGTGGGAGCAGTCAGGTGACATTTGTAGGCTGTATGTTTGGAGGCTTGGTTCACACTGGTTCGATTTGGGAAACCTGCGAATCCACTGCAGGTTCCCACATCGCACCCGACTCGCAAGGCAGTTCACACTGCCATATGCGAACTGCTGGGGAGTGTCATACAATAGTAATGTCACCCCCATTTCAGCTTGCATATCGCACTGCGAACTGACAGTTAGGACATGAATCCCAAAACAATCAGCGGCTCCTGAGGGGGTAGCGCTACACGATAATAATAAGATCACTCAAGCTTCTACTCTGCCCAGCTCTGACTAAATATATCTCCCCTAATCACTTGTCTATGTATATTCTGCTGGCTGTTCATTGCACCATACATTACCTCTCACAAAGAACTGTGGATCACCTCCCATATTATGATAAACATCCAGGAATGTGCATGTGTCCAAGCTAGTGCATGAGATATGTAAAAAACCTGTCACTCGAAGCAAGGGGGCGGAAAGGACTTTTTATTTAGACTGGAAGTCTTAATTTTCACTGAACAATACAAGTGGATTTCTCAGAGCTGGATTAACTCTGTGTGGCAAGACTGGGCACAAATGATAGGAAATCTTATTCTCTACATTATGATATATATATAAAAAAAAGATTTTTTGGGGTTTACATCCACTTTAATCTAGGCTTACCTGTAGGTGCAAGATGTGTGGTTGGATTTACAACCCCTTTAAATCTTCTGCCCTTGTTTGTTGTTTTAACTTTGTATAATAAAATCTTTTTTTTTTCTGCGAGTAAATACCTTATACAGCCCATTTCTTGTTTCTTGTCTGGTAAAAAGTCTAGGCTTATGACATAATGCACAGCTCTCTCTCTCACTCTCCTGAGAGTTTACCAGGAAGGGAAGGCGGGTGAGTCACATTGTTGCCAACCGTCATTATTTTTACTGGCAGCCAGTAAAAAACAGGCAATTTTCTCCTGCCATTAAAAGTAAAAGGTCGCCAGTAAAAAATATGGCTGTGACGCTCAGCTTGGTTCCGGAGCTGAGACCATCTGAGTGCCTTCTACAGTGTGATCGGGTGGCTCTGGCAGAGGCGGTAAAACAACAAGAGCAGGCGCCACTTAGTAAACTGTTTGAATTTAATGTAAAATAAACATAGAATCACTCACATGAAGGTGTTGAATATCAGGCATAGGTATGAAGTCTGTGAGTCGTCCGGCCCAGCCACAATGTGTGTTTCTGTCCCTTATCACCACACAGCGCTGGTGCTGTGTGGCAATTCAACGCTGCTGATCGAACACGAGAGGATGTGTTGATGGCGGTGCACGGATGTGCAAGCAGGGGTGCTGGAGCGCACGCTGGGACGCACGTCGGGACGCTATGGCATGGGAGGAGGGAATGACGTCATCACGCTGGACTTCGATGATGCAACGCGTTTCCGTGCTAATGCCGTGGTTCGATGGGGGAAAAAACACACGGCGCGCACCTTTTTCAAGCTAATTATGTGAGCAGACTGCAGTTTCTCTTTAACCACTTGCCGACCGACCGCTGTCGTTAAACATCACTTCCGCCCATAGCTCTTAAAGGGACATATTTTTTTTTCCAAATGATTTTTTATTTTTTTTATTGCATTCTAGTGTAAATATGAGATCTGAGGTGGTTTTTTTCATCCTAGATCTCATATTTAAGCGGTCCTGTCGTGCTTTTTTTCTATTACAAGGGATGTTTACATTCCTTATAATAGGTAATAAAAGGGACACAATTTATTTTTATTTTATTAACAGTGTAAAAAGTAAAATAAATAAGAAAAAAAAATACAATTTTTAGAGCTACTGGGGACAGGGGCATATTTTTTTTTTTTTTTTACTTAATTTTTTTTTATTTTACACTTTTAAAAAAAAAAAAAAATGTAGATCACTTTTATTCCTATTACAAGGAATGTAAACATCCCTTGTAATAGGAATGGTTCGTGACAGGCACTCTTTATGGAGAGATGCGGGGTCAATAAGACCCCACATCTCTCCTCCAGGCTGGAAAGCATGAGATTGTGAAAAAAAAATTCACCGATCTCATGCCGACAACCGCGACTCCGGCTTTGTTTAGTTCCGGGTACCCTGGCGTGACGTCATAACATCGTGCCCGGGCCTCCAACGGTCATAGAGATGACTGGTGACCATTGAAAAAAAACAGCATGGGTTCCCCCTTAGTCCATTGTCAGGCCCTTCAGGTCTGGTATGGATATTAAGGGGAACCCTGCACCATTTTTATTTTTTTAAATGACGTGGGGTTCCCCCCAAAAATCCATACCAGACCCTTATCCGAGCAGGCAACCTGGCAGGCGGCAGGATAAGAGAGAGAGAGAGCGCCCCCCCCCCCCCCCCTCGTGAACCGTACCAGGCCACATGCCCTCAACATGGGTCACTGCTCCCAAAAAAAGTCAGTTTTGTAAAACGTTTTTTTTTTGCATTGATTTATTGATGTTCAGTGGGGCAGGACAAACACTTTTTATGAAAATAACTTGCATATTAACCTTTAAAATTTGCACTTTTGATTTCTGCCATAGACTTTTAAAGGGTGTTCATGGCTTTTCGAATTTGCCGCGAACACCCCAAATTATATAATTTATCCATGTCACAGTACTTGAATAAAATGAGGGTCCGCATGAGAACATCGAAAAGAAAAAAGGGGGAGGAGGGGTGTACGTGTGGGGGGAAGTGAACCCAGGCAGAGTCTTCATAGTATGAGCTACCAGGAAGCTCAGATAGTCTCATGCCAGGTACACACGATTGGAAATTCCGACAAGAAAATTGTGGATTTTTTTCCGACTGAATTTTGTCTCAAACTTGTGTTGCATACACACGGTCACACAAAATTCCGACGGTCAGAACGTCAAATTTGCTGTCACCTCAAAATAACTCAACACACAGCCAATAATGTCTAAATATAGATCTTTTCTAATTCAATGTTTATGACTGTTTTCTATAGCTCAAAACCTTTAAAGCGGATCTCCGCCAAAAAAAAAAGCCAGCAGCTACAAAAACTGCAGCTGCTGACTTTTAATATTAGGACACTTACCTGTCCTGGAGTCCAGCGCCGTCGGCAGCAGAGGACAAGCGATCGCTCGTCACTCTGCTGCCCCCACCGCTATCTTCGGTGAGGGAATCAGGAAGTGTGGCACTCCGGCTTCACTGCCTGTTTTCCTACGGCGCATGCTCGAGTCGCATAGCACCGTCCTCACTGGTCCCCTTTGTGTTCTGGGAGCCGAGTGTTTCCCAGAACACAACGGGCGGGGGCGGTAAGTGACGCACTACCAGCAGACTCCCCGCTGTGAGGACTCCCGGAAGTGGGTGAAAATACCTGTCTTTGACAGGTATCTGCACCCCCCACCCCCCTGAAAGGTGTCAAATGTGACACCGGAGGGGGGGAGGGTTCCGATGAGTGGAAGTTCCGCTTTAGGGTGGAGCTCCGCTTTAAATGTAGGAACGACATTTTAGACAGAACATTCAATTATACCTATTGTTATAGCTTTTGTGTAAACCTTTTGTAGAACTTCAATAAAGAAATATTGATAAAGAATGGATCATTGCAAAACAAAAGTGAGTACACCCCTAAGTGAAAATTTAAAAATTGGGCCCAAAGTGTCAATATTTTGTGTGGCCACCATTATACTCCAGCACTGCCTTAACCCTCTTGGACACAGAGTTCACCAGAGCTATACAGGTTGCCACTTGAGTCCTCGTCCACTCCCATGATGACATCACAGAGATGGTGGATGTTAAAGACCTTGCGCTCCTCCACCTTCCGTTTGAGGATGCCCCACAGATGCTCAATAGGTTTAGGTCTGGAGACATGCTTGGGCAGTTCATCACCTTTACCCTCAGCTTCTTTAGCAAGGCAGTCGTCGTCTTGGAGGTGTGTCTGGGGTCATTATCATGTTGGAATACTGCCCTGTGGCCCAGTCTCCGAAGGGAGGGGATCATGCTCTGCTTCATTATGTCACAGTACATGTTGGCATTCATGGTTCCCTCAATGGACTGTAGTTCCCCAGTGCTGGCAGCACTCATGCAGCCCCAGACCATAACACTCCCACCACCATGCTTGACTGTCGGCAAGACACACTTGTCTTTGTACTCCTCAACTGGTTGACGCCACACACACTTGACACCATCTGAACCAAATAAGTTTATCTAGGTCTCATCAGACCACAGGACATGGTTCCAGTAATCCATGTCTTTACTCTGCTTGTCTTCAGCAAACTTTTGGGGATACCACATGTGTGGGACTTTTTGGGAGCCTAGCTGCGTACGGGACCCCGAAAACCAATCACCGCCTTCAAGATTTGTGTGAGTGAAATCAAAAATGTATGTCCTTAGAAATCTTGAAGGTGGTGATTGGATTTCGGGGTCCCCTACGCGGCTAGGCTCCCAAAAAGTCCCACACATGTGGTATCAACGTACTCAGGAGAAGCAGCAGAATGTATTTTGGGGTGTAATTCCACATATGCTTATGGCATGTGTGAGAAATATATCATTTAGTGACAACGTTTTGTTTATTTTTTTTGGTCATTATTCAATCACTTGGGGCAAAAAAATTTAATATTTCATGGACTCAACATGCCTCTCACCAAATAGCTTGGGGTGTCTTCTTCCCAAAATGGGGTCATTTGGGGGGGTTGTGTGCCATCTTGGCATTTTTATGGCCTTTAAAACTGTGATAGGTAGTGAGGAGTGAAATCAAAAATGTATGCCCTTGGAAATCTTGAAGGCGGTGCTTGGTTTTCGGGGCCCCGTACGCGGCTAGGCTCACAAAAAATCCCACACATGTGGTATCCCCGTACTCAGGAGAAGCAGCAGAATGTATTTTGGGGTGCAATTCCACATATAACCATGGCATGTGTGAGCAATATATCATTTAGTGACAACTTTGTGCAAAAAAAAATCAGTTTGTCATATTCCCGCAACTTGTGTCAAAATATAAAATATTCCATGGACTCAACATGCCTCTCAGCAAATAGCTTGGGGTGTCTACTTTCAAAAATGGGGTCATTTGGGTTTTTTTGTGCTATTTGGGCATTTTATGGCCTTCAAAATTGTGATAGGTAGTGAGGAGTGAAATCAAAAATGTACACCCTTAGAAAGCCTGAAGGCGGTGATTGGTTTTTGGGGTCCCGTACGCGGCTAGGCTCCCAAAAAGTCCCACACATGTGGTATCAACGTACTCAGGAGAAGCAGCAGAATGTATTTTGGGGTGTAATTCCACATATGCTCATGGCATGTGTGAGAAATATATCATTTAGTGACAACGTTTTGTTTATTTTTTATTTTTTTTTGGTCATTATTCAATCACTTGGGGCAAAAAAATTAAATATTCCATGGACTCGAGATGCCTCTCAGCAAATAGCTTGGTGTGTCTTCTTTCCAAAATGGGGTCATTTGGGGGGGGTTTTGAACTGTCCTGGCATTTTATGCACAACATTTAGAAGCTTATGTCACACATCACCCACTCTTCTAACCACTTGAAGACAAAGCCCTTTCTGACACTGTTTGTTTACATAAAAACATATTTTTTTTTTTTGCAAGAAAGTTAAGTTGAACCCCCAAACATTATAT
The DNA here is from genome assembly GCF_905171775.1 of Rana temporaria. Classification (NCBI taxonomy): domain Eukaryota; kingdom Metazoa; phylum Chordata; class Amphibia; order Anura; family Ranidae; genus Rana; species Rana temporaria. The sequence continues at coordinate 153,671,374 of NC_053493.1, read as the reverse complement.
ATTTTTTTAAAGCAAAGGCCCTACAGATTAAAATGGTGGGTGTTGCATTTTTTTTTCCACACAGTATTTGCGCAGCGATTTTTCAAACACATTTTTTGGGGGAAAAATACACTTTTCTTTTATTTTAAAGCACTAAAACAGACTGGGGCAGAGTCATCAATAGATACGCCAGCGGATCTCCTGATCCGCCGTCGTATCTGTGAGACCCGACGGTCGGATCTGTGAGATCCGACGGTCGGAGCTATGCGACTGATTCATAAGAATCAGTTCCGCATAGATCTCCCTTAGATCCGACTGGTGTAAGTGACTTACACCAGTCGAATCTTAGGCTGTAATCTCCCGCCGGCCGCTAGGTGTCGTCGCTATTTTTTACACGTCGCATATGCAAATGAGGAAAACCACTGATTCACGTCCGTACGCCCGCCCCGTCGCTCTTTTTCTACGTCGTTTGCGTTCGGCTTTTTCCGGCGGATAGCTACCCCTGCTAATATGAGGGGTAGCTAATGTTAAGTATGGCCGCCGTTCCCACGCCGAGATTCAAAATTTTTATGTCGTTTGCGTAAGTCCGTCGGGAATCCCGATGGCCGCAATTGACGTACCCGCCGCTAACAATGACGTCCTAGCGACGTCATTTGGAGCATGCGCACTGGGCTTTTTCGCGGCGGCGCATGCGCAGTTAAATCGGCGCGGGAACGCGTCTGATTTAAATTGTACACTCCCCCTAGCCGCGGAATTTGCATTCCGCCGGGGGGAGTTAGGATCCGACGGTGCAGTTTGCGAGGTAAGTGCTTGGTGAATCATGCACTAGCCCCGCTAAATTGCACCGACGGATCGTAAACCAGGTAGATCTAGCGGATCTAAAGATCCGCAGATCTACATGAATCCGGCCCACTATATTGCCCAAATTATTGATGAAATAAAAAAGATAATCTTAGGCCAAGTACATGGATACCAAACACGACATACTTTAAAATTGCGCACAAACGCGCAGTGGCGGCAAACTACATACATTTTTAAAAGCCTTTAAAAGCCTTTACAGGTTACCACATTAGATTTACAGAGGAGGTCTACTGCTAAAATGATTGCCCTCGATCTGCCCTTCGCGGTGATACCTCACATGCATGGTGCAATTGCTGTTTACATATGACTCCAGACCGAGGCTTGCGTTCGCCTTTGCGCAAGAGCAGGGGGGGACAGGGATGCTTTTTTTTTTTTTATATATATATTTATTTAGCTTTTTTTATTTTATTTGTAAACTGTTCCTTCCATTTTTTACCATTTTTATTGTTATCTCAGGGAATGTAAATATCCCTTATGATAGCAATAGTTAGTGACAGGTACTATTTAAAAAAAAAATGGGGTCTATTAGACCCTAGATCTTTCCTCTGCCCTCAAAGCATCTGACCACATCAAGATCGGTGTGATAAAATGCTTTCCCAATTTCCCAATGGCGGTGTTTTTAATCCAGGGGGGGGGGACATTCCCTCCCACTGAATGTAAAAGCAGTCTAGAGGCTAATTAGCCGCTAGGACTGCTTTTACATGTAAGCCGACCGCTGGCTGAAAAGAATGATACCAAGATGATACCTAAACCTGCAGACATCATTCTGGTATAACCATTCAAAGTCCAGCAACATACCAGTACGTTGATGGTTCTTGTTGGACATGTATTGTAATCTTTTTTTTTCATGCAGCCTGTTGGCTGAATGAAAAAAAGATTGATCGGTGGGTATGCCCACCATTAGAATACCTCCCTTCATCCACCCACTTCTAATGATGGGCATTCATGCACCATTTATATATGCCGAAGCATGGGGGCATCTTCCTGCAAAAAAGTTATGCCGCGTACACACGGTCGGTGGCATCTTGGGAGACCCTGTGTAAGTGTGCCTAGCCTGTGAAATGTTTTACCCTACGCTAATACTTCACTAGTGTGTGGAAGCATTCAAAACATTCACCAATACAAAGACCAGGATCGGCAGGACAGCAGGGGCAAAAATAACGGGTGTCACGCCTAAATCCGCGCTTGCTACAGACACAATATTTTCTTTGGGGGGTTCGTTGGGTAGGGGTACTCTCGAGGGCATACGAAAAATGCCTCTCATGCAGTCGGGTTACTGCATTTGGTAGGGGATGGTGAGGTGCAGAACCACCTGGATACAGGAGTTCTGTGATGATCTCCTCCTGGAATTCAAGGAAGGATCCATTCCATCCTGAAGCTTTGTATAAGACAAAAGCATTCAGTAAAGTCAATTGAAATAAATATAGAGACACTTTTTTGTACCCGCGTCTCGCCTTACGGGCAATATGATACGGCGCCATCAACTGGTCGTTGAGATCCACCCTCCCATATTTTTGTTATATTCGTGGACACAGAGGGGTTTCTCCACAACACCAGTCGCCGTACGAATTTGTACTGTCGTGTCTGCGTGAAGGATGGTAAGAACGAAAACATTCCTATTGTCCTGCCACTTCACAGCGAGCAAATTTTTACATCTGCAGCAGGCTCTCGCCCCCAGCCTAATTCGGGCATCTACAAGCCGCTGGGGAAAGCCCTGGCGATTAGGTCGCACGGTGCCACATGCTCCAATCTGACGATCAAACAAGTGACTAAAAAGTAGCACGCTGCTGTAATAATTGTCCACATACAAGTGGTACCCCTTTCCGAATAAGGGTGACACCAAGTCCCACACGATCTTGCCAGCGCTCCCTATGTAATCTGGGCAGTCTTCCGGCTCTACCTGACTATCTTTGCCCTCATAAACCCTAAAGCTCCATGTGTAGCCTGTTGTCCTGTCACAAAGCTTATAGAGCTTGACCCCGTATCTGGCACGCTTGCTGGAGAGGTACTGCTTGAATGACAAGCGGACAGAAAATGTAATCAACGCATACAACTTGCTGGGGATTAAACAAGGCTGCATAACGTTCGTTGAAATGGTTTATGAGGGGCCGAATTTTGTAGAGCCGGTCAAATTCAGGGTCTCCACATGGATGACAAAGTGCATTGTCAATGAAATGCAAGAACCGCAGGATCGCCTCGTATCGATTCCTGGCCATGTGAGCAGAGAATATGGGCATATGGTGAAGTGGATTTGTGGACCAATACATCCGCAACTTCGGAAATTGGTGTATGCCCATGTTGAGGGTAAGGCCCAGAAAGGTCTTAAATTCGGAAACCGTAAGTGGTTTCCATTCTCTGGCAAGGAGGGACTGGGGATTAGCGGCGATGTAGGTACCAGCATATAAATTACTCTGGTTCACAATAGATCTATAGAGATCTTCCGTGAAATACAGCAAATAAAAATCAAGTGACATAAAATTAGCTGTATCCACCTGAATACCGGGTTGGCCAGTGAATGGGGGAAGTACGGGTGCTGCAGAAGTGGTGGGGACCCAATCAGGATAGGTGAATTCCGCAGGAAGGGCACTATGGGCACGATGGGCCTGTCTTTGTCTTCTTTTTCTTGGTGGCAGCGGGACACTACTTGTGCTTGCCACCTCGCCAGCTTGAACTGCACTTATGGGACTCGCCACGTCACCACGTGATACTGCAGTGCTGGATGAACGATCAGGGTGTATTAGGCCGCTGGTGCTTGCCAGTTCACCAGAAGGAATAGCGGCGCTAGTACTTCTCTGCTCCATACAAGGGCCCTGCGATTCTTGCTGCTCAACAACATCAGAATGGGGTCGGGTACGCCTGGCCTTAGCAGGGACCACAACTTTGTCATCGGAGCTATCTGGCATGGAGCCGCTGTAGTAAATAGGATCGTATTCTGAGCCAGAATCTGACAGATGCGTGACCTCCTCTTCACTATCTGTCATGCTCAAAATCCTGAAGGCCTCTTCACCACTGTACATTCGCTTTGCCATTTTGGGCTCTAAATTTAGTGGTACAGTGGTGATGATTCACAGGTAAAAAAGCACCTGACTGTAGAAAAGAAAATGTAGAAAACGCTTCCAAAAAAAACTGTTAGCGATCGCAGGGATCAGGCCTGTCTCTGCGAACGCTGCAGTTATGTGTGTTGTGTTTTTGAAGTGACAGTGATCGATCGATACTGCACTTGGGTGGGCTGGGCTGGGCGGAGGGGCAAAACGCAGGTGCTAGCGGGTATCTGGGCTGATCCCGCTAACAATGCGTTTTTGGGAACCCTAAACTGCTGGGTACGCTAGTATAGATCTGATCAGATCAGATATTGATCTGTTCAGATACTATACCACAAAGGGGGGTGTATGCTTTGCGAGTGGGTGTAAGCGTTACTGGCACTAACCTAACGCTGCCTGGGGCGACGCAGACCCTGACTGATGCTAACATTAAATTGATATTACCCGCCGGGCGATCAGGGGGCTAAACCTTTATTGGGTTATATACGGCAGGTGCCCTGATGCTATAAACAGCAAACTAACTAACCAGCGTCAACCGTAACACTTATATGATGATCACTGGTGAAAGGGTTAACTAGGGGGCAATCAGGGGGTTAAAACCTTTATTAGGTAATATATGGGGGTACCTGACGCTTTCTAAAAACCTGGCGGCGAACCTAAAATAACTAAATAACTAACTGGCTAACCTGCATCACCAGTGACACTTATACGGTGATCACTGGTAAAAGGGTTAATCAGGGGTTAAAACCTTTATTTATGGGGGTACCTAACGCTATAGAAACCTGGCGGCGAACCTCAAAAAAAACGAGCTACCTAGCGGCAACAGTGACACTAATACAGCGAACAGAAAACCGATCGCTTAGTGACACTGGCAATAGGGGGTGAAAGGGTTAACTAGGGCAGTGATCAAGGGGTTAAACCTTTATTAGGGGGGGTAGGGGGCTACCCTGTACCTAAAGGGGCCTAAAGCTAACTGCCCTAACACTTTTTCTGTCACAAATGACACTAAAGTGATCAGAAAATAAATGATCACTGCAATCAGTGACACTGTGACAGGGGGCTGGGGGGGTGATCGGGGGGTGACTGGGGGGGTTGTGTGCCTATGTGTGACTGTGTCAGTGTACTGTTAAGTGCAACTCACAGTTCTGATGTCTTCTCTCCTCAAGCGTCGGTCGAAAAGACCGCCACGAGGAGAGATGACATCACTTCCCCCTGCCTGTGTTTACACTTACACAGGCAGGGCGGGCAGAGGCGACAGATGATTTGCTGGGAGCAATCGCGAGGGGGTGGCTAGAAACGAATAGCCGCCCCCTCATCCCGGATCACTCCCAGACGATTACCGACCGCCGCATGTACCGGGGGGGGGGGGGTCCCGATCGAAAAAACCCTGACCCACGTCTAGGCAGGGACGTACCGGCACGTCCATCTGCCTGTACGTGCCATTCTGCCGATGTATATTTACATGCGGCGGTCATTAAGTGGTTAAAGGAGAAAACTTACCCTCATATAGTCCTCCTGCAGGACTTGTATGATGGCAGAACAGGTTTCTGGGATAATGATCCCCAGAGCCTGGGGGGAGATTCCTGTTGTGAACTTCAAGTCCTGCAAGCCTCCCCCAGTCGCCAGATATCGTAACGTAGCAACTAGCCTCTGCTCAGCTGTGATGGCTTCCTGCCTGGTGATATAGGGGGACACCACAGCCAACAGATGCTGAAAAACGAGGTGTAAGGGGTTAGCTCGGTAGCGGGGGGGGGGGGTGTGATCCCATGGACGGGTTTACTACACACGGAACGATACAGAGAAACAGCCGAAGACGGTTGAAAACAAAGAATTTTGTTTATTCTTCCATCTAGCTGGAAACAAGTGCAAGCATCCAAACAGCGTAAACAAAATCAAACATAAAATAAACCCTGACCACTTGGGGCGTCTACCTTCACCACACAGGAACCTATCAATGGAGTCTGGCACAGCCTACTGCTGAGCAGACACTGCTGGTCATACAGCAGAAAAACAAATAGTCTTTTTGATTTTTATCACACAGAAAAATCAACAGCACCTCACCTCTTCTGAAGTATTTCTGTTCACTGCTCTCACTTCACTCAAGGATGCAGCAATCAGTAGTAATCCTCTGGATTACTTATAAAGGCCTTAATTGCCTCATTCTGAACAGCTGAAGTTTTCCAACGCCCTTAAATCTTTCTGGCTACTTCTGCAGCCGACACCTAAAAATAATTGGTGTATTGTCGAAACAAGGCAGAAATGTATCTCCCGTCTGTGACAACACCCACAGATTTACCTGACTTCCTGTCACATACCCCCCTCTTGTTTCAACCCTAGGGTTGGGACACAGGTTGCCAGGCAGGCATGCACTCGGGACAACCCATCTGCAGTCCCCATTTTAGCACCGGAGCGATGCGTTACCACAAAACTAAATTCCTGGAGGCCCAGGAACCATCTATTTATTCTCCTATTGGTCTCTTTGTTCTGTGCCATCCACTTCAATGGGGCATGATCAGTCACCAGTTCAAACTGTCTACCCACGAGGTAGTACCAGAGAGAATCCAACGCCCATTTCACCACCAAACACTCTTTCTCAATGGTGGCATAATTCTCCTCATGGGTCTTCAACTTTCGGCTGAGGTAAAGAACAGGGTGTTCCTCCCACTTGATAATCTGAGACAGTACAGCTCCTAACCCCACATTTGACGCATCTGTCTGAACCACAAAGTCCCGTGAAAAATCAGGCAAATTTAAAACTGGCTGACTACATAAGGCCTGTTTTGAAGCCTGAAAAGCTGTTTCTGCTTCGGGAGTCCATTTGGTCATGACAGACTCCTTCCCTTTGGTCAAATTGGTCAGGGGAGCAGCCTGTGAGGCAAAATGGGGGATAAAGCGTCGATAATAGCCCGCGATCCCCAAAAATGCACGAACCTGTTTCTAGTTGGTGGGACGTGGCCAATCCTGGCGGCGAAAGTCATTACAAAACCGCCAACTTCCATCTGGTTTGGGCACTAAGACAATGGGACTGGACCAATCACTATTTGACTCTTCTATCACCCCCAGCTCAAGCATTTTTTTTACTTCCTGGCGAATTGCCTCTTCTGGAATTCTATAAGGCTTCAACTTGACCTTATCCCCTGGTGTGGTGATAATGTCATGTTCAACTCCGGAGACCCAACCTGGCAGGTCTGAAAACTTCTCCTTATTACGGAGCACAAAGTCTTTAACCTCCTGTTGCTGAGTTTTGGATAGAGTCTCTGCTATCCCAACTTCAGGGACAGCTAGGTTAAATAGAGCAGAAAATCGGGTAGTCTTAGCGACCAAGGACTCTCTATCCTTCCAGGGTTTACAGCACGTTCACGTGATAGAGCTGCTCAGGTTTTCGTCTTCCCGGTTAGCTAATTTTATAATTCACCACCCCCATTTTCTCCAACACTTCATAGGGACCCTGCCATTTGGCTAGGAATTTACTTTCGACCGTGGGGACCAGCACCAACACCCTATCACCAGGTGCAAAGGAACGGACCTGGGCCCCACGATTGTAAATCCTTTGTTGAGCCAATTGGGCTTGGGCTAAATGTTCCTTCACAATCGGCATCACTTGGGCAATTTTATCTTGCATTTGGGCCACATGTTCAATCACACTTCGATGAGGGGAACTCTCACTCTCCCATGTTTCCCTGGCAATATCCAGAAGGCCCCTGGGGTGCCTCCCATACAGTAGCTCAAACGGAGAGAACACTGTGGACGATTGGGGAACCTCTCTTATGGCAAACATCAGATAAGGGAGCAGATAATCCCAATTCTTTCCGTCTTTATCCACCACCTTCCTCAACATTTGTTTTAAGGTTTTATTAAACCTTTCCACTAACCCGTCTGTTTGAGGGTGATATACTGATGTACGTAATTGGGTCACTTTCAGGAGTTTACAAAGTTCTTTGGTCACCCTAGACATAAACGGGGTGCCCTGGTCAGTTAGGACTTCCTTAGGAAGACCCACATGGCTGAAAACCTGAAATAACTCTTTGGCAATGGTTTTAGCAGAGGTGTTTCGGAGAGGAATCACTTCTGGGTAACGGGTGGCATAGTCCATTATTACCAAGATGTGCTGGTGCCCTCTAGTGGACTTCATAAGGGGCCAACCAATTCCATGGCGATCCTCTCAAAAGGGACCTCGATAATGGGCAGGGGTGCCAACGAACTGCTGAAATGTGGCATGGGTGCAGTAATCTGACACACTGGACAGGAAGAGCAGTACAATTCCACTTCCTTAGTGATCCCAGGCCAATAAAACCTCTGGGTGATCCTCTCCCGGGTTTTTTCTGCTCCCAAATGTCCCCCAAGAATGTGCCCATGGGCCTTTTCCAAAACCATCTTGCGGTATGGTTTAGGCACTACCAGTTGCTCAATGGTGTCCTCTATCCTCTGTGACACTCGATATAACAGGTCCCTTTCAATAATGAAGTAAGGGAGGGCAACCCTCTCGTCAGGGTTAACTAACTCCCCATCTATCTTCACTACATTCTCCCGCGCTCTTAGCAATGTGGGGTCCCTCAATTGCTCAGTGATTCGCTTGGGCCTTTCGTCTGACACCCTTCTGTGATCCTGCTGTCTGCTCCTGGTTACCGACCTGGCTACGGACGTTCCCTCTGGTTCCTGATTGCCTTGTTTCTCCCCGTCTCTGGCTACAGACTCCGGCTCGGCTGACTCTCATCCCTGGCTATCGACCCTGGCACCGTTGGACGACTCTTCGGGCTGTTTCAATCGTCAGTGTGGACTTTGACCTTGCTGTTTGGTTTCCAATAAAATCTTCTTATTCATTTATCTGTTTTGTACGTCTGATTCATGCTTCCATGACATTAGGCCCAAGCCATGAATTCTGACGGTACAGGGCCATCCTCACTACCCATGCTGGTTGCCAGACTTGATCAGCAGGATCGCCTGCTGGGTCAGTTCGCTCAGGCGTTGCAAACCCTGCTTGCACGCACTGCTCATCTCGCTCCTGCTGCTGATAGGTCGGTTGTCGCTCCTACTGCCGCTCCGGTTGTTGCGCCAGAGTCTACCCCGGCACCCGTTGTTGCGCCTGCGGTGTCTCGGGGTATGACCGGTTCTGCCCCCCTCCCACAGCGCTTTGGGGGTGAGCCGACTCAGTGCCGAGGCTTCCTTTACCAAGTGGGCATTTATTTCGAGTTGCTGCCACATGCTTTCCCTACTGAGAGATCGAAGGTGGGCTTCCTGATCTCGCTGCTCTCGGACAAGGCCTTGGTCTGGGCAAGTCCTTTATGGGAGAACAATAATCCGGTGGTTGCCGAGTTTTCCGGTTTTGTTGCTTCTCTTCGGAGGGCTTTCGATGTGCCGGCTCACTCTTCCTCTGCTGCGAAGCTCCTCATGTCCATCAGACAGCGTTCACGATCGGTAGCCGAATACGCCATTGAGTTTCGTACCCTGGCAGCAGAGGTGGGCTGGAATAATGAGGCCCTGGTGGCATTGGGGCCGTTCACAGGAAATCGGTCTGCCTTCAAGTCATTTCGTCTCCTCACTACTCAGTGGTCTTGGGGTACCCCTGGCTCCAGAGGCATAATCCAACTTTCGATTGGAGATTGTCTGAGATCCTCTCGTGGTCCCCACAGTGTGGGGCTAGTTGCATCCATGGGCCTGTCAAGGTGTTGTGTGCCTCCTCGGACTCCGTGTTGCCCTCTGAATACAGGGAGTACCTAGATGTATTCGATAAGGTGCGCGCTGGTGCCCTGCCTCCGCACCGCCCATACGATTGTGCCATAAATTTACAACCTGGTGCCATTCCTCCTCGTGGCAGGGTATATCCACTGTCGGTTGCCGAGAATGAAGCCATGGAGGAGTACGTGAGGGATGCGTTCAACACCAGGACCGGTCATTACGAATCCCTGGTTATGCCCTTTGGGTTGTGCAATGCACCCGCAGTCTTTCAGGAATTTATCAATGATGTTTTTCTTGACCTGTTGCAGCAGTGTGTAGTGGTATACTTGGATAATATCTTGGTATACTCTGAATCCATGGAGGTCCACATTCTGGACGTCAAGCGAGTGTTGCAATGATTACGAGAGAACGAGCTTTTCTGTAAGCTTGAGAAATGCGAATTTCACCGGTCCCAGGTAACCTTCTTAGGTTACATCATTTCCGCGGAGGGGTTCTCCATGGACCCTGAGAAGGTTTCGGCAGTCCTACAGTGTCCACAGATCATTGGTCTTCGCTCCCTGCAGCGCTTTTTGGGCTTCGCCAATTATTATCGGAAGTTCATCAGGGACTTCTCCGTGCTGGCCAAGCCTCTCACAGATCTGATCAGGAAGGGCAGTAATTCCCATGATTGGCCGGCCGAGGCCATCCTGGCTTTTGAGGCTCTAAAATCAGCCTTTGCTTCGGCTCCAATACTGTCTCATCCCAATCCTGGGTTGCTCTTTGTCCTTGAGGTGGATGCGTCTGAGACGGGAGTAGGCGCCCTTCTGTCTCAGCGTCGGACACCAGAGGGACCTCTGATTCCCTGTGGGTTCTACTCCAGGAAACTGTCTTCCGTGGAATGCAACTACCAGATTGGTGACAGGGAGCTGTTGGCTATCGTGCAGGCTCTCAAAGAATGGAGGCACTTGCTCGAGGGTTCTGTGGTTCCGGTTCTCCTCCTGACGGACCACAAGAATCTGACGTACCTTTCGGAGGCCAAGAGATTGACACCCCGTCAGGCCAGATGGGCTCTGTTCCTGTCATGCTTTAATTACATGGTCTCCTACTTACCCGGTTCCAAGAACGTCAGGGCGGATGCCTTATCACGTCAATACTCCGAGTTGTCCAGGGAGAATTCGATACAGACTTCGGTCATACCTCCAAATCAGATCCTGGCCGCCATCCGCACCAGATTCTGGCGGCCCAATCCGGTGCTCCCTCTGGGAGACCCAATGGTAGGTGCTTCGTGCCTGAGGAGTTGCGTACCCGGCTGTTGCGTACCTACCATAACTCCAAGACCGCGGGGCATCCTGGAAAGAATCAGCTGTCCTGGGCTGTCTCACGTTTGTTCTGGTGGCCTTCTCTACGGTCTGACATTGCCACATATGTAGCGGCATGCTCTGTTTGTGCCCAGAATAAATCCCCCCGGCATCTTCCGTTGGGACTTCTACAGCCCATTGCCAATGGGGAGCGCCCATGGTCACACCTGGGGATGGACTTCATTGTGGACCTTCCTGTGTCCCGAGGCCATACGGTCATTCTCATGATTGTGGATCGGTTCTCCAAAATGTGCCACTGTGTTCCATTCAAGAAGTTACCCACTGCACAGGAGTTGGCCACGGTTTTCGCCAGGGAGGTCTTCCGGTTGCACGGTTTGCCTAAAGAGATAGTCTCGGATCAAGGGAGTCAGTTTGTGTCCAGGTTCTGGCGTGCTTTTTGCTCCCAGTTGGGTATTCGACTCTCCTTCTCTTCGGCTTACCACCCTCAGTCCAATGGGGCCGCAGAGCGATCCAATCAAGCCCTGGAGCAATTTCTTCGTTTCTATGTCTCCGATCATCAGGACAATTGGGTTGACCTTCTGCCATGGGCTGAGTTTGCCGGGAACACGGCGGTTAACTCTTCGTCTGGGATGTCTCCCTTCATGGCCAATTATGGGTTCCAACCTGCTGTATTACCGGAGTCATTCTCTCCCCAAGATGTTCCGGCTGTGGAGAACCACCTTTCTGCCCTACGTGCTTCATGGGTACAGATCCAGAGGTCCCTCGGGGTCTCTGCGCAGCGCCAGAAGCTCCAGGCTGATCGCAGACGGTTGCCTGCTCCTTCCTACCAGGTCGGAGATCGTGTATGGTTGTCCACTCGCAATCTCCTAAGCTGGCTCCTCGCTTTGTTGGTCCCTTCCGTGTGCTCCGCAGGGTGAACCCGGTTGCCTATGCTCTCGCGCTTCCACCTGGTATGCGAGTTTCCAATGTGTTTCACGTTTCCCTGTTGAAACCACTAATATGCAATCGTTTCACCTCCTCGGTTCCTCGGCCTTGTCCTGTCCAGGTGGGCGATCATGAAGAATACGAGGTGAGCGATATCCTGGACTCACGCTTGGTCCGTGATCGGTTGCAGTTCTTGGTCCACTGGCGTGGGTATGGTCCAGAGGAGCGTTCCTGGGTTCCTTCCGCAGATGTCCATGCTCCTGTCCTCCTCCGAGCCTTCCACGCGCGCTTTCCCCGGAAGACATATTTTGCGCCGCGGAGGAGGGGCCCTTGAGGGGGAGGTACTGTCATGGTCTTACCTCTTTGCAGGCTTCTCATCTCTGACATGTGCTAGCAGCCATCTTGCTTCATGGGGTTCTTGTAACCTGCCTCACCCTGCGGCTCCTCCTTCCCACTGGGAGGAGCTGGCTGCTCTGCATATATATATATGACGGCAGCTGCAGCATTTCCTCTCTTGGGCCTTTCATCTGACACCCTTCTGTGATCGTGCTGTCTGCTCCTGGTTACCGACCCGGCTACGGACGTTCCCTCTGGTTCCTGATTCCCGGCTTGTTTCTCCCCATCTCTGGCTACAGACTCCGGCTCGGCTGACTCTCATCCCTGGCACCGTTGGACGACTCTTCTGGCTGTTTCAATCGTCAGTGTGGACTTTGACCTTGCTGTTTGGTTTCCAATAAAATCTTCTTATTCATTTATCTGTTTTGTACGTCTGATTCATGCTTCCATGACAAGCGGACAGCAACGCACTGTAAAACAAATACGACCTGACTACACGCCCTGAAAGACAAGATACAAACCCACAAGCACAGAAAACGATCTGAAAGCACGAAGACTGAAAAGCGCGAATCGTCTAACACCAAACTTTTAATAACACGCAGTAACACAAGATTAGCAAAAGCAGCCCAAAGGGTGGCGCCAGTGGAATCAAACTTTTCCTTTATACTGCCGTCATACGTGTTGTACGTAACTACGTTTTATAACGACAAGATTTTGGCTTGACAGTGTGTATGCAAGGGAAGCTAGACAAGAATCCCGTCGAGAAAAACAACAATTTATTTTACGACGGGATTCTTGCCTGTGTGTATAGGGCTTAAAAGCTCTAAATCAATTTCTAAACATTCATCATTTCCTAATGGAAACAATTCGATCAGTGGTTTACACCCTACAAGGTGGAGAATTATTGGCGTCAATAGACATCAAAGATGCATATTTGCATGTGCCTATTCATCTCGCTCACCAAAAGTTCCTAAGGTTCACTGTGGAACACCGCCACTATCAGTTTGTGGCTCTACCTTTAGGCTTGGCTACGGCACCTTGCATGTTTACAAAGGTTCTGGCCCCGCTTCTAGCAAAGCTAAGAACGAGGGGCATAACAGTGATGGCCTATCTGGACAATCTACTCTTGGTAGAACAGTCATTGGCACAATTAAATCGCAGTGTACTCATTACAGTAAACTACCTAGTGTGTCTAGGCTGGATCCTAAACTTTCAGAAGTCCTCTCTACAGCCCCAGAGGAGAGTAGAGTATTTGGGCATGGTCTTAGACGCAACCCAAACCAAAGTATTCCTTCCGGAACCAAAGGTCAAATCCTTAAAGGATCTGGTCCGCATGGTCAGGGCGAAGGGGAAACCCATCAATTCGCCCTTGCATGAAATTGCTCGGGAAAATGGTGGCCTCTTTCGAAGCCATTCCGTATGCCAAGTTTCATTCAAGACTACTCCAGAGCAGTATCCTGGCGGCCTGGAACACAAAGATCCAGGCTTTAGATTGGCTGATGCACCTATCTCCATAGGTGCGCCAAAGCCTCAGTTGGTGGTTAAGCATCAAGAATTTGCGAACAGGGAAATCCTTTCTTCCAGTCACTTGGAAGGTAGTGCCTACGGATGCCAGCCTGTTGGACAGGGGGGCAATTTTGGAAGAAGCCTCAGCCCAGGGTACCTGGTCCAAGTCCGAAAAGGGCCTACCCATCAACATTTTGGAGATCCGGGCAGTATATCTAGCCCTCAAAACCTGGACACACAGGTTACACGGTCACCCGGTTGGGATTCCTTTCCGACAATGCTACTGCGGTAGCTTACATCAATCACCAAGGTGTCACCCAGAGTCAGAATGCTCAGTGGGAGGTGAACAAGATTTTAGCATGGGCAGAAGCTCATATTCCTTGTATCTCTGCAATCTTCATTCCAGGAGTGGAAAATTGGCAAGCGGATTACCTGAGCCGCCAGCAATTGTCGCCGGGGGAATGGTCCCTCCACCCCGAAATTTTTCAGGATATTTTCCAGAAATGGGGGACCCCAGACATAGACCTGTTCGCTTCCAGGTTCAACAGGAAGTTAGACAAGTTCGTATCGAGGACGAAAGATCCTCTATCCTATGTAACAGATGCACTAATGATCTCCTGGGATCAGTTTTCCCTGATCTATGCATTCCCTCCAGTTCCGCTCTTACAGAGACTTCTTTGCAAGATCAAAGAAGAAGGAATACCAGTTCACTTGGTGGCCCCGAAAGTCCTGGTGCACCAAGATCATAAGGATGGCAGTGGGGAAACCTTGGCTTCTCCAACTTCGCCAAGACCTGCTATCACAAGGTCCAGTGTTCCATCCTTCCTTACAAAAGCAAAATTTGACGTTCTGGCTGTTGAAACCGACATACTGAAGAAGCGTGGGCTCTCGGGTCCAGTTCTTTCTACTCTCGTTAATGCTAGGAAGCCGGCCTCCAGGATCATTTATTATAGAATCTGGAAGGTATATGTTTCCTGGTGTGAATCTAAAGGGTGGAACTCTCAAAAATATGTCATCGGTAGAATTCTGGCCTTCTGTCAATTGAGGGTAGACATGAAATTAGCCCTCAGTACTATTAAGGGTCAAATCTCGGCTCTATCGATCTTCTTTCAGAGACCATTAGCATCTCATTCCCTAGTCAGGGCTTTAATCCAGGGGGTGTTGCGGGTAAATCCGCCAGTCAAACCTCCCTTGTGCCCCTGGGATTTGAATCTAGTTTTGTCGGGCCAGCAGAAGCAGTCCTTTAAACCTATCCATCATATTCCATTGATTCTCTTTAGTCGGAAGTTGGCTTTTTTGGTTGCTATCTCCTCTGCTAGGAGAGTATCTGAACCATAAGCTCTTTCCTGTAAAGAGTCTTATTTAGTTTGTCACAAAGACAGAATTGTATTTTGGCCCCACCCTAATTTTCTTCCTAAGGTGGTCTCGCCGTTCCATTTAAATCAAGATATTGTTTTGCCTTCCTTTTTTCCTGAACCACAGTCAGTGGGGGAAAAAATATTGCACTCTGTAGATGTAGTGAGAGTAATGAAGGTTTATATACAAGCAACTGCTCAGATACGTAAAACAGATGTTTTGTTTATTCTGCCAGATGGACCCAAAAAGGGCCAGGCAGCATCGAAATCGACCATTTCTAAATGGATTCGACAAGAAATTGTTCAAACTTATGGTTTAAGGAATACAATTCCTCCCTTTCCTGTCAAGGCACACTCGACCAGGGCGATAAGTGCCTCCTGGGCAGTGCATCATCGGCTCAGATCTGTAAGGCCCCGTACACACGACCAAACATGTATGCTGAAACTGGTCCGCGGGCCAGTTTCAGCATACATGTTCGGTCGTGTGTGGGCGCGAGCGGGCCGAATTCCAGCAAACATTTGCCCGCCGGGCCTTTTCCCAGCAGACAAATATTCCTGGACGTGTTTTAAAACCGTCCGCTGGAATCCTGCCCGCTCGGACATGTACGGTCGTCAGTACAGACCTACCGTACATGTCCAGGCGCCCGCCGTCCCTCGCATGCGTCAAATGACTTCGACGCATGCGTGGAAGCCTTTAAATGGCAGGCCCGCCCACGTCTCCGCGTCATCGCCACGTCATCGTCGCGGACACGCCCCGCGTATTGTTTACGCGCGGACTTCTGTACGATGGTGTGTACAACCATCGTACAGAAGCCCTCTGGCAGACATGTACGGTGAAAACGGTCCGACGGACCGCTTTCACCGTACATGTTTGTTCGTGTGTACCCGGCCTAAGGCTGCTACTTGGTCTTCAGTCCATACATTTACCAAATTCTACCAAACAGATGTAAGAGCACATGAGGATGCCCCCTTCGGGCATAGTGTGCTGCAGGCAGCGGTATAGGGCCTCTCGTCCAATGGCGGTCTGCTTGATCTGTGTCTCCCTCCCCTCATATTGAACACTGCTCTGAGACGTCCCACTATGTAATGACTTAGACTCTGTGTCCCGTGGTGTACGATAAAGAAAATAGGATTTTTAATAACAGCTTACCTGTAAAAACCTTTTATTGGAGTACACCATGGGACACAGAGGTCCCGCCCCTCTTTCTGGGTTACGTATTGCTTTGCTACAAAACAGAGGTACTTCCCTTATGGGAGGGGTTATATAGAGGGGAGCCTGTCTTCATGAGTTGTGCCAGTGTCCAATCACCTTTGGTGAACTATACAACCCCCATATGTAATGACTTAGACTCTGTGTCTCGTGGTGTACTCCAAGAAAAGGATTTTAGAGGTAAGCTGTTATTAAAAATCCTATTATTGGATGTGTTTTATAGCAGAAATTAAAAAATATTGCTTTTTTTTTTGTTTATAGCGCCAAAAATAAAAACCACAGAGGTGATCAAATACCACCAAAAGAAAGCTTTATTTGTGGGGGGAAAAAAAAGATGTCAATTTTATTTGAGTACAGTGTGGCACGACCATGCAGTTGTCAGTTAAAGTAACGCAGTGCCGCATCGCAAAAGTGGTTAACCACTTTCCGCCCAGCCTATAGCAGATTAACGGCCGGGAAGTGGTTCTGTTATCCTGACTGGGCTTCATATGATGTCCAGGAGGATAACATGCCGGCGTGAAACGCGGCAATCGCGAGTGTGGTGGGTCAGTCTGACACGCGGGATCAAAGATCGTGGTAAGAAACCTCTTAAAGAAGAGTCTTACCAATCACAGCTGATAATCGCGTGAACCAGGAAGTGTCGGTAAACGTCATTCCTCGATTTGTGTTGACAGGGAGAGCCGATCTGCGGCTCTCCCTGTCAGAGGGGGGTCTTTATCAGCACAGCCCCATCAGATGTGCCACCACAGTTACCCAAAAGGTTCCCATCATCTGCCAATCAGTGCCCTCTCAGGATCGCCTGTCAGTGTCCAATAAAGTGCCCACCACAGTGCCCATCACATTGCCAATCAGTGCCCTACAGTAACACCTGTCAAAACCTCATTAGTACCTGCCCATCAGTACCGCCTATCAGAGCGGCTTGTCAGTGATTATCACAGCCACAACTCAGTGCCACCTATCAGTGCTTCATATCAGTGCCCATCAATTATACATATCAGCGCCTCCTCATTTTTTGTTTTCCAAAATGTCGGTCTTTTTTTAGTTTGTTTAGCAAAAAATAAAAACCCCAGTGGTGATCAAATACCACCAAAAGAAAGCTCTATTTGTGGAAAGAAAATGATAAAAAAATTAGTTTGGGTACCGTGTTGCATGACCACGCAATTGTCATTCAAATTACGACAGCGCTGAAAGCTGAAAATGGTCCTGCGCAGGATGGGGCGAAAGTGCATGGTATTTTCACAAAAGTCATATAAACGTGTGTACAGGCTTTTATATATATATATATATATATATATATATATATATATATATATCTATCTATCGCTCTCTCTCTCTCTCTCTCTCTCTCTCTCTCTCTCTATATATATAGATAGATATATCTCTATATAGAGAGAGAATATATATATATATATATATATATATATATATATATATATATATATATATATATATATATATATAAAAAACACAATTTCTTTTTATACCATTTCCATCCACCTGCCATGATGCTGGTTCTTTTACCTGAGGAGAAGGACTCCTATGTCTGACGTACTACACTAAGCGATGAGGAGAGGAGCATGCTGGGATTGATGTTGTGCACACCACGTGACTCAGACCAGGAAGCAGAGTGAGTGTACAGCTCCTAGTCGGGGGAGAGGGGAGCTGCCTAGAGAAGTGTGATGGACGGTGAGGACTGACACATCATACAGAGGACAGTGTGTGCAGGTAGGACCAGACACCGACCAGCTTAGCTGTATATAAAAGGGATTGTGTGTGGGTAAAGGATAGGACAGGGAGAAAAGCCAATGTACATGAAGAGCTCTGGAGAAAGGGATTGATTATAGCTCAACCTGGCTACACACATTGTACTAGTTTTTATTCAATTTTTAGCAGCAGTAATAATCAAGAAGGAGATTTCTATACACAGTGACACAGGCTGTGCTAGACAGGAGCAGTAAGGGTTGCTTTGCTGTATGCTTTTACTTGTGCATGTTTTTATTTTATTTATTTTTTTAACACATACAATTTTACGTTTTAAAAAACATGCTTGTGCACATATAGTTGCGTATGACGTTGTTTGTAATGCATGTCTATGGGAAAAAGTACGCTGCAGCACAACTACAGCCGTAATTGACTTTGTTCACCCATATGTCTTAAATAGGACAATGTACAAAAGCCCCAAGACAGATACTATAAGGCTAAATACACATGCATGCAAGAGGGCGTACAGGATGCATGGAGTGTAAATAGCTGATGTAAGGGAGCCAACAGGTGCAGCATACATCCTCTTATTGCAATGAGCAAGCTGTTTGCATGATTGTGCATCGCTACACATGAACAAGTTCATACATGTGCAGCGCAAAACCCTTGTGTAGCGGTGTACAGCCATTCGTTGAAATGGAGACTGTACATTACACCTGTGACTTACTTACACCAGCTGCTACATGATGTACACCTTCTTCTAACCATGTTATGAAACCCAAAGCTAGATTTGTGATGCAGTACTGCATGCATGCTAATATGAGTTGCGTTCATTCAGCTTATAATTTTCATTGCACCATATCACAATAAAAACATGCATGTATTGTTTTATTGTAGCGCAATACATTGCATGTATGTTAGCAAGGTGGATTTGGGGGTACCATTAGGAATGATGGCGCTGCAACGATTTAGCGTGCAGTGCTCTCATTTGCTTGTGTTGTGCTAACAGTCCAACATTTTGAAGTAATCCTTTTAAAACTGAATTCCAGGAATTTAGCAACTTTGCAAAAAGTGCAGGCACACTATGGTGTTGATTTACTAAACGGAAGTGCAGTCGCTGTAGATCGGGGGGATCTGAAATGAGGGGAAGCTCTGCTGATTTCTATCCAATCGTGTACAAGCAAAAATGCTGTTTTTTTTTTTTTTTTTCTTCTTTTCTTGCATGTGTCCCTCAGACATATAGCAACTGCATTTCCAAATGCATTTGCAGTGAACTTTGCTTTAGTAAATAAACCCCCATGAGTCCAATTAGAAGCATGTCACCTGTAAGAATCGCTTTTACTTATCTGTGACAGGTTTATTGCACTCCCGGAGGTCGGCTGTGAGAGCACACAGAGCAGCTATGCCCACTTGTCCATTCACAGAAGCCTTTGTATTATGTGAACTCAACAAAATACCAAGGCTTCTGTGAAGGGGCGGGCATAGCTGTTTTATCAACTCTGTTCTTTAAAGCGGTTCTCCACCCTAAAGTGGAGTCCCGCTGATCGAAACCCTCCCCCCCTCCGGTGTCACATTTGACACCTTTCAGGGGGGAGGGGGGTGCAGATACCTGTCTAAAGACAGGTATTTGCACCCACTTCCGGCATACAACGGGGGGGCGACGGGCAAAAGACGGGCATTCCGTCACATCCCGTCGCCCCCCCGTTGTGTGCTGGGAACACTCGGCTCCCAGCACACAGCGGGAGCCAATCGGCGGGCGCGGCGCGACTCGCGCATGCGCCGTAGGGAACCGGGCAGTGAAGCCGCAGCGCTTCACTTGCTGGTTCCCTCAGCGTGGATGGCGGGGGGAGCAGCAGAGAGACGAGCGATCGCTCATCCTCTGCTGCGATCGGCGCTGGACTCCAGGACAGGTAAGTGTCCTTATATTAAAAGTCAGCAGCTGCAGTATTTGTAGCTGCTGGCTTTTAATATTTTTTTCCCATAGCACATCCGCTTTAAGAAACTGAGACCACAGTAAGCAGCATTGAAGCTCCAGAAGTTAGAGAATAGAGATAAGACCAAGAGGAGGCAGACACCTCGTTTGACTTAAAGGGGTTGTAAAGGTTTGTTTTTTTTATTTTCGAAATGGGTTCCTTTAAGCTAGTGCATTGTTGGTTCACGAACCTTTTCCTTCGATTTCCCTTCTAAAAAAATGTTCTCCTCCGTTCATGGACAGACACAGCAGCAATCTTGACAACGTGGGTATTAGCCTTCTATCAGGAGTGGACTAGGCAGAAAACATGTTAATGTGTTAACATCAAACCTGCACAGTACTGCCCCGTGGGCGGTCCCTCTAGGTACAACCCCTCTCCCTGCATGCAGCAGCTCAGTTCGTCAAAAAGCAGTACAAACAAAGAAAAGGAGGGGTGGGTGCTGTGTCTGTCCATGAACGCAGAGAAAAGGATTTTACGGTGAGTACAAAAATTCTATTTTTTTCTTTGTCTGAATTTTTCACTTCCTGTTCCTCCTCAGTAAATTGTTCTGGCTGACTAACCCCCATGGATGATGGGGGCATACTGAGGAGAAACAGGAAGTGAGAAATTCAGAAAAAAAAAACACTTGGAAGGAAAAGGTTAGTGAACCAACAATGCACTAGCTTAAAGGAACCGATTTTAGAAAATAAAAAACAAACCTTTACAACCCCTTTAACTTATGATATGCCTTCAGTTTTTACAAAGTAGTTAAAGCGGATGTGCCATGGGGAAAAAATATTAAAAGCCAGCAGCTACAAATACTGCAGCTGCTGACTTTTAATATTAGGACACTTACCTGTCCTGGAGTCCAGCGCTGATCGCAGCAGAGCACGAGCGATCGCTCGTCTCTCTGCTGCTCCCCCCGCCATCCACGCTGAGGGAACCAGGAAGTGAAGCGCTGCGGCTTCACTGCCCGGTTCCCTACGGCGCATGCGCGAGTCGCGCTGCGCCCGCCGATTGGCTTACACGCTGTGTGCTGGGAGCCGAGTGTTCCCAGCACACAACGGGCGACAGACGGGAAGTCAGAAAAACCCGTCTTTCGCCCGTAGCGTGTGGCCGGAAGTGGGTGCAAATACCTGTCTTTAGACAGGTATCTGCACCCCCCTGAAAGGTGTCAAATGTGACACCGGAGGGGGGGCGGGTTCCGATCAGCGGGACACCACTTTAGGGTGGAGAACCGCTTTAAATTTCTGGAATTCATCTTTAAAGTAGGGATAATTTTTTTTTCTCCTGTAGCCTGACATGTTTCAGGAAATGTATCCCTTCCTCAGAGGCATTGTAGGAGAGAGTGAAAATACATTCTGAAAAAGAGCAAAAAAATGATAGTCTTAAAACAATATTTCAAAATGACATCCACATTAAAGCACAAATATACATGTCCACCATACATACCAACACTAAATTGTAATAGTTTTTATAGAAATGCTCTTTTTCAGAATGTATTTGCACTCTCCTACAATGCCTCTGAGGAAGGGATACATTTCCTGAAACATGTCATGCTACAGGAGAAAAAATACATCCCTACTGGAATTTGTAATAGCACATCTGAGCATAATTCTGTCTTTTCATACTCATACTAATGTATTGTACAAACTATCGATATGTTTGGCATCATACATATGTTTTTAAATAGTTTTTTTTAAATAAATGACATTTTATGATACATACATTTTCTGTTTGTTTTCCCATAAAGTCCCACTGTACCGGGGGGTACTTGTGCCCTGTTTTTCACGGTTCTTTTTCCAAATGTTTGGGATGTTGGCAACGCTCTAGGGAGAACATTTTTCTCCTTGTGGTTCACCACTTATACTTTTCATCTTTACAGTACAACAATAGATACAACTTTTTTTTTTGTGTTCATTTTGGATAGAACAAGGGAGGGTTATAACCCCTGTCAATTTTTTTTTTTTTTTTTTTGCCATCTGCGTCCCATTGCAGAGATTTCCCTCCACTTCCTGTCCCATAGCCAAACAGGAAGTGAGAGGAAATTTCTGTAAATTGAGGGAATTCCTTGGGAACCCCCAGGTCACCAGAATGTGTCCCCATTGGAGGATTTTCTCTCTATTACTTTTCTGGGGGCAACCCAAAATTTGGGATTTTCTTTTACTTTCATTGATGATGGTGAACAGGACAAATTGAGAGGGTGAATCTCCCTAACGGGGGCACAGACAGCAGTCAAATCTGACAGGGGTTCTATTTGTTCTCCACTCTATACAAAACAAAATAAAACATAAAATCATTTTTTTTCTTTAGTTATACTTTAAGCTTCATTGATAAATTTCCCCTTCTGCTTTTCTAATATAACACACATACAGAATACAATCTGCCTGTGACCACTTCATGATTGCATATGTGCTTAGAGTCATCTACCTGTTTTGTTCTATCTGTCTCTGTTGGCTACCTGGGATTCCAGGCACAAGGATCATGTATGCTTTGCTAAATGAGAAGCAGTCTTACTTGACTTTAAAAAGTCTTCCTCAAAACGTCTTACTAAGTTCACCTTTTGTTACACTCAGATTTAGGGTGCAAATACTGTCCCTCCCCTGTGACTGCAAGTCTTATTTAAATTTCGCACTATTGTGTGGGCAGGAATTTGTGAATGAATCAACGACAAGCCCCATTATCCACCGCGGCAGACAGACCTGTAGTTCTCAATGGAACACGATTGCGGTAATTGACACACTTGTAGTCCATTAAAACATACAACTCTAACAGAGAGCTAGAGAAGGAGTTTGCAGGATTCGGACATTGCACATGTAATTCACTGATCACGGGTGCAATGTTTTGCAGGCTATTGTAAAAGGAGATTCAGTGCCTCTTATTGCAGAGGAGTAGAATATGCATGCAGAAATGGACTCCATATGTAAGATCGGAGCACTCGCCCTCACCTGAACATATTCTTTTCTGTGCTTTGTTCCTAGGAAGAGAAACCTCCAATACTACTGTATCGGCTAAAGAAAGGCATCAGGGATACCTCTGGGGGCTGTGGCAGGGTCGCCTCAGTCTCTCCAACTTCAGTCATGGATCTCCAGGCTGGGGAAGAGACCTCTGGGAGCAGGGGACGAGGGGGACCTGTGTTGCACATTGTAGTGGTCGGGTTTCACCACAAGAAGGGCTGCCAGGTGAGACATGTCATGTTGACTGACATATGTTTATAGTGTCTTTCTGCTTGAGGCATACAAGTACTGCAGAGTCTTTGTTATAATTGTTGTTTTACCAGTGTTGTGGCAAGTGTCATGGAGCCACTCATGATACAAGCATAATGTGACTTTTTTTAGTGGTTGTATTATAACTATGCAAACAATATTTGGAATTGTGGAATATGTTGCTTGCATCATATACCTTGCTGTTACCATAATGCATTGTATGTGTTTTTTATTCGTAAACAGTAATGTTAAAACTCATAAATGTCCCAGAGTCCAAAAATATCACTGTAGCAGCGCTTCGTTCAAACCCCTGTTTTAAAGGATTCTTAAAATACATATAAAACATTAGTGCAGCAGATGGGGATGATTGTTATAGGTCAGAAGGTCTTTATAGCAGTGCTTCTTTCACCAAAGGGTTAATCACCACGTGGGGGGATTTAAATGCACTCGCCAAAACTGTAAATCAACTGAGCATCAAACCACTGTCAACCTCCGCCGTTAACGCTGTAATTTCCACCAATGTCACCAGGTCAGCAATGCATATGAGAAAATAAATGGCCACATAGAGTAGTACCGTTTTCAAGTTTATTGACAAAACCCTTAGTACCCCCTTAAGAATATGCGTACCAAAAAATAACATAAGCAATGCAAAATAGTGAGTGTGAATGCTCAGACTGTCATGACCCTGAAGACATCTGTTTACCAGTTCCTCTAGCGTCTTCCTGGTTCTCTGTCTGTGGAGCGCTCGCGTCACTTCCGGTTGGTTGATGAGTCCCGCCCTGATGCGTTTTGTCACTTCCTGACTTGGTCTGAGGGCGTGACTCCTCCCCGTGACAACCGGCTTTATGTATCTATCGCCCATCGCGTGACGCCAGACGCATTCTCGTACATTCCCATCTGCTGCACTATTGTTTTATATGTAATTTAAGACTTCTTCAAAGGGGAGTTTGATCGAAGCGCTGCTACAGTGATATTTTTGGACTCTGGGACATTCATGAGTTTTAACATTACTGTTTAAGCATATTTATGTTTTTTTAAGCAGCTGCTACATGTTTTAGATTCACATATATACTGTTTGATTACCTTGGTGATCACATTCTAAGTGCAGAGTGGTGTTTTAGATAGGGCGGTTTTACAGGCACTGTTTGGTTTATGTGTTTTTTATTGATTATATTCCCTTGCATGCAAATGTAATGTCTTGCTAATGTTTACGCATGTTCTTGCTGCAAGAAAGATCTTTAGTATAAATACGAGTTATGTTTCTTAAAAACCTTGCTTATGCAAGTATACAGGCATGTAACATTGCATACATCTTTATCATCTTCTAGTTGCCAGTGTTTCAATCTACACGTATATGCATAAAATACTGCACCCAAACGTGTGTGCAATGTTCCTTACACAACCATGCTCCATAGCTACAAACACAGCAATTTTTTGATCGCAAGAGGCCTCACTCTGTGCCATATGAACTTGGGCTAAAGACCCGAGTAGGTCTATTTACAAACACCATGTGTTAAAGAGACTGTTAGGGACTGCTGTAACATTGCAGGAGACTGTTGGGGATCACTTCTAACTTACCATACACTGTTTTAAGAATTGGTGTTAAATTTTAAGTTGAATTTGGGTATCTGACGGAGACGGAAAGAAATACAGGGTACTTTTCTGAGTTAGGAAATGCACTAAATTGACACAGGCTGGATCTGGTATTTCTCAGTGGGGGATAAGCTAAGCTAAGCTGAGCGGAGCAGCTTGATGACAGGTCCGTTTATGCTGAGCGGACACTGAACACAGCCCGCTCTGCTCTATGTGCAGTCGGATGTAAACCGACTGGCTGTCCATTTACACCCGACTGCCCTCCTATCCGGTCAGTCAGAAGGGAACGGATGCCCTTTCATTTATTTTTGCTGGATCAGATTGGAGGTAGCTTAATGTAAACAGACACAAGTCTGTTTACACCCAACTGCCCATAGAGGAAAATGGAGGGCTCGATCGGGTCTGTCTTTAAAAATGGACAGGTGGACCCGTTCAGACCCGTGTTTTTTTTTTTTTTTTTTTATTATATATAACCACCTCTCCGATTCTTGACATTTAATGTGATACTAAACTCTGGTTAAAAAAATATAAAATAAATTATAAGTTTCCTATATTTGGAATCTGTCATGAGAGGGGAAAACAGGCTGCTACTGACCTCTGAAATCGTTCATTCGACTAAAGTTTTTTTTCTTTTTTTTTTTTTTTTCTGTTTTTTGTGTCCTTAAAGGCAAAGTGGCATTTTTAAATGTGATACATACCATACGTGCCTTGAGAAAGTATTCGGCCCCCTTGAACTTTGCGACCTTTTGCCACATTTCAGGCTTCAAACATAAAGATATAAAACTGTCGTCATTTTTTTTGAAGAATCAAAAACAAGTGGGACACAATCATGAAGTGGAATGAAATTTATTGGATATTTCAAACTATTTTAACAAATAAAAAACTGAAAAATTGGGCGTGCAAAATTATTCAGCCCCCTTAAGTTAATACTTTGTAGCGCCACCTTTTGCTGCGATTATAGCTGTAAGTCGCTTGGGGTATGTCTCTATCAGTTTTGCACATCGAGAGACTGAAATTTTTACCCATTCCTCCTTGCAAAACCGCTCGAGCTCAGTGAGGTTGGATGGAGAGCGTTTGTGAACAGCAGTTTTCAGTTCTTTCCACAGATTCTCGATTGGATTCAGGTCTGGACTTTGACTTGGCCATTCTAACACCTGGATATGTTTATTTGTGAACCATTCCATTGTAGATTTTGCTTTATGTTTTGGATCATTGTCTTGTTGGAAGACAAATCTCTGTCCCAGTCTCAGGTTTTTTGCAGACTCCATCAGGTTTTCTTCCAGAATGGTCTTGTATTTGGCTCGGGATGGTGTGTTCAGGGTGATGAGCTGCGTTGCTTTTACGCCAAACATAACGTTTTGCATTGTTGCCAAAAAGTTCGATTTTTGGTTTCATCTGACCAGAGCACCTTCTTCCACATGTTTGGTGTGTCTCCCAGGTGGCTTGTCGCAAACTTTAAACAACACTTTTTATGGATATCTTTAAGAAACGGCTTTCTTCTTGCCACTCTTCCATAAAGGCCAGATTTGTGCAGTATACGACTGATTGTTGTCCTATGGACAGAGTGTCCCACCTCAGCTGTAGATCTCTGCAGTTCATCCAGAGTGATCATGGGCCTCTTGGCTGCATGTCTGATCAGTCTTCTCCTTGTATGAGCTGAAAGTTTAGAGGGACGGCCAGGTCTTCGTAGATTTGCAGTGGTCTGATACTCCTTCCATTTCAATATTATTATCGCTTGCACAGTGCTCCTTGGGATGTTTAAAGCTTGGGAAATCTTTTTGTATCCAAATCCGGCTTTAAACTTCTCCACAACAGTATCTCGGACCTGCCTGGTGTGTTCCTTGTTCTTCATGATGCTCTCTGTGCTTTAAACGGACCTCTGAGACTATCACAGTGCAGGTGCATTTATACGGAGACTTGATTACACACAGGTGGATTCTATTTATCATCATTAGTCATTTAGGTCAACATTGGATCATTCAGAGATCCTCACTGAACTTCTGGAGAGAGTTTGCTGCACTGAAAGTAAAGGGGCTGAATAATTTTGCATGCCCAATTTTTCAGTTTTTTATTTGTTAAAGTTTGAAATATCCAATTAACTTCGTTCCACTTCATAATTGTGTCCCACTTGTTGATTCTTAAAAAAAATTACAGTTTTATATCTTTGTTTCAAGCCTGAAATGTGGCAAAAGGTCGCAAAGTTCAAGGGGGCCGAATACTTTTGCAAGGCACTGTATATTTTTAGTTGCTATTAATGTACACTTGACACATTGCATGCGATATCCACAGTAAAACCACATACATCTAAATGAAAAATTAGCTAGTGGTGCCAAAATAACTTGTGAAAAAAGTGTAACGCTGATACTCCCCACACAAAAAACAACCATACAACAATATCCCAACATATATAATCGTATCAATTTGTTTTCAAATGCAGAAAAAATCCTTTTTTTTTTTTTTTTAAGCTGGGGTCACAGAAAATGGTGCACTGGTACTTAATATGGGAACATAAACAACGCTTGAATATCTCCGTAAGACAAGCGTGTTGGAAGACTCCTGTTCACTGAAACAAGTGAACAATCGGATATATTCCTCCAGAGAATATTATATTACCCTTTTATGATCTCTGTTACAAAGAAAGTAACACTAGACCACACACTTATAAATACTATGGAGCAGGTTGCAGGCCTTATTTATGCACAATTGCTGCTTTCTCTCCTTTAAAAAAAAAAAAAGAATGGAGATACTTGTCGGCTTTGCCGTCTAGGGAAAATGCTAAATAAAAGAGAAGTACAGCCAGAGCTCGTCTGGCTTTACTTGTCATGTGGATTACAGTGCAGTTCGTACTGTACTCCTGTGACCAGTTTTCAACAGACAGCGGGTTAAAGCCTGCTGTCGGCTGACATCACAGAGCCGATCTAGGCAGGGGTAAGATTGTGACAATATGGTCATGATCCGCCCACAACCCTGGACTGGCACCTGGCTCAGCCTCTCAGCGAGCCACTGAGAGCCTGAGCCAGCTGCTCTTGCCCCTCCACAGCCTAGCACTCCAGTCAGCACAGGCGGGAGCAGAGCAGACAGCGGTGACTGACAGTCACTAGCTCTCTGCTTGCAGAGCTCTTCAGCAGTGTTTGATCGCTCGGTTCTCTGTCTTATAGCCAGCGTGGGACAGATGCAGCATCGGACCTATGCTGCATCCACCTGGGTAAGTATGATTCTTAAAAGGAAAAAAAAAATTGCTGAACTTCTTTTTTAAAAGTGTTGCAATAATAAAATATTGGTGTACTTGGTCTTTTAAAGCGGATGTGCCATGGGAACAAAATATTAAAAGTCAGCAGCTACAAATACTGCAGCTGCTGACTTTTAATATTAGGACACTTACCTGTCCTGGAGTCCAGCGCCGATCGCAGCAGAGCACGAGCGATCGCTCGTCACTCTGCTGCTCCCCCCGCCATCCACGCTCAGGGAACCAGGAAGTGAAGCGCTGCGGCTTCACTGCCCGGTTCCCTACGGCGCATGCGCGAGTCGCGCTGCGCCCGCCGATTGGCTCACACGCTGTGTGCTGGGAGCCGAGTGTTCCCAGCACACAACGGGCGACAGACGGGATGTGACGGAATGCCCGTCTTTCGCCCGTATCGTGTGGCCGGAAGTGGGTGCAAATACCTGTCTTTAGACAGGTGTCTGCACCCCCCTCCCCCCTGAAAGGTGTCAAATGTGACACCGGAGGGGGGGAGGGTTCCGATCAGCGGGACTCCACTTTAGGGTGGAGGACCGCTTTAAGGACACATTCTCAATTTTAGGCTGTAAAGCTGGCCTAGACAGTTCGAATCTCGGCCTGGTTCAGCAGGAACCGCCTGAGATTTGTTTTCAATTTCTCTTTATTGATTTTTTTTCTTATACAAAATTTTACATTTACAACCGCCTGAAATTTGAACCATGTATGGGCAGGCTGAATGTGGTAGCAGGAAAGAAAATTGCTAGAGTATATGGCCCACTTATTTGTGACTTTTAGGTTTATGATTCTAATGCCCGGTACACACGATCCGATTATCGGACGAATGATCGTCCTTTTTTTTTTTTTTTTGTATGCTAATCTCACGTCGAATCTGATGAGTTAAAGTAGAAGTAAACCCTTGGGCTCTGTTCACACCTGAGCAGAGCGACTTTCAGGCGTTTTTACTTTAGAGTTTTTGGAAGTGTATTATAAGTGTTGTGGGGCTTCAGGCATTTTTGTTTAGGCAATAGAAAGCACTAGGTGAATGAAAGGGGGAGTAAATAGGAGTGGAGAGCTGTTTTTTATGCAGGAAATGTGCGACAGTGACGGTGTTTCTATTGAAGTCTATGGTGCCAAAAACGCTTGTAATCTGCCAAAAAGTAGCTCATGTACTTTGAGCAACAGGCGTTTTGCATCAGGTGACAGAGCGCTCATATGTGAACAGGGGACATAAAAATTAATGGGAATTTGTTGAGCATTTTAGAGCTACAAGCTTCAAGCAGAAAATATGTTGTGACAATCCCCGTGTTTTTTGCGGTAACTTAGTTTGTTTTTGGCTGAACACATTGTGGACAAAAAAATACATTGCCCAATAAACAATTTTGTTAAAATTCTTATCCAAGCGCATGCATCTTACTGCTTTCAATGTTGCTGGTCCCTGCTTTCGCAGTTTTGCATCCCTAAATGTCTGGTCTTCACAAGAAAGAGTTAACAGAGCACAGTGCAGTCTCTAGTCCACAGGTGGCAAACACAAGGCCCGCGGGGCGAATCCGGCCCGCCGTGCCTTGTCATGTGGCCCGCACAGCAGCCTCCGGCCACTACCTCTTTTTATCACCGCTTAGTTTCTCTGGCAGGTATCCCAGCAAGTGAAAATGCCCCCCCCCTCAGTCCCGCGGCAAACTGGCTCTTGTGTGGCCGTTCAGTCTCCGTGACTACAGGAGTAAACCTCTTCCCCTTCCGCGCTGTCTCCGCCTCCACCCCAGCTTTGTCTCAGCTTACTATGCTGCTCTGTCTCCGCCGCCTCCGCTCTGTCTCCACCCCTGTCTCAGCTTACGATGCTGCTCTGCCTCCGCCCTGTCTCCGCTTCCACTGTCGCTCTGTCTCCACCTCCCCAGTCCCTCCAGCGATGCCGGATTTTTTGCATGCACTGACCGTGCATAGTGGCAGAGATTGCTGGCAGCTTTTTGGCAGTTTGCCCCCCCCCCCCCCCCATACAGCAGGCTGCGTCCAGAGGCTTTTTAAGCACTTGTGTTTATGCAGTGTGTGCTGCTATTTTGAAGTGATGATTAAAAAAAAAAAAAAAATGGCAAAACTGAGTACTGATGCTAAACACAGAGATCTGCCCACAGAGGGATGGTACCATCTATAGCCCAATAAACAAGAAGGTACTATAGCCCAATACAAAGGGAGGGAGCCACCTATACAGGGAGGTACCCGCGCTGGGCCAGGTAGGAAAGTAGAAGAGAGTACAGATGTGAGAATTTTTGGGCACAATCCTGACCCCTCCACTTTGTACGTAGCAAACTCCTGACCCCCTCCACTCTGTACGTAGCGCACTCTTGACTTTTGATGGTGGGAGGGCTCTAGACATCTGCTGTATTGGAAGTGGGGTGCTCTGGATGTCTGCTTATAATTATGAGAATAATATTCCATGCCAGTTGAAAAGGAGAGTTGCAGACTGCTGGTATCGTCCACAAGAGAACTTTATTGAGGACACCATGGTGTTCGGTCTGAGCAGTCTCCAATAAAGTTTCTTGTGGATGATACCAGTGATGTGTTCAAATTTGCATCACCTGCTACAGAAGTGTGAGTGTGATCCATGCTGGTCTGCACCTGCCCTTCACAGCACTGCAATGGTTACATACCATAGCAGGTGGAGCAGTAAACTGACCAATTCCATGTCACTTTACAGAGGGTATAGGGACCATAAACTGCAATCAACCCCAAAATGTCCAAGAAAAGAAAAGTTGATGCAGAGGGAAGGCAATTTCATGAGAGATGGGAAAGTGAATACATGTTTTTGCTTAATGGAGAGAAGCCGGTATGTCTTATTTGCTACGAGGCAGTGGCAGTGATGAAGGAATACAATTTACGCTGGCACTTTGAGACCAAACACGGAGCCAAATATGCTAACCTAGACACCAAGAAAAGCAATAAAAGGTGAAATAATTAAAAGGCATCCTGCATTCTCAACTGAATATTTTTGCAAAAATGACAGCAAAAAAATGATGCAGCAGTGAAAGCCAGCTTTCCAGAAGGTGAATTTGTAAAGCAGTGTATGCTGAAGGTATGTGAACAGGTGTGCCCTGAGCAGAGACAGGCTTTTAACAATGTCAGCTTATCAAGAAACACTATCAAAGACCGAGTCAAGGACATAGCGTGGAATCTTACAGCACAGCTGGCTGAAGAAGCATGCAGTTATCTGGCGTTTTCATTAGCTAGTGACAAAAGCATTGACTGATATGGCTCATCTAGCCATTTTTGTAAGAGGTGTGAAGAAAGACTTGTCTGTCAGTGAGGTGCTCTTGGATGTGGTCACCATGAAAGGAACAACAACTGGGAGGGATATCTGTAATGCAGTGGGGGAATCCATAAATGAAGTTACCTTGGGGAATAATTTGGTGGGGGTTTACTACAGATGGCGCACCTGCAATGTGTGGAGAGAAAACTGGCTTGATTGGACTGATAAAAGAGAAGATGGGGGGGAAAAAAGTAACTACCAAATGCCACTGATAACTTATCACTGTATTATCCACCAAGAAGCTCCGTAGTGCAAGGTTCTGGAACTGGATAACATAATGTCCACAGTCACGAAAACCGTGAACTTTCTTTGTGCCAGTGGCCTGAATCATCGTCGGTTCCAACACATTTTGAAGGAGGTGGGCACAGAATATACAGATGTGCCATACCATACAGAAGTAAGGTGGCTGAGTAGGAACACTGTTCTCAGGCGATTTTTTTTTTTTTTTTTCTCCCATGTGTGACACAACAGAGCATCTCGCTCAACTGAATCGAAGGCTGCAGGGCCGCAAACAACTCGTAACGGCAATGTACAACACAATTACAGCTTTCCAAGAGAAACTGCGCCTATGGAAGTCGCAGCTTGAAAAAAAGTCTTGCCCACTTTCCTATCTGTCAGAGCATCTCAACCTCATTCCCAGGTGCTTTTTCATGTGCTTGATTGGCTACCGAAGTGAATCGGCTGATTGATGAATTTGATCTACGCTTCCCTGACTTTAAAGAACAAAACGTAACATTTACCAGCTTTGCCAATCCCTTCAACATCCAAGTTGACAGTGCACCACATCACCTTCAGATTGAATAAATAGAGCTTCAGTGCAACAGTAGCCTGAGACCAAAGTTCCAGGATGCTGCACTCGACGGCTTTTACCGTCGCCACCTCCCTGCTTCGATTCCACAGCTCCAACTTCAAGCTGCCCATGTTCTGTCCATGTTTGGGAGCACCTATCTATGTGAACAGATGTTTTCACAAATCTGAACAAGACCAAGCTCCGATCACGCATCACTGATAACTTCCATGCTGTTTTGCGGATTGCTACAGCACAAGACCTAAAGCCAGACATCGACGGGCTGACCTCAACAAAATGGTGTCGGACATCCAGTCGGAAAAGTTAAAGTTAATGTCTTGTGTTTGGCATATGTGTAATAAACGGTGCCTGGTAATATTTGTATGTTTAAAAAAAAAAAATAATTACTGTTACCAAAACAAATGTTTCAATAAATTGTACAATAATTTCACATTTGAATATCTGTGTGCCATTATTCTTCCTAGGCTTCGTTTTTCAAGGCTAGTTATTACTTAAGTTGTAAACTTTTTTGCTGAAGTTACTGGTTACAGGCATGGGCGTCCGCTGAAATTTTTTCAGGGGGGGGCGCTTCGGCACTGGCGATACACAGTCGCATTTAACCCTTTCTTCGACCGCTAGCGGGGGTTAAAAGCGCCCCCCCCCCCCCCCCACGTTGAAATGTAAAAACACCCCACTGTGCCCCCTGCATCTTTCAATATCTCTTTATCACTACTGTGTACCCCCTCTTCACAACTGCATCACTGCACCCCTTTACATTACACAGCACCCTGCATCCCTTTATATTACACAGCACCCTGCGCCTCTGGCCTCCTTTACATTACACAGCACCCTGCGCCTCTCGTCCCCTTACATTACACAGCACCCTGCACCACTGGACCCCTTACATTACACAGCACCCTGCACCACTGGACCCCTTACATTACACAGTACCCTGCATTCCTCGACCCCTTTACATTACACAGCACCCTGCAACTCTGGACCCCTTTACATTACACAGCACCCTGCACCTCTGGACCCCTTTACATTATACAGCACCCTGCACCTCTGGACCCCTTTACATTACACAGCACCCTGCACCTCTGGACCCCTTTACATTACACAGCACCCTGCACCTCTGGACCCCTTTACATTACACAGCACCTGCACCACTTAACATTACACAGCACCCTGCATCCCTGGACCCCTTTACATTACACAGCACCCTGCACTGTGCAGGACATTAATACATGAGTAACCATAACCAGTGCAGGACATTTACCCCCCACCCCCACCATGCTGCATATTAAAAAAATCACAGACAGTCATCACAGTTAATAATCTTCAGGCTGCATCATTCCGTATGGCATGATGCCATACGGAATGCAGTCTGAATATTTTTTTTAATATGCAGCATGGTGGCGGGGGGGAGGGGGGTAAATGTCCTGCACTGACATTAATACATGAGTTACTATGATCACTGACCAGTGCACCCTCCTGGCATTTTAAGGGTATATATATATACAAAGAAAAATGTATATATATATACATGATATGATCACTGACATTCTAAGGGTATATATATATACAAAGAAAAATGTGAAGGTTTTTGTTGCTTAAAGTGCTAGTTGTTTGGCTGTCTCTGGTGGCTTTGCAGCCAAGAAACTAGTTGTTTTCAGAAGGGAAGTCAGTAAAAGCAGGCTGGCTTTGCAGTGCAGTAATGCAACACACATTGGCACACTTTGCACATATTAATGTTTGCACTGAAATTTTTTTATTTTCCAATAATTTGTATTGAAAATTATTCATATCAAGTTTACAAAGCAAAAGCACTGACATTTTTTTAATGGCTCCCCAATGCACTAAAGGAACACACATGCTGCATGGTAATACACTTTGATTTTTACTATATGAAATTGTGATTGTTATTATTCGATTAGTGAGACATTTTACAAGTGTGTGTGTCACACACACACACTTGTAAAATGGCTCACTAATCGAATAATAACAATCACAATTTCATATAGTAAAAATCAAAGTGTATTACCATGCAGCATGTGTGTTCCTTTAGTGCATTGGGGAGCCATTAAAAAAATATCAGTGCAAACATGTACAAAGTGTGCTAATGTGTGTTGCATTACTGCACTGTCTGCAAAGCCAGCCTGCTTTTACTGATGTCCCTTCTGAAAATTAGCAAACAATTAGCGCTTTAAGAGGATTGGTAACAAAAACCTTTACAGACTGTCTGTGTGTTAGACTTGCCTCAACAGCGCGCGGGCTCCTCGTGGTACAGCTCTCTACGCTCCTCCCAGCCATCAGTATCACCGACGTGATCCCCTCACGGCGTGAGTGACGTCACGCCACCAGGACGAGCACCAGGCTGGACTGCAAAGTTAGGGGGAGTGAGCGATCATTGGCTGGCCGGAAAACAAGGGGCGGGGAGCAGAAGGTAAACAAACACAGTCACAGACTGACTTGATATTCCGCGGACATGAGAGAGACAGTGACAATCGGCTACGCTGGTTCGAGAGGCGGCCGCAGCTAAATCTAAATGTGTGTCACTACTGATTCCAGGGGGGGGCGAACGCCCTGCCTTGCCCTATGGAGCGGACGCCCATGGTTACAGGGTATAGAGACATAATAGTTAACTGATTCCTTTTAAAAACGATTAAAAATAGATACAAATCAATCGTATAATGTACCTGTAGTTTCTAGTTTCGTTTTTGCATATTGTTTCCTGCCTCTGCTGTACAGAGCCAATACAGGGCA
Source organism: Rana temporaria (assembly GCF_905171775.1). NCBI lineage: Eukaryota > Metazoa > Chordata > Amphibia > Anura > Ranidae > Rana > Rana temporaria. The sequence continues at coordinate 153,636,668 of NC_053493.1, read as the reverse complement.
GTTATGGTTTGGAAAACGAAACTGGTGCTGAGGGGTTTTAGACACACAGTAATCGCACCTCCTTGATTAGTGACGACAGTGAGAAAGCTCCCAGTACTGTGGTTATCAGGAAACCGACAACCAGGAAGTGTGGAGATCAGAGAAGAATTACAGCAACTTGAGAGCAAAAACTAACAATGAGGACATGAAAACAGCACTGCATTAAGGTAAAGGAAGCTATTAAGATGAAAAAAAAATTCCTTTACAAACTCTTTAAATTCTTTTTAAAACCAGTAGTAATTGAATGCAGAGGCGATTTTATTTATGATAATAAAGAGTAGATGCGTAGTCCTATAGATACAACCGGCCCTTTGAGGGCAACCATACTGCTGATGCGGCCCCCGAAGGAATTTGACACCCCTGCTCTAGTCAGTCTGTTAACTTGGAGAAGGGAGTGCCATAAGGATGGAAGAGTGATACAGTACCATGGCAAGGTACTGCCTATTTCTGTTTGATGCACATACTGTATAGTGTAGAGAGACTCAATCCTAGTCCCTGCATGCGAAGGTGGCCCCATAGAATTCTGCAAGAGAAAAGAGCCACCCTTAAAGCGGTGGTTCACCCATAAAAACGACTTCCCCCTATTACACTGCCCCCCCGCATTACAATACGAATATGCCATTCATTTTTTTTTGGCTGCTGTACATACCTGGGTACAGCTATTCACCCGTGTCCTCCGGGTTGCGAGTCCCGCGGGAGTGGGCGTTCCTACCATGGCGGTGATTGACGTTTTGACGAAAAAATGAGCTCCCCCCCCGTCGCGTAAGCCGCGTCACGACTGGCGAAAGGAGCCGAACTGCGATGCGCAGGCGCAGTATAGCGCCGACTCGCCGTTCGGCTCCTTCCGCCAATCGTGACGCTGCTTACGCGACGGGGGGAGCTCGTTTTTTAGTCAAAACGTCAATCATCGCCATGGTAGGAACGCCCACTCCCGCGGGACTCGCAACCCGGAGGACACGGGTGAATAGCTGTACCCAGGTATGTACAGCAGCCAAAAAAAAATGAATGGCATATTCGTATTGTAATGCGGGGGGGCAGTGTAATAGGGGGAAGTCGTTTTTATGGGTGAACCACCGCTTTAAACAGGAAATTTGAACTGGAACATAGGTAAAGATGATGAAGCTGCGTACTCCTAATTAGATCAGCTGCTGAGAAAGTGCTTAAAGCAAAGTTCCACTCAAAAGTGGAACTTCTGCTTATGTCTTAGAGTACTGTTTCCCACTTCCGGAGATAGCCTTGCGTGCAGTCTTTTGGAAATTCAGCTCCCCTTCCTCCGCTGCCGGGCCAATTAACACGGTATACTTTGCGCATGTGCAGTAGGGAACTGGCTGTGAAGTCAAAAGGCTTCACTGCCAGGTTCCCTTACCAAGAATGGCATTTTTTTTTCTGCGGCGCTCAGCTTACTGCCCGCCAGTCTCCTGTCCTGATCTGATAGCTGCAGAGGGAGGTGCTGGGAAACCCCTGGGAGAGTGATCCTCCTAGGGGGTTTACAGATGCCAGGAGGAGCCACGAGCCCCACCGGGGGACCCCAGACCACAGTGAAGGTAAGTATATGTTTTGTTGTTTAAAAAAAAAAAAAAGTGTTTGTGGTTTGCTGTGTATATATTGTGCATTAAGAAAGATTGCAAAGTGCATGTGTGAAAGACGTGGAGACCTAAAACGGCAGTTGTGCTTTTCCCAGTGGCCCTAAAAGTACCGTTATCCTTTTAAGCACTCCTTTCCAGTTTGTTCTTGCTCCTAAATTACATTCTGCTCACATATAGTACCAGGCTCCTATTTTTTTTTTCGCTCTAGTTCTTTTTCAGCAATTTCTCTATGGTATCCCAAACTTGCTCTTTATTTACAGCACTATCAATTAAAAGGCTTACAGAATGCTCAGCTTTGTGCAACACGATTCTTAAGAGGGGTTATGCACCTGAGTAGACAGATAAATAAACTTTTCCAGGAACGTACGGCCTTATGAGGCTCATGAATGACAACTGCTATAAGCCAGCCCTTTCATGCAGAAGAATACCAGTGTTCCCAACTGCAATCATGCATTGTTCTTCTCAAATGTTACCCTTTTTAGGGTTGTTCACACAGGTGATGAACATCATAATTTCTTATATTTCTGGGGCTGGGGTTTTCATACAGCTACAGCCTATATAAATCAATGACAGGCTGGTAGACACGGTGGTTATACACACATCTAAGTGGCTATATGCCTACAGGGATGGACAAGCGACCCTGTCTTCTGTATGCATGTAACCACTCCGAAATCATCTGTCAGTGCTACTGGCCACAGCTTTATGCAAACACCAGATGCAGAAATACACTGAATTATTTTAATATATGGCCCTCTGCATCTATGTAGATTGAGTTTAGGTACTGCTTGCTGCCATAAAGTTTGCTGCAACCATTGACACATATATAAGTGGGAGACAACCGATCATGAAAGAATGTCACATTTTTCCAAGGTATGACCATTATGTGCTCAAATTACTGAGAACAATATGCTAGGCTGCTAGTCTTTGTTACAATCTTAATAAATTGGTTTTCTTTCTGCACAAGTCTCTTTTGTTATTGTCTCTGATATATGCTGCGTATTGCTTCATACTGCTTCAGATGAATGCGGGATAATGTGAAAGTGCTTTTTCTGGCACTGTGGTACAGTTTTCCTGCTTTCCTTGTATGCTGCATCTTGGGCACAGATCCTCATGTTTACCACATTAACACACTGCTATTCTTGCAAGCCGGTGCCGTGAAATCTGAACATAGTTGTGCTCATAACTTTACATACCCTGGCAGAATTTATGATTTTTTTTTTTTTGCCATTTTTCAGAGAATATGAATAACGCAAAAACTTTTCTTTCACTCATGGTTGGTGTTTGGCTGAAGCCATTTATTATCAATCAACTGTGTTTACTCTTTTTAAATCAAAATGGAAACAAACTACCCAAATGACCCTCATCAAAAGTTTTTAAATTCCCCAGTTCTTAATACCGTGTATTGCCCCCTTTAACATCAATGACAACTTGAAGTATTTTGTGGTATATGTGGATGAGGCTCTTTATCTTAGATGGTAAAGCTGCCCATTCCTCTTGGTAAAGCTGCCCATTCCTCTTGGCAAAAAGCCTCCAGGTCCTGTAAATTCTTGGGCTGTCTTGCATTAACTGCATGTTTTGAGATCTCCCCAGAGTGGCTCAATGATATTGAGGTCAGGAGACTGAGATGGCCACTCCAGAACCTTCACTTTATTTTGCTGTAGCCAATAACAGGTTGATTTGGCCTTGTGTTTTGGATCAATGTCATGTTGGAATGTCCAAGTACGTCCCATGCAGCTTCCTGGCTGATGAATGCAAATGTTCATTCAGTATTTTTTTGATAACATACTGCATTCGTCTCCCCTAAAACATCAGCGATCCACCTCCGTGTTTCACAGTTGGAATGGTGTATCTTTCATCATAGGCCTTGTTGGCTCCTCTCTAAATTTAGTGTTTATGGTTGTGGTCAAAAAGCAAAATTTTGAGGCGTGTCTCTGTGCTGTTTGGCATATTGTAAATGGGATACTTTGTGGCATTTGCGTAGTAATGGCTTTCTTCTGGTGACTCGACAATGCAGCCCATCTTTCTTTAAGTTTCTCCATATTGTGCATGTTGAAATAGCCACACCATATGTTTTCAGAAAGTCCTGTATTTCACCTAAAGTTATTTGTGGGTTTTTCTTTGCATCCCGAACAATTTTCCTGGCAGTTGTGGCTGAAACATTAGTTGGTCTACCTGATTGTGGCTTGGTTTCCACAGAACCCCTCATTTTTCACTTCTTGATTAGAGTTTGAACACTGCTGATTGGCATTCTCAATTCCTTGGGTATCTTTTTTTTTTTATTTTTTTTTATCCCTTTCTTGTTTTTTACAGTAAAACTACCTTTTCCCACAGATCCTTTGACATTTCTTTTGCTTTCCCCATGACTCAGAATCCAGAAATGTCAGTGCAGAACTGGATGAAAGATGCAAGGGTCTGTCAGGAGTCCAGAAACTCATTGACCTTTTATAAACGCACTAATTTTAAGCAAACAGATCACAGGTGAGGATGGTTACCTTTTTAAATAGCCATTCAAACCCCTTTGTGTCAACTTGTGTGCATGTAAACTTTTGATGAGGGTCATTTGGGTAGTTTCTGTTACCATTATGATTTTAAAAGAGTAAACCCAGTTGATAAATGGCTTCAGTTTTTGTGTTTATTCATATTCTCTGAAAAATGCCCAAGAAATCTTAAATTCTGCCATGGTATGTAAACTTATGAGCACAACTATATCTGCAGTGTTTACTTATTTCCCGCCAGAGCTCTAAATAAGTTTTGTCTCTGGTGCTTTGTTCCTCTGTTCTCATCATGGTGCCTTTCCTCCAATCAGCTATTAGGCTCGATTTACACCTATGCATGTTGCTTTTGAGCGTTTTTTCAGTGCTTTTTGCAGGGCTTGCTGCGTTTTTCGACAGGTGTTTTTACCGCGATTTGCATTTTTTAAGCTTTTTTTTTTATTTATTTTTTTTGCCATCAATGTTTTTTTTTTTTTTTATTTCCTTTAACAACTAGCTATAAACAGGTTAGAAAAAAACGCAAACCGCAAAATCGCGGTAAAAACGCGGTACTTGTGAATTCTATTACATGCAAAATGCTGCTTTTTGCGGGGGTTTTTGCGGGGGGGAGGGAAAGTCCCCGACCCTTTCCAAAAACGTAGACACAAAAAAACATTGATGTGAACACGTTCCGTAGGAAACCATGTTAACCACTTGCCTACTGTGCACATACACCCCCTTCCTACCCAGACGAAATTTTAGCTTCCGGCACTGCGTCGCTTAAACTGACAATTGCGCGGTCGTGCGTCCCAAACAAAATTGACGTCCTTTTTTTTTTTTTCACAAATAGAGCTTTATTTTGGTGGTATTTGATCGCCTGTGCGGTTTTTATTTTTTGGGCTATAAAAAAAAAAAGAGCGTAAATTTTGAAAAAAAAAAACAATTTTTTTTTACTTTTGCTATTATAAATATCTTTTTTTTTTTTTTTTTTTTTTTATCTCAGTTTAGGCCGATACGTATTATTCTACATATTTTTGGTGAAAAAAAATAAAATCGCAATAATCGTATAGTGACTGGTTTGCGAAAAAGTTATATTATAAAAATGAGAGTACCACTCTAAAAAAACAGCAAAGTTCAATGTGGTCAAACAGCGCTAAAAATTGGTAATGATTGTCCAATTTCAAGTAAAATAAAATAACATGCAGGTATTCATTGGAAACGGATTAGGGAGATCAAGGTAGTGAAGAAAGTTGATAGAATATTCTACACCTCTTCCCAGGATAAGTCACCACTTGTGGGGCACACTCCCCTTCGGGGTACTCACTCACCAAAAGGCAAAATATAGTATGCACTGAAAGGTATCTTTACTCTCTGGATCCTCCGTTTCTCAAGTGGGTATCAGGCAAAGGGTAGGCTCCACATAAAAACAGAGAAGGGTACCAGACAATAGTGTAATCCCGTTTTTATTAAATAAATGAAGCAATCCCTTTTAAAACAGCAGATCCCCGCTCAATATGCACGTACCGCACAATAGATGGTAACACACATGGATCATCGGTAAGTGAAGGTGTCCTCTGACCGGCATCCAATCTCCCAGGTAAACTTCACAAACAGGTTTGCTAGCCAAAGTTTGCAGGAAACCGTCGAATGGAAACCGTCGTATGGGCAGAGTACACTTTGGAACGCACGCTTGGAGCGCACGCGTCACTTCCGGGTCGCCGTAAGAATCTTGCCCTGACCAGTTTCGCTGTCCAATCAGCTTCTACAGAGGGCGTGAGCTGACGGCGAGAAAAGCTAACTTATATGCACAGCCCACAGCTTACGTAGCACTTGTGGGCGGCGCACATTAGCAGCATCCACAATAACACCGATACGGAAGCTGGATGTGGATGCTGCTAATGTGCGCCGCCCACAAGTGCTACGTAAGCTGTGGGCTGTGCATATATGTTAGCTTTTCTCGCCGTCAGCTCACGCCCTCTGTAGAAGCTGATTGGACAGCGAAACTGGTCAGGGCAAGATTCTTACGGCGACCCGGAAGTGACGCGTGCGCTCCAAGCGTGCGTTCCAAAGTGTACTCTGCCCATACGACGGTTTCCATTCGACGGTTTCCTGCAAACTTTGGCTAGCAAACCTGTTTGTGAAGTTTACCTGGGAGATTGGATGCCGGTCAGAGGACACCTTCACTTACCGATGATCCATGTGTGTTACCATCTATTGTGCGGTACGTGCATATTGAGTGGGGATCTGCTGTTTTAAAAGGGATTGCTTCATTTATTTAATAAAAACGGGATTACACTATTGTCTGGTACCCTTCTCTGTTTTTATGTGGAGCCTACCCTTTGCCTGATACCCACTTGAGAAACGGAGGATCCAGAGAGTAAAGATACCTTTCAGTGCATACTATATTTTGCCTTTTGGTGAGTGAGTACCCCGAAGGGGAGTGTGCCCCACAAGTGGTGACTTATCCTGGGAAGAGGTGTAGAATATTCTATCAACTTTCTTCACTACCTTGATCTCCCTAATCCGTTTCCAATGAATACCTGCATGTTATTTTATTTTACTTGAAATTGGACAATCATTACCAATTTTTAGCGCTGTTTGACCACATTGAACTTTGCTGTTTTTTTAGAGTGGTACTCTCATTTTTATGTTTTGATACATACGTCTTTTTGATAGTATGTTTTAAATAGCTGCTTTTTTACACACTATTACCTATCTATATGATATTTTATTAATTATTAATATATATATCCATATTTAATATCTGGAGGTTTATGTATCAGACCATTACCTTCCTGGTGATTGACTGAATTGTCAACATATCAGCTGTGGCCTGGCTTCCTGGCGCTAAGGCGTGTCACTAGGCCTTGTGTGGCACTGTATTTATACTGAAAAAGTTATATTGCCTACAAAATAGGGGACATTATCTATTTTTTTTTTTACTAGGAATGGCGGCAATTTGCGTTTTTTTTTTTTTTTTGGGACTGCGACATTATAGCGGACACTTTTGACACATTTTTGGGACCATTCACATTTATACAGTGAACAGTGCTATAAATATGCATTGATTACTGTGTAAATGTGACTGGCAGGGAAGGGGTTAACCACTAGGGAGCGGGGAAGGGGTTAAATGTGTAGCCTAGTGAGTGTTCTAACTGTAGGGGGAGGGTGGTGACTGGGGGAGGTGGCTGATTTGTGTCCCTATGTACAAGGGACACAGCATCGGTCTCCTCTCCCTGACAGGACGTGGATCTCTGTGTCTACACAGAGATCCACGGTCCTGCTCAGTTACTGGGCAATCGCGGGGGCCCGGCGGCCATCGCGGCCGCCGGGCACGCGCATTGTGTTCCCAGTAACGCGACGGGCGTGCGTGCCCCCTAGCGGCTTTAAATGACGGGACGTCATATGACGTCCTGTCAGAACAGGATATTCTGCCCGCCGTCATTTGACGGCGTGCAGTTGCCAAGTGGTTAAACAATTTCCCTGCATTTCTGCAAAATGCATCAAACACATTAGTGTGAATGGAGCCTTACACAGTGTAATTGCAGCTCTCCACCCTTTCCTCATGTGATACTAACAGATGGAGAAGGATTCTGCCCTTTTTGAAGGGGTGTAGGGAAGGGAAGTTTGCAGTTAAACAAGTAAAACCTATGTAGTAGGGTTTGTTTTATCTCTGTGTATCCCCTGAGGCTATTCACTTCACTGGGTATATGAGATGGTTTACAAACACTTTAATTATGACATTCCCGGCTAGGATGTAGTATGTGCTTTTGGGTGCAGCATATTTTCTCTATAGACTTTGCTGGTTAGTTACTTAGGAAGTATGTTGATTTAGGGTCCATTCACATCAGATGTGGTAGGACTGCGCTGAGTGTTTATTCCAGCGCAGACCCACTGCATGACTTGGTAAAATGCCTGGTCTCCTGTGTGCCCAGTTTACACCACTGAGTTGTGTTGATGTGCTGGCACCATGCGCTAATCACCACAAAGCACCACCTTGCACCGTGCTGTGGCCAATTGAACTTCATAAAATGTCTGTGTGACATTTCAATAAAGTTTGTTTAAAAAAAATAAAAATTGTAATAGAAACGATACAGTGCAGTGATCCTGCCTTTTTTTTTTTTTTTCTTTTTTAAAAAAAGTTAAGATGAATAATTGTTAATGTAAACCAGTTATGCTTTGGTTTTACCACCTGGTAATTCTAATACACTGACGGTCTAATCCTGAGACAAGAGTGTTGTGTGCTGTGTTATATTCAGTTTTGCTGTTGAACCAACTCCCCTAGTTGTTTTGCTTTTCTAGCCACTGGCTCCAGCGCTTTCTCAGAGAATGCTTTCTCGTCTTTCTTCAGAAAGAAAACCACTAAAAATCTATGCGCAAGATCAATGATCAGCGGATAAAGTGCAATTTGACATGGCTATTTAAAATCATTGCTAATACAAAAGTGCCTAACACTTGACCCTGTCTTGAAATAAACAAGTATCTCTTTGCAGTACCAGGCTATAAACAGTCTAAGTCTAGTAAACATTTTGAAAATATATATATATTTTTTTTTCTTAATCCCAGCCTAGGCCAGGCTAATGTCACACCCCACAAGTGCAAACATGCCATGGGCAGAATGCCTTAAAAATGAACTTTGCCCTTCTCAGTTGTGTTCTTTTTATGAATACATTTCTCAAATATGACTCCTGGTATGTGTGACATACCCATTCTAGGAGCTGTTTGCAAGATGACATGCATGTGTGTCTGCACCTCAATTAAAGATGGCAGCTCGAGTAAAGGGAGAACTTTTGCTTGAAGTAACACAATTTTTCTTTAGTTTAATACGGGGCAAGTGTTAGGGGTTTTTCTTGGGGGGGTTAAGGCAGAGTGAAGTTCTTAAAGGAGTTGTAAAGGAAAACATTTTTTTGCCTAAAATTAATGTCTGCAAGGTAGACAGACAGAATAGTGTAATGATTCTGTTAAAAAACGAGTAAATACCTATTAAATTCCTTCATCTATATCACCTCCGGCCTTCTAGTTTCTGTTCTCTCATTCACTTCCTGGTTTGCATCGCTCGTTCATGTAAGAACTACATTTCCCAGTATGAATTGCGGCACGCCCAGTAATTCACACCTCCTTGAAGTCTCTAACACGTAGAGAGCGTCCTGCAGCACAGATGTAGTTCCCAGGAGGGGGCGAGCACATCACTGACCACCGCAGTAAAGGCTCCCTTCACGGTGGTGAGTACAATCAGACAAGCAGGAAGTGAACAGAACAGAGAAGAAATAGAGCAACTTCTGAGCAAAAACGAACAATGAGGAAGTGAAAAGAGGAATGTCTGCAGGTAAAGGATGCTTTTTATGAAAAATATTTTTTTTCCTTTACAACCCCTTTAAGGGGCTTCTGCTGTCTGCAGTGGTTGTTCCCTCCAGCCAAGGAGCAATTGTACCTGAAAGCCACAGTTTTTTTGTTAATTTCTGTCTATCTTGGGTGCATGCTCCTGGTGAAGAAAATAGCTCTTGTAACTAAGTAAAACATGTACAGGTGTTATTTAGAAAACTGAAGAAGCAATACCATGTATGTGTGAGATTGGTACAGAGCATTACTGGAGTGAAAGCTCTGGGCTTGCCAGGGTAGCTGGGGTCACCAAGATGGCAGTACTAAAATGGTAATTGAATAGTAAATGCTATTGCTGTGTTGGATTAGAATTACAAGATCTGGGGGCAGAGTTTCCACGTTCATCGTGATTAAAACTCTTATGTGTACACTGGTGTGGCTGCTGTGCTTGGATAGCAACTGTCAACAGTTTATACACTGAGACGTTTGCACTTTATAACCTAAGTAAAGAAATAATTCCTATATTGATTTTGACTTTAAAATAGGGTATTATACAAAAAGTTTTTTTTTTTTTGTGATGTATCGATCCAAAAATATGAAGAGAGGTTAACATTTTAGTTATTGCCTACATATGTATTCATATGCCATAGTTTTGTTTTATTTTTGATGTTTATTTACAGCAGTCCTGGGCAAATTGTGCCTCCAGGGCCACATCGGGCCCCTTGGCTATTCCTCTGCAGCCTTCAATGCCACGCACTGTCAGCAAACCTCTCTGAGCCTGTCTGTTTCCTCACTGATGAAGCTGACAGGCTTAGACATACTGACAAGTGTCTATATGAAGAACTGGAAGGAGGGCATTAGGGCCTCCTGCCACTCTGCAAGTTCTTCCTGTGTTGGCACCAGCAAGCTGCAAACCTTAGGAGTCCATGTACCTGTTCTTCACTCCAGGTCAGGATCTGCAGAAATCTTGCTGTACCAATCTCAGGCTCTCTCCTTCCAGTGCTTGCAGATCTCCCATAGCTTGTAATGAGCATCAGCAGGGCAGATCAATTAACCCCTGTGCTTGTATATTCTCCCACTGCTTTTACCAGCCCCCCTACGTCAAAATTTCGACCAACAGATCAGTAGAGGACATTTCTTCACTTCTGATTCTATTAATTTCTTGAGCAGTTATATCTATTATTCCTAGTGCCAGGTGTTTTGTACCTATGGACCTTCCCTGTTCAGCGTCGTTCAGCTAAGGCTGCTGGTTTAATCAAAATATATTTTTTACTATACACTGAACTTTTGGTTTAGCCCTCCACAACAGTCCATTTATGTGGCCACTTGGGAAAATGTATTGCCCACCCCTGAGTTACAACTTTGCATCAATATGCAATTGGCTTTAATTAAGTTGCTGCAACAAAACTGTCATGCTCAGTATAAGTTTGACACAGCTGTACTCCACTTCCAACCAATTTTAGTCACTTGAATCAAAGGGGGTGGGTATATAAAGCAGTTTCAAGCAGCCAATGATAAGGTTTCCTTTTCATTCCCATGTGTAGAGCTTTTAAATCATTCCAGTACCAGGCTAATCATTAAATCCACTTATCAGTTGACTGAGAGAAAGACCTAGCTTCCTGTTTTGCTTGTAATTGTGTTTTCATATATGACTGCATCTGTACAAAATTGAAAATTATTTAATTCTATGTATGATAGAATGTCAGTTTTGTGCTCTGAAACTGCAGACTGTTTTGTAATTGCGCATGCACTTAAAGCGCAACTCCATGCATTTATGTATTCTTTTAAAAATCAATAAATGTACTTTAGGATATAGCTAATTCAAGTACCAGACACTGTGTGCTCAGTTTAACACTTTGAACATGGAAGGCACAGCACATTTTTATTGTTCAGTCAGTAATTTGGAATGAAAAAAGAGGATTGATGATTAGGAAAGCGATGATATTTTTGTTTTTTTGTTCAGGTAAGTGAGTAGCTTTACCAGGATTTTAGGGGTGATACTGTGCACATTGAAGAAATGAGACTGAGTTTAATCGTAGCACTGGTTGACAAAGTTTGCATATTATAAGCCAGGGTTTGACAAATTTGCTTGGAATCTAGGGGCCAGCTAAAAAAGTTAGGAGCCAGAAACACACCCCGTCCCGCCGAGCTCGCTTTCAGAAGCGAATGCATACGTGAGTAGCGCCCGCATATATAAACGGTGTTCAAACGTGAGGTATTGCCGCGATTGGTAGAGCGAGATAAATAATTCTAGCCCTAGACCTCCTCTAACTCAAAACATGCAACCTGTAGAATTTTTTTAAACGACGCCTATGGAGATTTTAAAGGGTAAAAATTTGTCGCCATTCCACGAGTGGACGCAATTTTGAAGCGTGATATTTTGGGTATCAATTTACTCGGCGTAACGTTATCTTTCACAATATAAAAAAAAATTGGGCTAACTTTACTGTTTTATTTTTTTATTAAAAAGTGTATTTTTCACCAAAAGACCGCTTGTAAGACCACTGCGCAAATACGGTGTGACAAAGTATTGCAACGACCGCCATTTTATTCTCTAGGGTGTTAGAATAAAAAATATATACAATGTTTGGGGGTTCTAATTAGAGGTAAGGAGATGGCAGTGAAAACACAGGGGAAGCTCCCTTAGCATTGCTGGTCGTCTTGTTATGCCAACGGCCACCACAAGATGACGCCAGATCACAGAAGGAAGCATAGGCCCGCAAAGCAACGATCTCAATTACTGGCCGGCGCAGCCCGATACGATCGCACGGCAGGGAGGTGGGGGCACAGAGAGACAGCAAAAGAATACACCATCATTACCACCAAATTATCATATGTTTTAGCACATTGATGTAATTTCAGAACATTTTCTTTTGTTGAATCATCGGTGCTTTTTCTTCAGGCTAGAACTACTTTATTTACCTAGCTGTTTCGTTATTCTGGAGTGTGTAAAGACACCTGTCATGTAGCTTTATTCACAGATCAGGCATGTGTGAATATGATCCCGGATATTGCCGCTCTGATGAAGGAAATGGTACAGGCCTTAAGGATATCATCCATGTGCTAATGTTTTATTAAGCGAATTACAGATGATATTATTACTATGACAGAAGCAAACTATGCTGCTTTCAGCATTCCGGATGTTGTTCTTTTGTCAGTCTGGTGTAACTCATTAAATAATGATTCCTGGAATTCTTTCTGAGCTTCTTGTTTCTAGTTATGATGTAACTCCTTGAATTGCTGGCTTACAGGTGCTTCTCATGTAGCCTATGTGTTGAAATAAAAGTGACACTAAGCCCTGGTTCACGATTTCATACCTACATGTCCGTCCTGAATTTGAGGGACGATTTTAGAGACATCTGTGTGGGTTGCTGTACTTATGTCAATGGAAATCACACCTGCAAAGTCACCAAAAGTAGTGCAGAAACTACTTTTGGGATCCGGTGCAGCGCTGCAAATCCCATGTCAAATCACATGCCAAATTTTCAATGCGAACCAGGGCTAAACTGTGGTTAAAAAAAATTAAAATAAAGTCTATTTAAAGCGGGGGTTCCGTAGGAATTGCTTTTTTTTTTTATGTGCATCTGACGCTCTTAATAAACGTATTACTGTACTCGCGTGTCTGACGTTCTTGGCCCTCCGCATCGGCCATTCTGCCGCAAACAATTTATAAAAATCTTTGCTGCACGGAGCGGTTCCATCTTGCTTGTGGGTAACCTCTTCCCAGGGTCTCAAGGTGTGTATTGGCGATTTCACCTGTTTGCCATGAATTAAAATGGTGGAATTGTATCCGCCCTCGTCACGTGACCGGCTGCAAGAGTCACGTGATGTGTAAAATCATGCGATAGTTCCTCTTGTTAGCTAGAGAATCGTCTCCTGGGCAGCGTCACGCTGTGCTCCCAGGAGACATTGCAAAGAAATCCCAGCTAAAGCGACACGCCCACTCCCGCGGGAGCTCGACTAGGAAGTGCCTGGTTAAGACAAGAGAAACACGATATGGCATTTATTTAAAAAAAAAAAAAAATTGATAGCCAACTTTAAAGATTGACACTGAGCCGGTGTGATTAACGATGACTTTTAAATTAGGGTGAACCTCCGCTTTAAGTATGTATTCCTAATTCAAAAAGTACTTTTTACTGCTCCCAGTCTCCTTCAAATTTCTTCTTCTTTTTTTTTTTCACTGCTGTGGGAAATTTTAAGGGGAACCCCTCCAAATTCCATACCGGACCCATATCCGAGCACACTGCCCGGCAGGTCAGGAAAAGGGCGCCCTCCTGGACCATACCAGGCCACATGCCCAGAATATTGGGGGGAGACGAATGGGTGCCTTGGGACAGGGGTGGCCCCTCCCCAAAGCACCTTGTCCCCATGTTGATGAGGACAAGGGCCTCTTCCTGGTGACCCTGGCCCGTGGTTGTCAGGGTCTCAAGGGGGGTAACAAGGTGGCCCCAAGAACCAGACCCCCACCCTATGTGAATGAGTATGGGGTACATTGTACTACCCATTCACCCCAAAAAAGTGTCAAAAAACAGTATACAGGTTTTTAACAAAGTAATTTTTTTAAAGCAGCTCCAGCATTTCTTCAACCTCCGGTTCTTCTCCCTCCGCTGATGTCTTCTCCCTCCGCTGGTTCTCCTCTGTGTTCTTCCGCTGTCTTTTCCCTCTGTTCTTGCTCTGATGCTCTCTCCTGCTGTAATGCTGTGTTCGCTGTCTGTCATTACTTGTATAGCCATGGGGCGGGCCACCCGGTGTTGTCGACTGGAGGTCCCGCACCTTGTGATGTCACCACCCATGGCATGTTGGGTGGTGATGTCACAAGGGGCGGGATCTCCGGATTACATCAGCGGGTGGCCCCGTTCCATTGCTATATACAGGTGAAACTCGAAAATATTTGAATATCGTGCAAAAGTTCATTTATTTTGCTAATGCAACTTAAAAGGTGAAACTAAGCTAGGCACACACTGCAAGATGCTTGAAGTTCAGTGTGACGTTTCCACAGTCTGTGTTGATTTGGGGAGCCATGTCACTTGCTAGTGTTGGTCCACTGTGCTTCATTAAGTCCAGGGTCACCGCAGCCGTCTACCAGGAGATTTTGGAGCACTTCATGCTTCCTTCAACAGACAAGCTCTATGGGGATGCAGACTTTATTTTTCAGCAGGACTTGGCACCTTCCCACGCTGCCAAAAACACCAAAACCTGGTTCAATGACCGTGGGATTACTGTGCTTGATTGGCCAGCAAACTCGCCTGACCTGAACTTCATAGAGAATCTTTGGGGCATTGGCAAGAGAAAGATGAGACATGAGACCGAACAATGCAGAAGAGCCAAAGGCCGCTATTGAAGCATCCTGGTCTTCCATAACACCTCAGCAGTGCTACAGGCTGATAGCTTCCATGCCACGCCGCATTGAGGCAGTAATTGCTGCAAAAGAGGCCCAAACCAAGTACTGAGTACATATGCATGCTCCTACTTTTCAGAGGTGCGACATTGTTCTATGTACAATCCTTGTTTTATTGATTGCATGTAATAATCAACTTTTCTGAGATTGTGGATTTGGGGTTTTCATGAGCTGTAAGCCATAATCCTGACAATTATGACAAATCACGGCTTGAACTATCTTGCTTTGCATGCAATGAGTCTCTCTCATATATTACCAAAACGTTTTCCTCAAATAAGTGGAACTTTAAATGGATCACAGACAGAAAGTGTATGAAAAAATATATTGAATTTTATTACAAAAATAGACACATCATGATGAAAAGCATGATACAAAACATATGACTGAAAAACATAAAATTAAGAACCAAAGCCCGGAAGCTGTCAAGATGACAGACCACCAACGCGTTTAGAAAAACATTCATGGTTCATATCTTCTTCAAAGATTACACCAGGCTTATTATTTTCAAAGCTGAAAGTTGGATCTATGACAATAAAATGAATATCATCACAAACATGTACATAAGTGATAAGACACGGTTTATGTAAGACCTGACTTACAACAGATTCACATGTGGCAATACTGACCGCTGTTGAGAGCGTTTCATCAACCCAAATGCGATAATTTACTCAGGAGTAGAGGATCGGAGGAGAATATCCATCGGTCACATGCACGTGTAGGTTTAGTTGCCACACATCCGAGGGGGATTCTTTTTCCCATGTTAATTTAGATGGGAACAAATGGGTATACGTAATTTTTATTATCCTAATTGTGTCGTTGGTGTCTCCCTGGTGTGGAGAAAACCTTAAGGGGGGAGGGGGCGAGCAGGAGTGTCAGGACGCCTACTAACACACAGCTCCTTTCTCTATCTGCAAAGTAGAGTGTCCTGACTTGCCTGCTCGCCCCCTCCTCCCTCGAGAGGCTTTCTCCACACCAGGAAGAAAGCCTTGCATTACAGTGTGGAGTTACAGACAGAAGAACAGAAAGTGAGCATTTCTTAGAAGAAAAAAACAAAATTGAAGCATGAGGTAAGTGAAGGAGGGCTGCACTAAGATAAAGGAAGCTATTTAGGGGGAAAAAATAAATTCCTTTACAACCCCTTTAAGAGCATAAATCTTCCCATTCATAATGAACTTACATTTTCAAAAGTTTTTAGCACTTGTCTGCCAACACACACTTTCATGCTCTGGATATGGCGATAAATATCCACGCCAGAGCTCATTTTTGGTTTTACCAACGTAGAAACATTGGCCGTCACATATATATCGGTTTTACAGTTTGAAAAATGTTGTGGGATAAATTTTCTTATTAGGAAGTAATTTGTGAGTACCAACGTCCATAAACTGGCAGTAGCTGTATCCTCCACATTTAAAGGTGCCAAGTCTTTTTCGTTCAAGAGTAAAACAATGTCTATGGCCTCCACCTTTTTATTTATTTATTTTTTTTCGGTGCAACGAAATTCCATCATTTAAACTTTTTGCATATAGTTTAAGGATCAGTTTCCTTGCAAAAAGCTGAATATCCCTAATAGCCTGAAATTTGTCGATTATCAGCATCCAGACAAAAGCTTAGACCCCTACTTAAAATGTTTTTTTCCACATCCGTCAGTGGATATTGTGATGATAAATTCACTACATTGAGCGAATCCTCTTCTCCATCTGTCGTGCACGGTACGAAGTTAGGGCCGGGCTCGACAGGGGAGTCACCACCGATTCCTGGCCTGGAACTAAAAATAATTCCCCAAGTGGAGGTGGATGGTAAGGATAATTTTTGTGAAATTATTGGAATGTAGCCTGACAAGGTAGGAAGAGAATTGGTTCTAGAATTCGTAGGGAAAAAAAACGTCACCCATAGTGTTACCTGTCACCACGTGATTAGTGTCACCATTATGTCCAGAGTCAATAGTTTTTTTGAGGTAGAGAGAGAGATGAAATTGATGATGAATCTGAAAGGTGAGGATCAGTGGTGAGGTCCCTCTGCGATTATGAAGCTGCTTGAAATACAATTTTCTAGAACTCCTTTTCAATTCCCTATCACATAAACATTTAAAGTACGATTGGGACTAGACAACATTAGTGTTGATTCTTGGGAAGAATTATGTGGTCAGGGTTCCAACCTTGTCAAACCAGACTGACAACACCGCTATCACAACTACAGGAAAAGCAATACATTTTGGATTGGAGCCCTGGTTGTTTCTTGCATATTGTAATGTTCCCTTTTGTAACCTTTTCACAAAGGTGTGCCTGAAGCATTTCAAATTCCCAGGGGTCTGTAGCTGCCAACAGGTGCAAGGGCCATCCAGCTAATTGCCACCTGTCGGGGCACAGGACTCTTTGTTTCAGCTTATTGTGTTCAACTACTCGCATTCTCTGTGACCTGCAGCATAACATGCTGTGTTTTTGTTGTATATTTCATTTACTTGGGTTTAAAACATGTGTCCACCATGAAATTAAAAATGTCTTTGTGCAATTAAAACCACCAACCTTTTTGGCTTTAGTTGCAGAAGACTTTAAGAGGAAGTAAAACCAAATGGGTTTTACTTCCTCTTTGTTTCCCTGCAAAGGTAAAGCATAATGACACGGACCGGCCATCCGCCTGCTCAGCGAAGTTCAGCGGAGCGATCCTCCACTGACCAAGCAGTGTCTGTCAGGCAGAGGAACCCGTGTGAAAGGGGCCTACTAGTGTTTTTTTTTTTTTTTTCTAGTTTATCCAGCAGGTTGAATGGGGGGGAAAAAAAACTCCTCTGAACCATGGGAAAAATACACTCCCCTATACGGGAGATGGGGGGGGGGGAGACTGAAAACAGTTGGAGCTGCTGTACTAGCAATCCAATGTTGGTACAGTAATCTCCCCTGGTGTGCGATTTGTGTTCTGAAAGGGGGACAGCCCCCCCACCAGAAAAAAATATTACAGCGCACACATGCAAAAAATGACATTCAACTCCTGCAAGGCTATTTATAACACCTGAAATTTTCCAAAAGTATGGGGATTTGGTCACACCATATGGCTATATGGTGCTTAACTACTAGCCGACCAGCCACCGTCATTATACGGCGGCAGGTCGGCTCTCCTAGGCGAGAGCCTGTAGCTATACGTCCTCTCTTTTAGCCGCCACTAGGGGGCGCGTGCACGCCGCCGGAGGCGCGCGCACGCCCCCCGCTCGCCCCCGACTACCGTGCGTGTGCCCGGCGGGCGCGATCGCCGCCGGGCACATGCGATCGCTCGGTACAGAGCAGGGAACGGGAGCTGTGTGTGTAAACACACAGCTCCCGGTCCTGTCAGCGGGGGAAATGCTGATCTTCCGTTCATACAATGTATGAACCGAGGATCAGTGTTTCCCCTAGTGAGGCCACCCCCCCACAGTAAGAACACACAGAGGGAACATACTTAACCCCTTCCCCGCCCCCTAGTGTTAACCCCTTCCCTGCCAGTGGCATTTTTATAGTAATCCAATGCATTTTTATAGCATTGATCGCTATAAAAATGCCAATGGTCCCAAAAATGTGTCAAAAGTGTCCGAAGTGTCCGCCATAATGTCGCAGTACCGAAAAAAATCGCTGATCGCCGCCATTACTAGTAAAAAAAATATATTAAGAAAAATTACATAAAAATACCCCCTATTTTGTAAACGCTATAACTTTTGCGCAAACCAATCAATAAACGCTTATTGCGATTTTTTTTTACGAAAAATAGGTAGAAGAATACGTATCGGCCTAAACTGAGGAAAAAAAATGTTTTTTATATATTTGTGGGGGATATTTATTACAGCAAAAAGTAAAAAATATATTTTTTTTTTCAAAATTGTCGCTCTATTTTTGTTTATAGCGCAAAAAATAAAAACCGCAGAGGTGATCAAATACCACCAAAAGAAATCTCTATTTGTGGGAAAAAAAGGACGCCAATTTTGTTTGGGAGCCACGTCGCACGACCGCGCAATTGTCAGTTAAAGCGACGCAGTCCAGAATCACAAAAAGTACTCTGGTCTTTGGGCAGCAATATGGTCCGGGGGTTAAGTGGTTAAAGGGGTTGTAAAGGTAAAACAATTTTTTCCCTAAATAGCTTCCTTTACCTTAGTGCAGTCCTCCTTCACTTACTGGCGTGTCTGGTGTGGCGTGTCGTGCTCGACCCCTCCCTTGGAATACAGGAGAGTCAGGAAACTCTCTATGTTGCAGATAGAGAAAGGAGCTGTGTGTTAGTGGGCATTCTGACTCTCCTGTATTCCAGGGGAGGGAGCAAGCATGACACTCCACACCAGGGAGAAACCCCCGCATTACTGTGTGGAGTTACAGACAGAAGAACATGAAGTGACGATTTCTCTGAAGAAATACGGCCTTTTTAAATGCAAAATGGAAGGATGAGGTAAGTGAAGGAGGACTGCACTAAGGTAAAGGAAGCTATTTCGAATTTTTTTTTTTTTTAAGATTTTTATAATACCTTTAAGCCCACTTACTGCGACTAAGTACCCCACGATTAGTGGGTCCTACACTATACATAGAATGGAAGATCCTGCTTCTCTGAACCTTGGGAGAAATTTACTCCCCTATATGGGAGAACTAAAGGACTTTAGCAGTTGACCGAAGCCAGAACACTCCGGTGAGCTGCTGCTCACCCTGTCAGATCGGCTGCCATACACACGGGCCGAATGTCAAACAATATTTATTGAAACGGCCGATGTCGCCTGACATTCGGTGCAGGTGTACTAGGCAGCTGCAGGATTCTCATTTTGTAGCAGAAATGAGCTCAGGTGTGTTCAGGCCCTAGTTCAATCAAATTCATAACGGACTGGAGAAAGATAAAAATCATTTGAAGGCAATGCAGCATTTATTTTTTTAGGCGGTTGGGGGGGCCCCATCAGGTAGGCTGTACGGGGCCCCAAGATTTCTAACAGCGGGCCTGGGCAGCAGTGCATTAGATGCCTCCAGATATTCTTTCACTTCCGATTTACAACTAGGAGTCCTAAGGCACAAGGGTGCCTAAGCACAGCCAATTTTTCAGGGTAATACTTTGACACGACTAACATTTCTAGATGTTGGCTATCAGGTAGCAGACTTTCCTGTTTTCAATTGTGGTCCACTTTTCATTATTTTTTTTCCCTGTAATTGTTGCATAACTGCATGATTTGGTGGTTTGTGTAACTCCTTGGAGTATGACTTTATGCGACAGGTGTAACTTTATTTTACAGTTTATTGGCTAAACGGCATCCTACAATTTGTACATGTGTGGATAGATTGGCGAAGGTATCCTGCCGCTGTGTTAGGCTCGGTTCACACTAATGCGATGCATTTTTGCCACGATTTTCAGTGCAAATTTGATGTGACTGCTGAGTTTTTGCCAAGTGGGGCCAAGTCGCACTGTAAATTGCACCAAAGTAGCACAGGAACCTTTTCCAAAATCGCACTGTGCTGAGTGGCACAATTGAATATAATGTGATTTCCCTTGTCATGTGATTCTATGCGACTCAAGTGAAATATTTTTTCTTAAAAAAAAAAAAATGAGCTCTTCCTTTTAAGTTGATAAATATTTATTCTATTGGTATACCCCTGACAAGAAACAATTTCTATTTAGTTGCAATTTAAAGTGTACAGCTCACAATTAACATAAGCAAAAGTGAACATTGTCAAACATCAGTACTTGTTTCTTCATTATTTCGTGATTTTTTTATATTTTTGAATTAGCAAGCGCTTAACAGCTTACTTAACTTTTTCCTATAATGTATTTTTTTGATGCAGGTAGAGTTCTCTTACCCACCCTTGATCCCTGGGGAAGGACATGACAGCAACCTTTTACCAGATGAGTGGAAGTACCTGCCATTTCTTGCATTGCCAGATGGTGCTCATAACTTCCAGGAAGGTAATCTCGTATGTTATTCAGGGTCAGAATCCTGTTTCACTACAGCTGTTTTTTTTTTTTTTTGGTACCTGGTAACAGAAGACTAGACTAGTGTTAAATAAAAAAAATAGCTTTTGACTAAGGTTACCTTGTTTGGTAAGGTTAAGTTCAGTACCTACCTAAATATATTCAGTCATTCAGTAAACCATATCCATCACACTTTCACATCCTTACTGCTATTTATTGCCAACATGATGCAACTGCTGTTAAGCCCTCGTTCACACCGAATTTGACGTTGAAATCGCTCGACTTCACTTGAAATCACGCAATTAGTGTGACTTCAGGTGCGACTTGGCTGACATCTGTGTGACTTCATGAACAGATGTCCATGTAAGTCGCACCTGTCGTAAGTCGGCAAAAATAGTGCAGGAGCTTATTTTTCAAGTCGATGAGGCACCGTAAAGTCGGGATCGCACTGATTTGAACAGTTCCATTGCCGAACAATATGGTATGACTTGTCATGCGATTTGGACATGATTTGGACAAGTGGCACCGGTGTGAATGGGGGCTAACAGTGCAACTATGCTACAATGCCTTTGTGCTGGCAAGGCACACTGATTTAGATTTAGGCCGGGGTTCACACAGCTCCGTCATGGAAGCCGGACGACTACTGCTCCGACTTTGCCCTACGACTTAATGTCTGACTTCAATGAACGGGATCTGACTTTGATCTGACAATACCAAGCCCTTCGGTCTGGCATGAATTTTAAGGGGGGAACCCCCACGGAAAAAAAAAAAAAAAACAGCGTGGGGTCCCCCTCTCAAAATCCATATCAGTGCCTTATCCGAGCATGCAGGTCAGGAAGGAGGGGAGCGGAATGATCAAGTGCCCCCACCTCCTGGACCATACCAGACCACATGCCCTCCACATGGGGGGAGGGGGGGGTGGATGCTTTTGCATGTTTATGGGGACATGGGCCTCTTCCCGACAACCCTGGGTGGGGGTCTGTGGATGGGGGGGGGGCTTATCAGAATTTGGAAGCTGCTTTTAACTGGGGGGCCCTCCAGTTCTTATCGCTGTGTTAATGTCTTTTGGTTCTTCCTCCATTTTTCTCGCTGCACTGATGTCTTCTTCCACCGGTTCTTTTTCCTGTTCTGCTGCCGGTTCTTGCAGTTCTTCTGCCCATGCTAGCTTCTGCTGTAGTGTTCGCCCCGGCGTATGCTATTACTTGCAGTCAGGTCCATAAATATTTTGACATCGGCACAATTCTAATATTTTTGGCTCTATACACCACCACACTGGATTGGAAATTAAACGAACAAGATGTGCATTAACTTCAGACTTTCAGCTTTAATTTTAGGGTATTTACATCCAAATCAGGCGAACGGTGTAGGAATTACAACAGTTTGTATATCTGCCCCCCACTAAGGGACCAAAAGTAATGGGACAGATTAACAATCATAAAGCAAACTTTCAATTTTTAATACTTGGTTGCAAATCCAAGTCAATGACAACCTGAAGTCTGAAACGCATAGACATCTCCAGACGCTGAGTTTCATCCCTGGTTGCTCTGCCAGGCCTCTACTGCAACTGTCTTCAGTTCCTGCTTGTTCTTGGGGCATTTTCCCTTCAGTTTTATCGTCGGCAAGTGAAATACATGCACAATCGGATTCAGGTCAGGAGATAGACTTGGCCATTGCATAACATTCCACTTCTTTCCCTTAAACTCTTTAGTTGCTTTCGTAGTATGCTTCAGGTCATTGTCCATCTGCACTGTGAAGCGCCGTCCAATGAGTTCTGAAGCATTTGGCTGACTATGAGCAGATAATAATATTGCCCGAAACACTTCAGAATTCATCCTGCTGCTTTTGTCAGCAGTCACATCATTAATAAATACAAGAGAACCAGTTCCATTGGCAGCCATACATGCCCATGACACTACCACCACCATGCTTCACTGATGAGGTGGTTTGCTTTGGATCATGAGCAGTTTTTTTCCTTCTCCATACTCTTTTCTTCCCATCACTCTGGTACAAGTTGATCTTTGTCTCATCTGTCCATAGGATGTTGTTCCAGAACTGTGAAGGCATTTTTAGATGTTGTTTGGCAAACTCTAATCTGGCCTTCCTGTGAGGCTCACCAATGGTTTACATCTTGTGGTGAACCCACTGTTTTCACTCTGGTGAAGTCTTCTCTTGATTGTTGACTTTGACACGCATACACCTACCTCCCTGGAGAGTGTTCTTGATCTGGCCAACCATTGTGACGGGTGTTATCTTCAACAGGGAAAGAATTCTTCGGTCATCCACCACAGTTGTTTTCCGTGATCTTCCGGGTCTTTTAGTGTTGCTGAGCTCATCGGTGCCTTCTTTCTTTTTAAGGATGTTCCAAACAGTTGATTTGGCCACACCTAATGTTTTTGCTATCTCTCTGATGTTTTTTTTTTTTTTTCAGCCTAATGATGGCTTGCTTCACTGATAGTGACAGCTCTTTGAATCTCATATTGAGAGTTGACAGCAACAGATTCCAAATGCAAATAGCACACTTGAAATTAACTCTGGACCTTTTTTCTGCTCCTTGTAAATGGGATAATGAGGGAATAACACACACCTGGCCATGGAACAGCTGAGCAGCCAATTAATTGTCCCATTACTTTTCGTCCCTTAAAAAGTGGGAGGCACAAATACAAACTGTTGTAATTCCTACACTGTGTTCATCTGATTTGGATGTAAATACCCTCAAATTAAAGCTGAACGTCTGCAGTTAAAGCACATCTTGTTCGTTTCATTTCAAAGCCATTGTGGTGATGTATAGAGCCCAAAAGATTAGAATTGTGTCGATGTCCCAATATTTATGGACCTGACTGTATATAGCTATCGTGCGTGGCCATTCAGTGGCATCACCGGAGGCCCCATCCCTTGTGATGTTACTGCCCGGGTTATGATGGTATGGTGACTCCGGGTGGCCACACTCCATGGCTATGTAAGTAATGGCACACACCGGAGCTAACACTACAGCGGGAGCTAGCGTTGGGAGAAGAACTGGAGGAAGAACCGCCGGAGGAAAAAGACAGTGGAGAGAGAAGAACCAGTGGAAGAAGATATCAGCGCAGCGAGAAGAACTGGAGGATGAAGATATCACTGAAGGAAGAAGAAATTGGAGGGAGAAGACATGTTGAAGCTACTTTAATAAAGTTCTTTGTCAACCTGTGTACTGGTTTTATTTTTTTACACTTTTTTGGGGTGAGTGAGTAGGGTTACAGTGTACCCTATATTCATTCACATAGGGTGGGGGCCAGAATATGGGGGCACCCTTGTTAAACTTGACTTTCAAATTCCTATTAGCCCCCTGCCCACAGACCCCTACAACCACCACCCAGGGTTGTCGGGATGAGGCCCTTGTCCCCATCAACATGGGGACAAGGTGGTGGGGGGCCCAGAGCCCCCCCCCCCCCCCATGGCACAAAGCACCCACACCCCCATATTGCGGGCATGTGGCCTGGTATGGCCCAGGAGGGGGGCTGCTTGCTGTTCCCCCTCCTCTTTCCTGACCTGCCAGGCTGCATGCTCTGATAAGGGTCTGGTTTGTTTTTATTTTTGCATGGGGTTTCCCCTCAAGACCCATACCAGACCGAAGGAATTAGGGGGACAGGGACGACCGCACGTTTTTGTTTTTTTTTGTTTGTTTTATTTTTGGCGTGGAGTTCCCCTTCAAGATCTTCAGAGCACAAGTCGCATGCCAAAGTCGGATCAGTTAAGATAATGATCCTACTTTGATCCAACTTCAGTGATATTGATTGGGCTGAAGTCGTACAAAGTAGTGCAGGAACCTTTTTCAAAGTCGGACCGATTTGTGTCGGACTAGTTAAGACGGCTCTCATAGGGAACCATTAATTTATACCCGTCATGCGACATGTGCTCCCAATGTTGGATATGTTGCATCAGTGTGAACCAGGCCTTCTAAAAGAACAATAAAGTGGGTTGCAATGAATCTGCTGTAATTGGTAAATACACTAAAGTAGTAAGTTGATATATTGCAGCTATGCATTGCTGCATGCCAATTGTTTAACTATTCTTACCCACTTCAATACTAGTGTTTGTGGTATTATTTTATATATACGGTCATTCAGTACTTGCCAAATATGCTGCAGAAATCTCCCTCCACTAAGTTTAGCTGCAGCCATTTTAGCTGTGGGCAGCTGAAGCTGCTGCCTGGATTAACACAGAAGCACACCTCCAGCTCTGAAGCCCTGCATCTCTCATTGGCCCTCTTATGACTCATCCCCCCTCCCTTCCTGGCCAACTTTCACAAGAGTAAGGCCCCGTACACACGACGAACATGTCTGCTGAAACTGGTCCGCGGACCAGTTTCAGCAGACATGTTCTGTCGTGTGTACGGCCGATCGGACAGGATTCCAGCGTACATTTGCCCGCCAGACCGTTTTCGAGCGGACAAATGTTTCTAAACTTGCTTAGAAACATGCCCGCTGGAATCTTGTCCGTCGGACATGTTCGGTCGTCTGTACAGACTTACCGCACATGTCCGAGCGGCCGCCATCCCTCGCATGCGTCGAATGACTTTGACGCATGCGTGGAAGCATTGACCTTTCAGCGTCGCGCACGTCGCCGCGTCATCGGCGCAAACACGTCACCGCGCTGTCTGTCCGCGCGGATTGTCTCATTTCTGTATGATGGTGTGTACAGCCATCATACAGAAATCTCCGGGCGGGCATGTCCGCTGAAAACGGTACGGCGGACCGTTTTCAGCGGACATGTTTGCCCGTGTGTACAAGGCCTAAGAGAGAGCTGTGCGTGATGTCATAGTCCTAGGCTAATGACCAGACAAGAAAGAGGAACTGGGCTGTATAAGGCATTAACTGGCTGGAAAAAATGTTTTACTATCCAAAGTTAAAACAAGGGAAGAAGATTGAATAGATAAAAAGATGAAAAAATTATTGAAGAGCCGCTTTAATGTTGAAATCGGCTGTTGATCCATTTGAAGTGCATCTAAAGCCAAAAACTCAAAGTTTTGGATAATATATTGAGGAGATTGAGATGTACTTTTTCTGTATGTCCTGGTGACCACTCTCTAGGGAGGAAAGTATGAGAGAACCCAACATTTTGAGTTGTCGTTGGAACAGGAATCGAAATCATCCAACAGGAACACCTGTTGCAGTGACCGCTGTCTTAAGCCAGCCATAGATGGGTCAAATCTCCACCAATTTAGCAGGGGCTGACTGGTTGTACTGAAGTCCATCTAATGATGGACTTCAGTACAACCAGCTTGTTTTTTTTTCATGCGATCACTACCAGCGGCTATAGCCTGCAGTGATCATTTGTGTTCTGTTAACAAGGATCGCTCTCTTCCGGCAGAACACAATAACTCTGCCCCCCCAATCAACACAGTCAAGGTTGATGGGGGATTCCCTCCCACAGCATTATTGTTTTGGCTGGCAGGGACCACAGGGAGCCTTTTTTGTAGTGGAAGGAAAGAAAATTGCATAATCATTGGCCTATGTGGGCATTTCCACACTTTGGAGAGATTTCCTCTAATTTATGTTGTGTTTACAGAACTTGGAATGGATGGAAATCCCCTTAAAGGGACACATTTGGTGGGACAATTAAAGAAAATTTAGTTCAGATACATTGATTGAACCTGAATAACCCATCACGTGTTTGTTTTTTCAAAGTTTAAAACATTTTAAATCTAGTAAATGTTTGTTTTTGCTCTTTGTAGACACTGTGTTTTTTCACCTCCCACCTAGAAGTGGGGAACGGAAGACCGTTTATGGCGTCTCTTGTTACAGACAGATTGAAGCAAAGGTATTCCCCTTATGTTTTTTTTTTTTTATCATTTTTAATGTATGTCCCCTAATTTCAGATTGTTTGTTTTCCAAGGGCCTGAGCCTACAGACAAAACAAAAATGCATATTAAAGGGGTTGTAAAGGTTCCTGTTTTGTCACCTTAATGCATCATATGCATTAAGGTGACAAAAAACCTGGCAATGACGGGCCCCAGCCCCCTCGTTTTACTTACCTGAGCCCGTTCACCTGCGTCCTCTTCTCCACTGCTTATCTGCGTTGTTTGAATAGATTGATGGCAGCGCAGCCATTGGCTCCCGCTGCTGTCAATCAAATACAATGACGCAGCCGCCGGGGGGCGGGACCGAGACATACACTCTGCGTTTATGGAAGCCGAGTGTATGAGACGGGAGCGCGCCCGCGAGGTAACCCCCTTGGGAGAGTGCTTCCCGTTTTTTTATATCCTTTTACAACCCCTTTTAAAGGAGTTGTAAAGAAATCTTTTTTTCACCTTAATGCAATCTATGCATTAAGGTGAAAAAACATAGAATTTCCTTTAGTGACACTTTAAGGCCTGGTTCACATCTATGCATTTTTCTGGGCATTTTCAGTTTTGCAGAAACGCACTACAGTCCATTTAATGTGGTTTCTTATGGGTCGCGTTCACATCAATGTGTTTTCCACCTGTACGTTTTTTGTAAAGGATTAGGTGTGTTTTTGGTACCGTAGATTTCAAACATCAAAAATGTTTAAAAAATGCAGTGTTTGTGTTTTTTGATGCGTTTTTTGCTGTTTTTTTTTTCTGCAAGACAGACAGTAGAACCAGGCCTTATAGCTTATATAAAGGCTTATTTAGATGAGGTAAATTCTGCCACAGTAACTAATTCTCATTAGAGCTGTGGCCAGGATGACTATCATAAGAGAACATTTGAAGTGATATTAAAGGCAACTTTTTATTTTTTAAAATGGCAAACATGTTATAGTTACCTGCTTTGTGCAGTGTTTTTTCTCAGAACAGCCCCAATCTTCCTCTTCTTGGGTCCCCCGCTCGGCAGTCTTTTCCCCTCCTGCCCCCAAAACGAGCAGCTTTCTCTGGGGGCACCCAAGCAGGCTCGCTCCCAAGCCACTGCTGTGTGTGTCCATCTACACAGAGCCGTGGCATAGCTCTGCCCCCTCTCCCTCCTCATTGGCTTACTGGCTGTCTCAGCTGATGAGGAGTCATAGTCCCCTGAGAGCCAAGGCTCAGTACATCGCTGGATTGAGATGGAGTCCAAGTAAGTATTAGGGAGGGCTGAGGGGGCTGCTGCACACAGGTTTTTTTTTTTTTTTCACTTTTATGCGTAGAATGCATGAAGATAGGAAACCTTGAGGCTTTACAATTGCTTTAAGTGTCCGACCTGTACAAACTTTTTTTCTTTTCTTTTCTTTTAGAGCGATTATTATTTATAAAACCACTTTATTGCCATTTATTTTATAAATATAAAATATATGTGTATTTTTTCTTTTTATTGAGCTTCTAGTCTTTTTAAAGCATTTTATTCTGAAAAGTATTTTCCAATTGAAATATAATTTGTTTTGCAGGCTTTGAAAGTACGTCAAGCAGATGTTACCCGGGAAACTGTACAGAAAAGTGTTTGTGTTTTGAGTCAGCTGGTAAGACGTTGGTTTTATGCTTCCACAGGATACATAAAGTGATTCATCCATATTAAAGCATCAGCGGGAGGGGCTGTATTGCTAGACAGTGTGAGTCTTTTAATAACTTACATCCTCAGTCTATAGACTGCTGGTGCAGTAGCTGCAATCTAAACAAGACTACAGTGGAACCTTGATTTATGAGTAACTCGGTTAACAAGCGTTTTGAAAGACGAGCAACTGTTTTTTTTTTGTTTTTTTTTGTTTTCATTCTGACTTAGTTTGCAGGTGTCACGCAAAATGAGCCGCATTTAAGCTATGGGCATGCAATTCCTCATTTGGCCAGAGGTGCGGGTGCACCAGTGACACTCGGAATGGTTTGGAAATATTTGGAATCACTTAGGAATGCTCTGAAACACTTCGTTCCCAGGTGTTTCTGAGATCAGTCGCTCTGTCCCAAGTATTGGAGGCTCTCTGGTGCCCCCCACCTCAGGCCTCATGCGGTATTGCATGCCATAGAAGTCAATGCGAAACAAATTATCTTAGTTTCCATTGACTTCTATGGGGAAACTTGCTTTGATATGCGATTTGCTTTGGATTGCACGCATTCTCCTGGAACGGATTATGCTCGTAATCCAAGATTCCACTGTAAGGTCAGGATTCGTAGAAAGCATTTTGAACTGATCTCAGGATTGACTGTTATGGAGAGGCTAAACCCTGTGTGGAGGGCATTTTTTATTTATTTGCCGATTACTGGTTTGGAAACTCTCAAATCCTAAAGCACAACAATGACTTTAGTGGACCTATATTTCTAATAGTTGTGGTCCCTTCATAAAGTATATGGTTTTGGAGCGGGTTTTGGCTTAGATTCAGGAGAGTGCGATCATGTAGATGGTGGAAGACAATGGGGAAAGGAGACAGGCAGAATAGGAGGTGATCAGGACTAGGGGAAGCAAAGCAGGAGGCGGTCATATTGGGGTGAAGGGGGGGGGGGGGGTGTTGGAGAGAAGAGTAGAATCTGCTGGTTGTGGAGGGAGACAAAATGTGAACTGATCATGGCTGGGGGTTAGAGTGGAATCTTATTGAGAAGGAGCAGAACGTTATAATGCCAGCTGTCAGAATACAACAACCAGCAAGAGAGACTCCTGATTAGCATGGATGGGGTAATCAACAGATGCACTGTAAGAGAAATCTTGCAGTGTATAAATGACCAGCTTTAGTGTGGGAATTTTATATTTTAGACATTCTTGTAATGCAGAAATTAGACAGGAGAAACTTGGCAGAATTACAGAGGTGCAATGCTGTATGCAATGGTTGTGGATAAGGCATTCCTGCATTTTTGCTAGACTATGGATGTGTGAAGTGGCAGTGCAGCTGTTTGTACCAATCATCTCGACTCTCTTTTGACAAGGGGTGGGGCCACTTGGAAAAGGCCAGTCATAGCACAGCCAGAGAGAGTGGGGCAGTGTTGCGGAGTACAAAAGACAAGAGACTCTACAACAAGAAATAAAAATATGCAGCAGCCAGATAGTTTAGATGAAGCGATTGGGGGGGTGGGGTCTTCCAGGCAATCTAATGTTGGAAGAATGTAGTGTACCTTGAGGGAGAACTCCCAAAGAATGTAGTGTAGACCAGGGACTTCTGAAAAATGTAGTTTGAATAGTAAGTGGAGAGCTGGCAAAGAATGGGGTGTGGATGGCATGGAGAGAGCTGAGAGGGAACATAGTATGGAAAGAGGGGGGAGAACTTGGTATGATCTGTTCTGTAGAAGAAGAGGTTCCAGCGAATGTCCGGTGGACAGTCAGGGAAGAACTGCCCAAGCATATGGTATAACGTCTATGATAGAAGCAGCTTTGAACAATTGGGAAATTGGTGCATGGAGTATGTAGTGATATAAAATGTAAGGTTGGAATGTGAATACTGGTGAAAAAAAGAATGAACACTATGGAGTGAACAGTATGTGTGCAGGCAATCTGTCGATGGTGAATGAATATAGCCGGGACCCGCTGTAGCTCTCGCGATGGTTTATTTACTTGAGGAAATACAACATGGACTCCTCCAGGCTCACGCATATCAACCCTCGGTGGGTCTTAATCATATCATTGGTTATGGTTAAGACCCACTGAGGGTCGATACGTGTGAACCTGGAGGATTCTATTTTATATCATGTATCGCAAGAGCTGCAGCGGGTGTCGGCTATAATCATTAATTTACATGTGTTGAAGATCACAGGAGTATCCATTGCACCACACTTGCAAATATGGATACCTGACACAGGTGAGCAGCAGCTTACTGTATACTTGGATTTGTCAGTGGTGCATGGCAAAATTCTGGAAGAGTTCAGATTGAGAGGCAGCGCATATACATTGCTACTACAGTCACACCTGATGGCAGAATTTTCTAGCGATGAACTGGAGTTTATAAGTTGTGCTCTTATTCCACAATGAGGAAGGATTGAGGCTCTCATATGCTGGAAAATATTAAGGATTTATATTGCCAGAGATCTGTCTAGATTTACTAATTTACACTGTTTAGTCTAAGGCTGGACAAATCTATGTAGGCAGGAAGTCAATACACCTTAAAACCATTCAAATTTATTGACCTTATTTGGTAGAAGTTTAAGCTCTGATTCCTAATTTTTGGAGGTTGTCAAACATCCTGGTTGTTTAAAGAACCCTTTTCTTTAGCATTTTGGAGGGGGTGGGCCACCCATTAAAGAACCCTGGGTTTTTGTTGTGGCACATGGCAAGGTACAGAAGGGAAACAGATGTACTATGACTGCTTGGTTTTGGAGATGGCTTTTAAACCCAATGAGTCCTCAAAAATTCCCACTGGTTCCCCATGATTTCTGTATTCCTGATTTTATATATACATATTTATTCATCCATCCACATGCATCATCCAGGATTTTTCATTTTCTAAGCCTTCCACTACTGTTTATTGCTCAACTCGAATCCTGTTAACATTGCTTCCCAATATATTGCAAAAAAGCCAGGAACAAAACTGTAGAAAGCATGTCGATAGAAGCAAGTCAAACAAAAGACAGTCATTAATGTTTGACCTGCAATAAAATGCTCCAAGGCTGTTCATTTTGAATGTTTCTTTGTTTAATTCGACAAAATGCAGTATATTGTGTTAAAATAAAAAATAAATCAAGGCTGTTATACCCCTTTGGCTGATCATTTTACTTGCATAGAGTTAATATAATATAATTGTTTTGCTTATATATATATATATATATATATATATATTTTTTTTTCCTTTGCAGCCATTGTATGGGTTACTTCAAGCCAAACTTCAGTTAATTACTCATGCCTATTTTGAAGAGAAGGATTTTTCACAGATATCAATTCTAAAGGTATATAACACACATACTACAGAAACGTTTCCCAAGTGTCGCATGTTCTTGTTTTTAAACAGTTTTTTTCTTTTTTCTTTGTGTGTAAATGGCAAACAGCCAAAGTTTAAAATGTCATTTGATTCACTGGATGTTGCCTATAAGTGTTTAGTAAGTTGATTTGGCCTCCTATATTTTGAAAGGCATACAGATGGGGAAAAGGGCTGGAGAAGGATTTGGAAATACATGAAGGAAATGAGAAAGATAAAGCCATGGTACAAATATATTTTAAGTACATTTTAAAGACACCTTTTTCTTTCCACGTTGACCATTGATATCCCCATTGATTGTGTGCTGCTCAATGGTGACATCATGCAAAAACTGAAAATAGACTGTTAACATGCTTGTAAAAGGACTGCCTAGGTTGCCAAGATACAAAATTCTGGTCAGTTAATTCTATTATTCAGCCCATTCAGGCAAGACCAAATAATCCGGTTGCTAACCTAACATTTCTCCACTGCAGTTGAGCATCACATCTAGGTCCCTATCCCTCTGCCACCCCTACGCTGATGATGTCTAGTGATTTATAAGTGAAAGATAATTTTGTTTATATTGTCTTTTCAGCTCACAGAAAGTGACAAACTGCATTTCTGGCAAGATCAATAGGTGTTTCTGTACTTGCTGAAAATGTTCTTAGCCTAAAAAATGAAATTTAATGCAATTACCACATCTATGGACTGGTAAGCTGCAACATGAGGGAGGGAGTGGGGGGTGAAAAGTTCTTGGCCTGACCACGAAGGAAATGAGCTAGGCAATGAAACTTGCCTGCTATTTTACGTATTTTCCTCTAAGTTAAACACACTTGGCACATCGTCTCTCCATTTTCTTTAACCCTTCAAAAGAAAAAATTAATTTTCTCTGTGAAAAACTGCTCTGTTGCTACTATGACCTCTGAATCCATTGAAAATGTCTGTACTTTTAGTGTCTTCTTAAAGTTAGCAAATGGGTAATGGTTGGATGGAGCAAGATCTGGTGAATAGAGTGGATGGTCTATAAACTGAAACCCTAAATCCTTCAAAACTGCCTGCCTTGTCTTGGCTGCAAAAACAGCACACCATTTTTCTCCACCATGGTTTTTTCAATTACCTGCAACAATTGAGAAAATAGACCTGTAATTTTCCAAATTGTAATTATATCATATGAAATATCACTATTCACAATTGCAATAGCAAAATTGGTGTTGCGTGATGGGAAGCTGATCTGGCCTAGATCTTTTGCTTTAAAGAGTTCAACCCTCCAAAAAATTTTTTTTTTTAAAGTCAGCAGCTACAAACACTGTAGCTGCTGACTTTTAAAAAAAAAACACTTACCTGTTCAGGTATCCCGCGATGTCGGACCCCCGAGGCCGCTCCATCCATCGGATCGGGTGCATGCGCCGCCATTGTAACTAAGGGAAACTGGCAGTGGAGCCTTTTAGGTCGGTTTTCTACTGCGCATGCGCGAGTTGTGGCGCTTTATGAATGGCCCCACGGTCTTCTGGGACACACAAAGGTCCCAGAAGGCAGCAGGGGGGGAAGAGGGGCAGAGCAAGAAGGGGAAATTATGTACCTTTCTTGCGGACAAGGCTGGGACGGAAGTTAACCTTTTACTACTAAGGTAAGAAAAAAAATGTATATACAAAAACTAGGGGTGGGGAGGGGGTGATCTGCCGCTTTAATTGGTACCGCAGCTCTGAGAGAAACAGGGATGGGGAATGACCAGGAATTATCAACTCTTATAATTAATACTGGTATTTACTTATCTATTTACCACATGTCATGCTCTAAAATTATTTATCGTTTTAGGAGCTGTATGAACATATGAATAACTCATTTGCAGGGAGTACTTTAGAAGGATCACAATTATTTCTAGGTAAGTTGTTCTGTTTCACCACTGCAGATGTCTGCTTAAAGTTTTTAGTTTTTTACAGCACCAAACACATTAATTGCATGTTAATTTGTGTATCACATACTTGCAAGCTGCTGCTTCTGCTAAAAAACATTCCTGCTGTGCCTCCTCACAGCCACCGAATACTGTCCTGAGCATCTGTCTACCGGTGCTGAAAGAGCCAACTGCAGAGAAAGTGTGCTGTGTGCCTGCCCCCCGCTGTTCTCTCTGCCATGTACATTTCCACAATGCATTCAGTGTGCATCTGAATTTTGTGTTTGGGACATGGAGCAATTTGAATGACAGGAATTCCCCAGCCCATTAGCAGAAAGCAATGCATTATGGGAATGTAGTAATACTAGTTCTGTGAATGGCAGAGAGGGCAGAAGGTTGCATGCATGCAGCGAAACATTGCACGATTAGTACATTACAGGAAAAAGGAGTGTTCATAGACCCTGGGTTATAGGCTTGTACCTTCAGGTGTTCCTAAGGTGATGGATCTCTTCTTTTACCAAGAAATTGCACTTAACTTGCTTATTTTATCTTTGGATTCTACAGTCAACTCTGCAATCAACTTTTCACTTCTTTTAAGATCATAATAGAAGCAGTGCATTCGCTGTAAAACCTTGGGAGCTGTACCTGGACCCCACACCATGGGGACAGCCTGTAATCGTGCTTCCAGTACAGGAGCTCATCTTAGTACTTTAAAGGAAGGATGCTATATACATCTTTTTGGTGAGACAGATGACATATTTTTAAGATGTTATAAGAGGTAAGGTTCTACTTCCACAGCGAAAGCCTCTACCTCTTTAACCACTTAAGACCCGGACCCTTAGGCAGAAAAAGGACCTGGACAGTTTTTGCGATTCGGCACTGCGTCGCTTTAACTGACAATTGCGCGGTCGTGCGACGTAGCTCCCAAACAAAATGTGCCGACGGAAATGTGCAGGAGGCGGTCCTTAAGTGGTTAAGATGCAGAGCACCCCATTGCTCTAACCAGGCTTCAACTTGAAACTTTAGTTCCACTCTTCCTTTCAGCGTAGGACTTAGGCCACATCGTTTGCTTCCCTCTGGATCAGACATCCCTGTGGGTTCAATTTGTGTTTTCAAAGGGCTGCAAAATAGATTTTAAAACTCGCTGCTTTCTTCTCTCAAATCAACCAAAATCAGTACAGTCACATTTGCAAAATGCTCTGAACCATTTCTTGTCTCAGCCAGTAGATGTGTCTATACCCCCACAACATGGTTTAAAAAATTATATTCAAACCTGTTCATGGTACAAATTCCCAACAGTAGTGTTTTTCATATTCTGGCTCTCAAAATCCATAGACATCCAAGATGCCTATCTGCATATTCCCATGTATCCACTATATCAGTGTGTTCTGCGCTTTGCAGTGCAGGACCGCCATTTCCAGTTTGACGCACTGGCATTTGGCCTTTCCTCTGCTCCTGGGGTATTTCCCAAAATCCTAGCATCTTTTCTTGCCCTTCTAAGAACTCAGTGGATCCAGGTCACAGGTTATCGGCATGGACCTCCCTCCTGAAGGATTCATTTTCTTTCCAGCTATCTGACAATGTCCACAGGACAATTCAGATGCTCCAAGTTTTCAGTTTGGTGATCAATTTTCAAGCATCTGCCCTTTAGCCTTCCCTTCATCTAGAAAACCTGGATCTGATCCTGGAAACATCCCAAGTAAAGGCTTTCCTTCAATAGAAGAAAATGCTGCCGGTCAGAGCTTGTGCTCAGGAAATTAGATCAAAAAGATATCCTATGAGGAGATTCTCCGTGACCGTTCTGGGCCTCATGGTAGCCTCCTTTTTAAAGCTGTTTTATTCGCCCCAATTTTATTTGAGACCTCTCCAGCACAGTATCTTGCTGACCATGAACAAGCATGCTGCTTCTCATGACCTATCTATCTTCCTGTACAGCAAAGTAAGGAATTCCCTAGCTTGATGGATTTCCAGTCCAGGTTTTAACAATTGAAAAGTCTTATCACTGGAAAGTAATAAGATGCCAGCCTTTGAAGCTAGTGAGTAGTGTTCCAGTCCCTCACAGTCCAGGGAACATGGTCATTGATGGAAGCCCTGCTTCCCAACAGAATTCTGGCGTTCAGAGCAATAAGGATGGCTCTGCAACACTTCTGCAAGGACACCCAGTTAGGGTGCAGTTGGACAATGCCATATCTTGGAAACAGGCCTTGCTCCTTTCTATTCCTTGGTTACTCTGCATTGCTTGCTACAAAACTGAGGACTTTGCTTATATGTTTAATATACCACTTTTTGTTTTATACCATGGGAAGCATTTTGCTATATCAGTTTGATAAGTGCAAAAAAACTGTTCATCTTTTTAGAACTTCAGAGCTCTATTATCACACAGAGCCTTCTTTAGCTGGCCATAGACGGTTGGACACTTGGCTGATTCCTGCTGAAGATTCAAACCATGTATGGGCAGGCTGAATGTACCCAAGTTGATTGAGACAGTGGCAGCAATCGTACTAAAAAAACAGACAGGCTGGCTGTACCAATGTCGATCCATAAAGCGACTTCAGTACAACCAGCCTGCCCATAGCTGGATCATAATTCGGCTGGTTCCTGCTGAACTGGCAGAATATCGATTTGTCTATGGCCGACTTTAGTTTTCTTATTGCAGGATAATTACCCTTTTTGTTGTAACGCTGGTTCAGTACTTCAGCAGAAGATACTGGACAGAGCTGACACCGCTCAGTCCACACAAAATCGTTTTTTGACAGCTCTTCAACAAGACTTGAGCTGAGCGTAGTTTTGGCATTTTTGATATTGTTATGGCATTTTTTAGGGTTTTTAAATTATCATCTTTATACTTTGAAATAAGGCATTTCTCTAACCCTAGGCAGCTTATATAAGCAAATATGTTACTCATAAATGTTTATAACTCTTAGTTCTAATAAGTGAAGGAATGTTAACTGCCACACCCTTTTCTGCTGTCTCTGTAAATCATACTATAAAGTTAATGATTATTTTCTACTGCATTTTTTCGCAATCCAATAACTGTATAAAATAAGTCGTACAAGAGTGGCCATGCACCATAATTTAAATACCTGTGAATAGTGTGGTTATTTTTTGCATCACTTGTGACAGTCATAGAAGGTATGGTAATGGTTAATAAAAGGTTTACCTTAATACAGCAGGGGCATTAGGGTGCCGCTATCGCTGGGTTCCAGCAAAAACATGGAATATCCAGGCTCGAACTTACCGACCAATTGGCAACCAACCAAATTCACCTGTCTTAACAGTGTGTGTTAAAAACAGAGGTTTAGTTGCACGCATTTGCAAATGCATGTGTAAGCTGCAGGCCCCGTCAAGGCGCTCTGTATACTGCAGTCCTAACTATAACATTGCATTTTAATTCTACTCAGTAGGAGCACATGACTGCTGATGGATAGATAAGGGGCAGGTGACTGGAGGTAGCCCAGCCCTCATTAAAGGGGCAGGAGCACACTGCACACTCAGCACATGGAAGCAAAAGTGCCAGTGCGCTGCCTGACCACAATGACATAAATACAACAAACAAAAGTCACTGTCCTTACCTATGACTGGTCTATACAATAAGGAGCGCTGGAAAGGGCGCATATACATACAAAAACATGGAATATCCAGGCTCAAACTTACTGACCAATCAGCAACCAACCAAATTCAAATCGCTGGATTCCAGGACAGGTAAGTGTCCTAATATATTAAAAGTCAGCAGGCACTGTATGTGTGTAGCTGCTGACTTTAATTGTTTGGAGGAGGCAGAACTCTGCTTTAAGCTTGTCCACCGTCAAATGACTGCGAGGGCACGCAGCGCGGCGTTTGCAGCCGTGCTGTGTTGCTAGGACATGGCAGGACCTCGATCTTTGTTAAGAGCCGATAAAGCAGCTCTTTAACCATGTGATGTGCTGTGTCCAATCACAGCTGGTCACATGTAAACACGGAAGTGCCAGTAATCGGTCTGTTAGCTTGGAGAGGGGAGGAGCAAGGAAGTGCCCTGCCATCCCTAGGCTACAGGGTTGTGTGTTTCTATTGTTGCACACAGTGTAGGGAGGTACAGCCCTCAGAACCTGATGCAAGGGTGGCTCCATAGGACCGCTGCAAGAGAAAAGGGCCACCCTGAAACAGAAAACCTGGGGGGGGGGGGGGGGGGGGGGGCAAATTCAGTAAGTGATTCATTCTTCTGCTGAAAGTGCTTAAAAAAGAGGATCTAATATTACTTTTTAATTGATTTCAAATACAGTGCTGAGACTACATACCAAAAATGAAATTACTGTCTGGAGTAAAGATGATTTAATTTTATAATAATTTAATTTCTTATTTGTAGGCCTATCTCCACGGGACCTGGTACTTCAGTTTAGGCATAAGGTGAGGCATCATTATGTATAAGGCCATGCAGTTGAACAATGTTTACCATTGGAAGGGATTGGCATATTTTTTTTAAGGAAATGTGTGCTGGGGGAAATTTGTAGGCTGCCACTGACCCATCCTAAAGTATTTTTTTCCCCCAATTTTTTTAGGTATGCTTTGTGAATGGAAACGCAACACATTTATAGTAACGTGGTATTTTCTCAAATGTGACTGCAAAAGTGAAAATACACTTTTAAAGTATAAAAGTCAAACAACCAGGCATTTTCAGAAGGTCAGAAATGGAAGCCCACATGTTTCTCTCAGTAGGTGTATTAAAGCGTTTGATTACCAACCTGGTAAATTAATACCTGGTTGAGCCTGCCAGTTTCTGCCCCCCCCCTAT
Source organism: Rana temporaria (assembly GCF_905171775.1). Lineage (NCBI taxonomy): Eukaryota > Metazoa > Chordata > Amphibia > Anura > Ranidae > Rana > Rana temporaria. The sequence continues at coordinate 153,598,528 of NC_053493.1, read as the reverse complement.
AAACTGACCACGGTGTATCATGGCTGCTAAGCCCTGACCCCGTGGTCAGTTTGGCCCTGCTCTCCTGTGTCTGGGTCTCCTCTGTCCTCCTTCCCCCTACCTGGTGCTGCAGAAAGTCTCACCTAAAAAGCCTTTGAGCCTTCTGCAACTTTTACGTTTCTATTTGCATATGAATAGAACAGCAGCATCAACTAACGTATCAAAACCTACGCTTGTTTGGTAGCTCAAGTGGCATACAAATCGATCACTGATGCTATTGCATACAAAACAAGTCTTTTTATTTGTAGATTAAAAGAGTTAGCATATATAGGGAGAAGGAAACAGGTTCCTCTCCAAATATAGGGATTTTTAATGTGAGGTATGTTGCTCTTGGTATCAAAGGTAGGCGCACAAAACACAAGGTTTTTTAGTAGTATCAAAAATAGTTTAATTATATAAATATAACATTTCATAAAATTATTCACATAATGAAATGTACATGATCAAGACCACATTTTCATGAATCATAAACAAAAAAGAAGAAATTAGAGGAAAAGTAGATGCGAATTTGCCAACTAGTTTCGCACTGGTGTGCTTCGTCAGGGCTTGCATAATATTCCTGTTTCTTTATTACATGTAGTGGTCTGTGTATGACATAGAGATTCGTCATTAATACAGGTACAATATAACAATTCAATTTATTTGATTTTGTAAGTAAATATGAATACAAAAGAAGTATATTGCGTTTACCACTTCCGTTAAAAAGCTCAAAAAACTAAGCAGGAAAGAAACTGCCTAAGTATCAACAAGGGAGAACCCGATGCAATCAGGAAGTAGACTGATACACTTCTAATCAGTGGAAGCCAGATCCACTTGATTTCGACAGGTGCGGACAATAAGATGTTTGTGAGGAGTTCACCACAAGCAAGGAGGAAGAAATATAGATGTCTGTGTCTGTTGGGCCTTACCGGCAGTACTAATCTAAACCTCACCGCCATCGAGGTAACATACCTATTAAGTATATTTTATGATACTTAAGTGTAGGTACATAAATCAATAAACACATCATTATAATGATAGTATCAAATATGATTTATCTATTTATCTACTTAATGAATTTGTTACAACCGCTATATTTTTATATAGCAGTTGACAATTACCTCACTTTAGTGATATCATGTTATTCTATATAGATATATACTTTTTATTTTATTTTTCTCCCCCCTCTTTAGGAGGAATATAGATACAATACACAGACATCTATAGTTCTTCCTCCTTGCTTGTGGTGAACTCCTCACAAACATCTTATTGTCCGCACCTGTCGAAATCAAGTGGATCTGGCTTCCACTGATTAGAAGTGTATCAGTCTACTTCCTGATTGCATCGGGTTCTCCCTTGTTGATACTTGGGCAGTTTCTTTCCTGCTTGGTTTTTTGAGCTTTTTAACGGAAGTGGTAAGCGCAATATACTTCTTTTGTATTCATATTTACTTACAAAATCAAATAAATTGAATTGTTATATTGTACCTGTATTAATGACGAATCTCTATGTCATACACAGACCACTACATGTAATAAAGAAACAGGAATATTATGCAAGCCCTGACGAAGCACACCAGTGCGAAACTAGTTGGCAAATTCGCATCTACTTTTCCTCTAATTTCTTCTTTTTTGTTTATGATTCATGAAAATGTGGTCTTGATCATGTACATTTCATTATGTGAATAATTTTATGAAATGTTATATTTATATAATTAAACTATTTTTGATACTACTAAAAAACCTTGTGTTTTGTGCGCCTACCTTTGATACCAAGAGCAACATACCTCACATTAAAAATCCCTATATATGTTTCCTTCTCCCTATATATGCTAACTCTTTTAATCTACAATTTTGATGGGATTGTAAACGACTGTTGCTCAAGAGGAAGTCATTCATTCACCTACATACTTTTTTCTTCAAGTCTTTTTATTTATCTCTAACAATATGAACTGCTACAGATTTTTACTTTTTTTTTTTGTAAAAGTCACTGCCCCTTAAACCTTTTGGGCAATGGGTGCATTAAGTCCGATAGCCCACGCACAGGTTTTAATTTCTGGCAAGATTTGTTTTACCAGCATAATGTACCAATTATCCACCAATGTTGGTGACTCTAAATGTTGGTTTAAAAAAACTAAAAATCTTTTCAAGTATGTATTCCCAAAGTAGAACTATAGGCACAACTTTTCATTTTGGATAGAGTAAGGGAGGGTTAAAACTTCTGTACGGATTATTTTTCCCATCCTTGTCCCATTGGGGAGATTTCCCTTCAATTCTTGCCTCATAGCCAAACAGGAAGTGAAAGGAAGTCCCTGCTAAGTAAGGAAATCTCTCGGGGACCCCCAGATCACCAGAACTAGTGTTTTCATTGGAGATTTCCCCTCTATTACTTTTCTGGGGACAGCCCAAAATTTGTGTTTTTATTATGAATTTCAATGATAACGGTAAACAGGGCAAATGACGAGGGTGAATCTCCTTAACTGGGTGCAGACAGCATTAAAAACTGACAGTAATTCTATTTCCCCTCTCCTTTATCCAAAACTAAAATAGGTTTGGCCTTTAGTTATAGTTTAACTCCAAAAAAAGTCTCCTCTAAATCTCCAAATTCATTTTTTTTTTTTTCGCTGCTGTGATCCCATTTTCTGTTAGAGGGTGGCTACGTTCATATTCCACCATCTCTAGCTCGCTCCCAAGATGGACTAGGGATTTTAGTCTATGGTATAGTTTGCGTAAAGCAGTGTACAGGACCACAACCAACGGGCACTGCTTGTTCCAAACAAACAGAATTGATGGAGAAAGAGCGGTTTGGAAGATTAGAGGTCATAACAGGGAGGCAGAAAAATACAGTAAAATTATTTAATGAAGGATTGATTACTGGACCCTTAATTAGTGGATGTGTGTAAATTATTTTTTGAAGAATAGGGATATTGTTTAATGAAACTTTAAGGATTTCATAAAGAATCCATTCAGTTTGTCTAATCGGCATGAACCTTTACACTGCATAGCTGGTGAACCTATTTCTGACAGATGAAATCCAAATTTGTGGGAGCATTAGGTATATGTGGTTGGGTATATGTGGTAAGAAAAGGCTAGTGGTAACTAGCCTTTCATTTCCTACGATACAATATTCAACTAGGAGTCCTCACAGCCTTATGCATGATGTACTTAACAGTTTCTGAAAGCTCAATCTACATTTCTCTATATAAACCATGTGTAGTTTATTATAATCAGATTTTATGTTTCCAAACAGGTTTTAATTTTGTTTAAACTGATACTGCTTGAGAAAAAAGTAAGTACCGTACTTTAATTTACAGGTGCCCTGAATATGCATGCGTCAAAAATCTAGTTTAAATTTACTTTTGCTTATTTACAGTATGCTGTGCTTTTTACATTGAAACTCTATTGTAACACTGTAGGCTCCACAGTGAATCATCAACTTTGTGCAAAGTAGTAATATATTGCTTGTTCTTTGTTTCTGTAATTACTCCCAAAGCCTCAAAGCTTGTATCTCATCCAATGAGAAATGTAAAACTTACACACACACACACACACAGGTTGGACTGTTGTCTTTATTCAACTTTACCAACTAGGTGACTGTGATGGCTGCTGTTTTTGTAGTGTCACGACTGATCGATTCCCCTATGTCCACTCACCTAGCTTGTCCCTATTCAATACAAAGACAGGCAACTTCTTGTTCTTGGTCATGCAGCATCCAATCCATGACCCATTTCCCCTGCGTTGCATCACAAATGTATGAGTGCTAATGTGATCAAATACATGTCTTTCCTTCATTGTTCTGTCAGATCTAATTACTATGCAGCTTTCACCTGCACCAGTGCTAGACTGAGAGATCCAAGGATTGTGGGATATATAGGAAATTTAAGAAAACAACTGAACGGCTGCACTCCGAATAACACCTTTTATTCATGACAAAACAGTGTAGAAAATGCAAAATCTGTTGCATCATGGTGATGGAAGGTACAGATGGGCTAACGCGTTTCACATCAATATAGATGCTTAATCATAGCTGGTGACCATAATCAGACTGAAAATATTTATAGTGAGATAAAACTAATTTGGGTATAGACAACCCAGAGAAACTCCTCCCATATCTAATCGGACTAAAGTCTAAACCAAATGTGCAAAGGGAAATGGGCAGCACGAAAAAACAGAGAACAAAAAAAATTACACAGCATTAATGTTTACTAAAGGAGGCCATACACGGTTCGAATTTCGAAAGAATTTTCTTTTCGAAAATCGTATGAAAGAATTTTCGTTCGTATTTCGCACCGTTAGTGGGCTGCAGCAACAGCCGATTTTCGTGCGGCAAGCAAATTTGAGAAATCCGACATGTTGAAAAAAACGCGCAAGAAAAGAATATTCCCGGAGAGAAACGAACATTCCCGGCAACATGAATATTTTGTCGGCCGAATTTCGAAAATCAATGGTGGCATCATCGGATCACAAAAAAAATTAACTAAGAAAATTTGTTCGAAATTCGACCGTGTGTGGCCTGCTTTAGTTAAGTCAGAATAGAACTGGTTCACTGTATTGGCATGCTGTCCCCTAGCATATAATATTGCTAAAATAGTTCTAATATAGATACAATATACGGTATAAAAACATAACAAGGCACTGAACAATACATTAGATGTATCTGCACAGCTGAGCGCAGTCAAACATATCAGACAATGGAGAGAGACAATCGCTGCCAGTGAACCGAAGTTCACCCACGATTAAAATGTGGTGTTTGGAGTGCAGCCGTTTAGCTGTTTGCTTAAATTTTCTAGGTGATTGCAAAGCCTGAAACTGAAGTTGTGAGTGGGGAGGGAAGCTATTAGAGACGCCAACATGCTTGGAGCGGCATCACTACCTTATACTTTAGATTGTGGGATATATAGTTTCTTCATAGTTCTCATCCGTTCTTAGACTACAGACAGTCATCCATTAACCTGTACAGTAGCATGCTGACACGGGAATATGAATATTTACTCTATTATGCAGATAAAAAAAAACACAAGTTACAGGTAGGAAGGTTTAAAATTATTTGATACAGAAGTTGCATCGGAAGAAAAAAAAATGCTCTTTTAAACTTAAAGCTATAATTCTATGCTATCATAAATTGAGTATGTGAAGCATTTTTTTAGTTATACTGTCTACAGAAATAATTTAGGGCCTGTGTCTACAAGCTTTTGATCATAGCAAAATTACTTCTCTTCTCGTACAAGTCAATGGGAATGGAAAAAGCAGTTTCAAGCAGGTCTAATATGGAGCTGCAGTGAATTCTGATGTTTCAAACTGATATCAAACACATGTTACATTTTGCCAATTGGCACAAGCACAAAGTCTGATGACACAGTCCTTTTATATTTCAAATACTGGGATAAAATGTGCATTCCTTGCCTTGAGGTAACCGTATCCTCCACACCCCCCAATTGTACTTGCCTGAGCCCTCGTTTGATCCATCACTGTGCACGTCTGCAGCTCTTCTCTCCCCTCACTTCCTGGTTCCTCTAGCTTTGCTGAGGCAGCGAGAGCCATTGAATTGCTCTGCTGTCAATCAAAGCCAGTGATGAGAGGACAGAGGGGTGCAGACCGCACAAGTGCCCCCTAGAAAGTTGCTCCCTGGAGGGGGGTGCCAGGAGCACCAGCAGGGGACCTGAGAGGGGGCGGTTCCAATTATGTTGCACAGAGCAGGTAAGTATACATTTGTTTGTAAATGCTCTTTTAAAAAAAAAAAGCAATCATTTTAATCTCCATGTCTTTTTTCAGGTCCTTTTCTACGTCTCTCCTGTTCATAGATTAGTGGGTGCATTGATGACTGTCTTATCACTTTTCCCAGGTAAGATGCAGTAAGACTGGTTGTCTGCCCCCTCCTGCATTCATAAATGTTATGCTTGTCTAGTTATTTTTAAATAATATATACAGTTGTGCTCATAAATTTACATACCCTGACAGAATTTAATTTCTTGGCCATTTTTCAGAGAATATGAATGATAACACAAAAACGTTTCTTTCACTCATCGTTGGTGTTTGGCTGAAGTTATTTATTATCAATCAACTGTGTTTACTCATTTTAAATCATAATCACAGCAGAAACTACCCAAATGACCCTGATCAAACGTTTACATACCCCAGTTCTTAATACCATGTATTGCCCCCTTTAACCACTTAAGGACCGCCTCCTGCACATTTATGTCGGCAGAATGGCACGGCTGGGCACATGCACGTACAGTTACGTCCTGTGCTAGTGCCCAGCCGTGGGCACGCACCCGCGACCCGGTCCGACTCTGCGGGACCCAATCGCCACTGGAGTCCCGCGATCGGTCCCCGGAGCTGAAGAACGGGGAGAGCTGTGTGTAAACACAGCTTCCCCGTTCTTCACTGTGGCGGCGTCATCGATCGTGTGATCCCTTTTATAGGGATACACAATCGATGACGTCACACCTACAGCCACACCCCCCTACAGTTAGAAACGCATATTGGGTCATACATAACCCCTTCAGCGCCCCCTTGTGGTTAACTCCCAAACTGCAATTGTCATTTTCACAGTAAACCATGCATTTTAAATACATTTTTTGCTGTGAAAATGACAATGGTCCCAAAAATGTGTCAAAATTGTCCGAAGTGTCCGCCATAATGTCGCAGTCACGAAAAAAATCGCTGATCGCAGCCATTAGTAGTAAAAAAAAATGTTGTTTTATATAAAAATGCAATAAAACTATCCCCTATTTTGTAAACGCTATAAATTTTGCGCAAACCAACCGATAAACGCTTATTGCGAGATTTTACCAAAAATAGGTGGAATACGTATCGGCCTAAACTGAGGGAAATAAAAGTGTTTTTTTTATATATTTTTGGGGGATATTTATTTAAGCAAAAAGTAAAAAATATTGCATTTTTTTCAAAATTGGCGCTCTATTTTTGTTTATAGCGCAAAAAATAAAAACCGAAGCAGAGGTGATCAAATACCACCAAAAGAAAGCTCTATTTGTGGGAAAAAAAGGACACCAATTTTGTTTGGGAGCCACGTCGTACGACCGCGCAATTGTCTGTTAAAGCGACGCAGTGCCGAATCGCAAAACCTGGCCGGGTCCTTTAGCTGCCTAAAGGTCCGGGTCTTAAGTGGTTAACGTCAATGACAGCTTGAAGTCATTTGAGGATGAGGCTCTTTACTTTATCTTAGATGGTAAAGCTGCCCATTCCTCTTGGCAAAAAGCCTCCAGTTCCTGTAAATTCTTGGGCTGTATTGCATGAACTGCACGTTTTTAGATCTCCCCAGAGTGGCTCAATGATATTGAGGTCAGAAGACTGAGATGGTCCACTCCAGAACCTTCACTTTATTCTGCTGTAGCCAATGACCAATGAACTAGGCCTTGTGTTTTGGATCAATGTCATGTTGGAATGTCCAAGTACATCTCATGTGCAACTTTCTGGCTGATGATTGTAAATATTCCTCCTGTATGTTTTGTTAACATACTGCATTCATCTTTGCTTCAATTTTTGACCGAATTTCCTGTGCCTTTGTAGCTCACACATCCCCAAAACATCAGCGATCCACCTCTGTGTTTCACAGTAGGAATGGTGTACCTTTCATCATAGGCCTTGTTGACTCCTCTCCAAATGTAGTGTTTATGGTTGTGACCAAAAAGCTCAATTTTATTCTCATGACTCCAAATTACTTTGTGCGAGAAGGTTTGAGATTTGTCTCTGTGCTGTTTTTGGCGTATTATAAGCGGGATACTTTGTGGCATTTGCCATTAGTATTGGCTTTTGTCTGGCGACTCAACAATGCAGCCCATGTTTCTTCCAGTGCCTCCTTATTGTGCATCTTGAAACAGCTACACCACATGATTTCAGAGAGTCCTGTATTTCACCTGAAGCTATTTGTGGGTTTTTCTTTGCATTCCGAACAATTTTCCTGGCAGTTGTGGCTGAAATTTTAGTTGGATTTTTTTTTTTTTTTTACTGTGACTTTGCGGGGGACACATCGGACACTTTTGACACATTTTTGGGACCATTCACATTTATACAGCGATCGGTGCTATAAAAATGCACTTATTACTGTGTAAAGGTGACTGGCAGGGTAGGGGTTAACACTAGGGGGCAATCAAGGGGTTATTTATGATTCTAACTGTAGGGGGCGGGGACTCACAAGGGGAGGAGACAGATCGGTGTTCCTCTGTACTGGGAACACACTATCGGTCTCCTCTCACCTGACAGGATCTGTGTGTGTTTAAACACACAGATCCATGGTTCTGCTGTGTTCACGGGCAATTGCAGGTGCCAGGCGGATATTGCGGCTGCCAGGCACGCGCATCGGGCCCCTAGACGGCCGGGAAGCCAGGACGTCATACGACGCCCCGCCTAGGATCGGAGGTCCCTCCTGCGGACGTCATTTGACTATGGGCCGGTAATGAAGTGGTTAATATCCATTCAAACCCCTTTGTGTTAACTTGTGTGCATGTTATTACGCCAAACTCACCAGGGTATGAAAACTTTTGATCAGGGTCATTTGGGTAGTTTCTGTTGCCATTATGATTTAAAAAGAGTAAACACAGTTGATTGGTAATAAATGGCTTCAGCCAAATATTAACCATGAGTTAAAAAATGTTTTTGTGTTATCACTCATATTCTCTGAAAAATGGCCAAGAAATCATAAAGCGTGCTAGGGTATGTAAACTCATGAGCACAACTGTGTATGTATGTGTGTGTGTGTGTGTGTGTGTGTATATATATATATATATATATATTAGTGCTGTCAAACGATTACAATTTTTAATCGCGATTAATCGCATTAATGTCATAGTTAACTCACGATTAATCTATCTAATTTATGACGAATTTCCCCACAAATATCGCACAATTCTGCAAGTGATTATAATTTATGATCGCTGTTTTCTAGCTGATCTAAAACCATTTTTGACATAAAGGGACACTTTTGGACAATCTACAGTTTTCAGGCAGAAAGAATAGTTTTTATTTTATAAAAGTACATGTAGGACACTGGGCAGACCACTAGGGACAAGGGGGGTGTGTATTTTTTACATACAGTACTGTAATCTATAAGATTACAGTATACTGTGTGTATTGTGTTTGTTTACTTTTTTGAATTTGGCGCCGTTCTCCGCTCCCGTGCGTCGTAACGTCGCAGGGAACGGAGATCGGCGGCACACAGACACTGTGAATCGAGCGAGGAGGACCCGCCAAGCGAGGAGGACCCGCTCGATCACACAGCGGGGTGGCATCGCCGATCACACAGCGGGGTGGCATCGCTGGATCCAGGGACAAGGTGAGTAACTTGCCTGTGAATCCAGCGAGAAGGTAAGCCGCGCCGCTGCACACTCTGCACGTCCACCCCGAGCGCTCCCGCGTTAATCGCGCGATAAAAATATTGACGGCGTTAACATGGGTTTGCGTTAACGCCGTTAATATTGCGTTTAACGCACAGCCCTAATATATATATATATATATATATATATATATATATATATATATATATATATATATATATATATATACATATACATATACATATACATATATATATACACACACACACACACACACACACTAATATAATTTATATATTATAATGTGTGTGTGTATAATATATATATATATATATATATATATATATATATATATATATATTAAAATACGTTTGGAACATGCCACCATTTTTCTAGTTTAATATATCTCTAAGAGCCGGGTTCACACTGGGGCGACTTGCGATCCGACTTCATGTCGCCTCAAGTCGTCCCAAGGCTGTAGAGAAAAACAATGGAAGTGAATGGGAGCGGTGTTAATACACACGACTCAAGGCGATCCGACTTCAGAAAAGGTTCCTGTACTACTTCAATCCGACTTGTAGGCGATTTGTACCCATTGATTTCAATGGAAGTCGCCTCAGAAGTCGGATCACTGTCTTAACTGAAGCTACTTTCCAGGAAGATAACATACATTTCTCAGGGAAACATCTCCTGCACCCCTCCCTCCCCCTCCCTCTCCCAGAGCTGATTGTTGTTTTATTGGCCACTGGAAAGTCTCCTGTCCTGGAGACGACTTCAAGTCGTGTTGTAAATCGCCCCAGATCGCCCTGTGGTTCATGTTCAAGTCGTGTCGGAGTCGCCTCTGAAAGTCGCGCTGGAAGTTGTGTCGCCCTAGTGTGAACCGGCTCTTAAGGTGCTATTGACATGAACTTTTCACCACGTGTCAGTAACAATCCATACATACAAAGAAACCAAAACAAATAAGTTCAGAAATTAAGTTATGTGTAATAAAATGGAATGACACAGAGAAAAAGTATTAAACACGCTAACTGAAATGTATTTACTATTTTGTACAAAATCCCTTGTTGGTAATGACAGCTTCAAGACGCCTCCTGCATGGAGAAATTAGACGCATGCATTGCTCAGGTGTGATTTTGGCCTATTCTTCCACACAAACAGTCTGTAAATCTTAAAGGTTCCGTGGGTCTCTTCTATGAACTCTGATCTTCTTTCAATAGATTTTCTATTGGATTCAAGTCAGGTAATTGGCTGGGACATTCTAGCAGCTTTGTCTGTCTTTGAAACCAATTGAGAGTTTCCTTGGCTTTGTGTTTGGGATCATCGTCTTGCTGAAATGTCCACCCTTGTTTCATCTTCATCATCCTGGTAGATGGCAGCAGATTTTTACCAAGCATGTCTTGGTAAATGTTTCCACTTATCCTTCCTTCAATAAAATTAAGTTTGCCAGTACCATATTCTGCAAAACAGCCCCACACAATGTTCCCACCTCCACACTTTATTGTTGGTATGGTGTTTTAGGGGTGATGTGCAGTGCCATTTGATCTCCAAACATTGTGTGTGTTATGGCATCCAAAGAGTTACATTTTGGTCTAATCTGACCAGACTATATTCTCCCAGTATTTTAATGGCTTGGCTAAATGTTGTGCAGCAAACTTTAAATGAGCTTCAACATGCTTTTTCTTCAGCAATGGAATCTTCTCTGATGAGCATGCATACAGGCCATGGCGGTTTGAAACAATTGTACCTGCTAACTCTAGGTTTTTCTGAAGCTTTCCACAAGTGGTCCTTGGCTCTTGAGAAACTCTTCTGATAATTCTCGTCACTCTTCTGTCAGAAATCTTGCGCGGAGCACCTTGTCGTGGCCGGTTTATGTTGAAATTATGTTCTTTCCACTTCCAGATTATTGCCCCACCAATCTCACTGGAACATTCAGAAGTTTAGAAACCCTTCTGTAACCAATGCCATCAGTATGATTTGCAGCAATAAGATTGTGAAGGTCTTAAGAAAGCTCTCTGCTTTTACCCATTATGAGATGTTTCTTGTGTGACACCTTGGTAATGAGACACCTTTTTATAGGCCATTAGTTGAGACTGAACCAGCTGATTTTCATTTGCACTGACAAGGGGCAGGATTGCTTTCTAATTACTAATAACTGGTGTCTTGGCTTTCCATGCCTTTTTGCATCTTCATTTCTTCCTATGTTTAATACTTTTTCCCTGTGTCATTCTATTTAATTACACATAACTTAATTTCTGGGCGTATTTGTTTTGGTTTCTTTGTATGGATGGATTGCATGGGTTGCCAACGATATGTGGTGAAAATGTCATGTCGGTTGCACCTTTACAAATATATTTACTTAGAAAAATGGTAATGTGTTCAATACTTTTTTTTACTGTGTGTGTGTGTGTGTGTGTGTGTGTGTGTGTGTGTGTGTGTTATATATTTGGGAAAATGTAGGGTTCTTTTGCTGATATGAAATACTGATTTAAAAAAAAAAAATCTAATGCTTTAAGTATATATTTCAATTTGTTTTTTTTTTAATCATAAAGGCATGATTGAGCATGGGCTCACGGACAGTTCTCAGTACAGGCCTCGACAGAGTGTTGCAGATGAAGAGGTGTTCTCTTCAACATCTCAGGACTATATTCCTGCAGCTTCCCTAGAAAGCCCTAATTCCAAAGATGAGAGCATTGAAACTAAAAACAATCATTTTTTAGAGGACAACAAATCGGAAGCACCAGTGTTTGAGCCTGGAGTGGACTTAAATGGTAGTATTGAACATCTGAAGCCTCCATCTCGTACATCTCCTGAATCGACTGAGAGTGACTGGGAAACACTGGATCCAAGCATCCTAGAAGAATGTATTCCAATAGATGAAGGGGAAGTATGGAATTTGGGGCCAGGGCAATCTGAAACTCTTAGTAAGGACGCTGTAACATCAGGAAGTGTTCCCATTACTGTTCAGCCGCAATCAAAAGCAGGCCAGTCGGTATTTGTCCCTGGATTGATATCTGGTCTAGAAGAGGACAAGTATGGAATGCCTTTAGCAATTTTTACAAAGGTTAGTATAACAGCCAGTGAAGAGCCACAATGCTTGTTAGTCAGAATGCACTTCTTTAAAAAATGAATTGCCATGACCGAGAAGCGTGACTGAGGTGTTTTAGGTGGTATATACGTAGGGCCAATTGGGCAGAGCAGTGCACCTAAACATCTTGTAAACTTGTGCCGTTTAGAATATTTTCACAGCAGCTGCAGATGATGATGTCAGTAAAGTGGCAGTAGTGTGTGGTGCACATTTCGGGGGATCACACAGATCCCTATTTTATTTATTTTTTTCAAAATGAAACTTTGCTGACGTTACTGCTGCACAGTGCATTGCTCTGCTAAAGAGTAACATGCGACCCCTTCCTATACTCTGTAATTGAATGCATTTTATCGCAGCTCACTGCATTGTAGTGGAAACAATTGTTTTCTGTGTGTCCTAGTGGTGATCTCCATTTAGCCAGTGCATTAAAACGCAGGACACCGCACTGTGTAAGAACAGTGCAATTTAAAAATTTGCTTGTTGGTGAAGTAATAAAAACGGGATGATAAACGGCACATATGTTAGGAAGTGTTCTGTTACTGGCCCTGTTAGATCGCGAGTGGAAATCTTTCTATAGTGAATTATAAAGAACCATAGTTAAACTATGGTTTCTTTCTAAAGCGTTAAAGTGTTTGTTAGCCCATATATAAAAAACACTGCCAGCCCCTCCAATTAGAGCTAGGCTTGGCACACTGTACATGAAAAATACCTTTTTAGAGCGATCTTCTGGCCGCTCACATGACTTGTGGCCGCTTTTCATCCGTTACATGGCTTCTGTTGAAGGGGCCGAGATTTCCCTTTGACATCACCCAGGGAGGTCACATGGCCACTCGGCTTTCTCCTGCAGTAGCCCTGCAAACCGGCCGAGAGTCCTGTGATTGTCCTGAAGATCATTCCAAAAGGATATTTACATGCCTCGTTTTTGTATAAGACTATTATACAGTGTGGTATGCCTGACTATAATAGAGGGGCTGGCAGTGACCATTTTAAAAAAAATTTTTATTGTACAAATTAGCGGTGGGGGGCGGAGACGGACACAGAACACAGTGCAAACGGGCAGGAAGGGAGGGGGAGAGAGGCGAAGGAGGGCAGAGCAGGGCTGCGGGTGACAGACCTATGTATGGTGGTCAGGGCTAAGCAGCTTTATTATTGTGGTCACACAGAAAGGGGGATACAGGAAGTTGCAGGTTCAGACAGTTTTTTTTTTTCTTTTTTTTTTCATAGTTTAGAGAGGGGCAGCTGTTTGTTTAATCTGTTTTTTTTTCGGGGGTTAACAAACACTATAATACACACCAGTAGTTTTTTGTTTTCATTCAACCCAGCGGGTGAATGAAGATGGAGAGATCGACCTACTAACACAAGCGACGTTATTGCCGCGATCTCCCCCGTTGTGTCTTTGTGTTCTGACAGAGAGGCTGCACCCCGCCAGAACAACACTGATTAGCACTCGTAGCCATTGGCTGATCAGATGCTGGTTTTATCAGAATGCCTGTTTGATGGTCCTTCTTGTGTACAAGACTTTATTCATAATATTTACTTGCTAGTATTAATAGCTCACTGATTGATTGTTTCACATGTTGTCTGAAAGAACTTTTTAAAAACGCGTTTATGTGGCATGCATTTTTCAAACCCATGTGTTTGAACAAGGCCTGTGTATTTATTGTGAAAACTGCAAACATGAATTTAAAGTTGTGTAGAGGGTGGGGATTGAAGTAGTAAACGGTCTTTTCTGTTAACCACTTCCTGACCGCCGCATGTATATGTACGTCCACAGAATGGCACGTACAGGCAAATGGGCGTACATGTACGTCCTTGCCTTTCCGCGGGTCGGGGGTCCGATCGGGACCCCCCCCCCCGCTACATGTGGCGGTCGGGTTCCCTCGAGGAGCGATCCGGGACGACGGCGTGGCTATTTGTTTATAGCCGCTCCGTCGCGATCGCTCCCCGGAGCTGAAGAACGGGGAGAGTCCTACAGCCACACCCCCCTACAGTTGAAAACACACAATAGGTGAACCCTAACTCCTACAGCGCCCCCTGTGGTTAACTCCCAAACTGCAACTGTCATTTTCACAATAAACAATGCAATTTAAATGCATTTTTTGCTGTGAAAATGACAATGGTCCCAAAAATGTGTCAAAATTGTCCGAAGTGTCCGCCATAATGTCGCAGTCACGAAAAAAATCGCTGATCGCCGCCATTAGTAGTAAAAAAAAAAAAAAAAAAAAATTAAAATGCAATAAAACTATCCCCTATTTTGTAAACGCAATAATTTTTGCGCAAACCAATCGATAAACGCTTATTGCGTTTTTTTTTTTTTTTTTTTTTTTTTTACTAAAAATAGGTAGAAGAATACGTATCGGCCTAAACTGAGGGAAAAACATTTTTTATATATGATTTTGGGGGATATTTATTATAACAAAAAGTAAAAAATATAGCATTTTTTTCAAAATTGTCGCTTTATTTTTGTTTATAGCGCAACAAATAAAAACCGCAGAGGTGATCAAATACCACCAAAAGAAAGCTCTATTTGTGGGGAAAAAAGGACGCCAATTTTGTTTGGGAGCCACGACCGCGCAATTGTCTGTTAAAGCGACGCAGTGCCGAATCGCAAAACCTGGCCTGGCCATTTAGCTGCCTAAAGGTCCGGGGCTTAAGTGGTTAAAGTGGAAAACTCATTGAAAACGTTCAGCCTCTGGTTGACTTGCACAGAAAAAAAACAGCAGTGAATAAGTATGGCAACTCAAATAACTTTTAACCTTGGTATAATTCTGCTCCCTGTGAGGGTAAGGACTTGTCTTTAGGCAGGTAGATGAAGTAGTTGGAGAGCCCCTCACACATAATATAAGATCCTCTAGCTCTTAACCACTTGGTAACCGCCCTATAGACAATATACGTCTACAGGGCGGGTGGTTAACTCTAGGAGGGCGTCAATGTACGTCCTCCCAGAGTCCGTCTCCCGCGCGTCCCCTGGGACGCGCACACGGGAACATCCGTGACCGCCGGGTCCAGAGGACCCGGCCGATCACGAATCGCGGTAAACGGCCGCTGATAGCGGCCGTTTACCATGTGATCGCTCCGTCCAATGACGGAGCGATCACATGTAAACAAACCGGCATCTTTTGATGACGCCGGTTCCTCCCTCCTCTCTCTGTACCGAGCGGTACAGTGTGAGAGGAGAGCGCGGGTGTCAGCAGCGCTGTGGATGGATCTGTGACTATTGCAGTCACAGATCCATCCATCCCTGCTCAGCCATCCCTGAAACCCCCTGCAATACTGTGCATTACCCCCTACAATACTCTGCAATACCCCCCCTACAATACTCTGCAATATTCCCCTGCGCAATACTCTGCATACCCCCGGCAATACTCTGCATACCCCCCTGCGCAATACTCTGCATACCCCCCTGCGCAATACTCTGCATACCCCCCTGCGCAATACTCTGCATACCCCCCTGCGCAATACTCTGCATACCCCCCTGCGCAATACTCTGCATACCCCCCCTGCGCAATACTCTGCATCCCCCCCCTGCGCAATACTCTGCATATCCCCCTGCGCAATACTCTGCATATCCCCCTGCGCAATACTCTGCATACCCCCCTGCGCAATACTCTGCATACCCCCCTGCGCAATACTCTGCATACCCCCCTGCGCAATACTCTGCATTACTCCCCGGCATACTCTGCATTACTCCCCGGCAATACTCTGCATTACTCCCCGGCAATACTCTGCATTACTCCCCGGCAATACTCTGCATTACTCCCCGGCAATACTCTGCATTACTCCCCGGCAATACTCTGCATTACTCCCCGGCAATACTCTGCATTACTCCCCGGCAATACTCTGCATTACTCCCCGGCAATACTCTGCATTACTCCCCGGCAATACTCTGCATTACTCCCCGGCAATACTCTGCATTACTCCCCGGCAATACTCTGCATTACTCCCCGGCAATACTCTGCATTACTCTGCAATACCCCTGCACAATTACTCTGCGCAATTACTCTGCAATACCCCCGCACCAATACTCTGCAATACCCCCGCCCCAATACTCTGCAATACCCCCGCACCAATACTCTGCAATACCCCCGCACCAATACTCTGCAATACCCCCGCACCAATACTCTGCAATACCCCCGCACCAATACTCTGCAATACCCCCCACACAATACTCTGCAATACCCCCCACACAATACTCTGCAATACCCCCGCACCAATACTCTGCAATACCCCCGCACCAATACTCTGCAATACCCCCGCACCAATACTCTGCAATACCCCCGCACCAATACTCTGCAATACCCCCGCACCAATACTCTGCAATACCCCCGCACCAATACTCTGCAATACCCCCGCACCAATACTCTGCAATACCCCCGCACAAATACTCTGCAATACCCCCGCACCAATACTCTGCAATTCCCCAACACCAATACTCTGCAATACCCCGGCTAATACTCTGCAGTACCCAGAAAATACTCTGGGAAAAAAATGCGTTTTAACCACTTCCTGCCCGCCGGCCGTCATGACGTCCTTGACTTTGTGCAGGGATATCTGAATGATGCCTGCAGCTACAGGCATCATTCAGATATCATTTTTTTCAGCCGGCGATTCCCTACACCGTAAGAACAATCATGTCGGCTGTTCTGCCTCTTGATCGTTCTTACGGGAGGCGAAAGGGGACGTCTCCCCTCCCTTCTCCCTCTGGTGCCTCTTCTGACTCACTGCTACGATCGAAACCAGGATCGTTTTATTTTTTTTTATTTTTTTTCAGGCTTCCCAGCCTAGAGGTGAGATGTGGGGTCTTATTGACCCCACATCTCACTGTAAAGAGGAACATGCTATATTCCTATTACAAGGGATGTTTACATTCCTTGTAATAGGAATAAAAGTGATCAAAACATTTATTTTTGGTGAAAAACATATCAAACTAAAATAAATAAAGTGAAATGAACAATAAAAATATATATTTTTTTTAAAGCGCCCCTGTTCCTGCGTGCTCGTATACAGAAGCGACCGCACACGTAAGTCCCGCCCACATATGAAAACGGTGTTCAAACCACACATGTGAGGTATCGCTGCGAACGTTGGAGCAAGAGCAATACTTTTGGCCTTAGAGCTCTTCTCCAACTAAAAAGATGTAACCAGTAAAAATATTTAAAGCGTCGCCTATGGGGATTTTTAAGTAGCGAAGTTTGGCGCCATTCCACAAGCGTGTGCAATATTGAAGGGTGACATGTTGGGTATCTATTGACTCGGCGTAACTTCATCTTTCATATTATGCAAAAACATTGGGCTAACTTTAATGTTTTTTTTTTTTAAAAGCACAAAACCGTTTTATTTCCAAAAAAACGCATTCGAACAATTGCTGCGAAAATAACGTGCGCGATAAAAAGTTGCAACGACCGCCATTGTATTCTCTAGGGTTTTTGCTAAAAAAGCATATATAATGTTTTGGGGTTCTATGCAATTTTCTAGCAAATAAATGATGATTTTTCCATGTAGGAGAGAAATGTCAGAATTGGTCTCGGTGCTCCAGAACGCCTGATGGTGCTCCCTGCATGTTGTGCCTCTGTATGTGGCCACGCCGTGTAAAAGTCTCACACATTTGGTATCGGCATACTCGGGAGGAATAGCAGAATGTGTTTTGGGGTGTAATTAGTGTTATGCATATGCTTTGTGTGAGAAATAACCGGCGAATATGAACATTTTGTGAAAAAAAAAAAAAAAAAATCTTGATTTTGCAAAGAATTGTGGGAAAAAATTACAACTTCTAAAAACTCACCATGCCTCTTTCTAAATACCTTGGAATGTCTTCTTTCCAAAAAGGGGTCATTTAGGGGGTATTTGTACTTTTCTGGCATGTTAGGGTCTCAAGAAATGAGAAAGGCTGTCAGTACTTCAGATGTGATCAAATTGATCAATTTTCAGTAATTGGTACCATAGCTTGTAGACCCTATAACTTTCACCCAGACTAAATAATAACCCAATTTTTTTTTTTTTTTTACCAAAGATATGTAGCAGTATACATTTTAGGCCAAATTTATGAAGAAAAATTAATTTTTTGCAAAATTTTATAATAGAAATGAAAAAAAATTCATTTTTTTACAAAATTTTCGTTCTTTTTTCATTATTAGCGGAAAAAATAAAAACCGCAGAGGTGATCAAATACCACCAAAAGAAAGCTCTATTTGTGGGAAAAAAAGGACAAAAATTTCATTTGGTTACAGTGTTGTATGACTGAGTTATTGTCATTCAAAATGTGAGCACCAAAAGCTGAAAATTGGTCTGGTTATTAAGGGTGTTTAAGTGCCCAGTTGTCAAGTGGTTAAAGAACAAACCTGGTACAGGGCAAAGTAAATAATGTGGTAGGACAGTGAATTTGTGTTAAAACAGAAGTACACTTTTGTTTTTAAAAAACATTGTCTGACGGGTAGATAAGCTGGTCCAAATGAACTATTCCATTTACTAACAGTTGCAGCGACTGGGAGTGCCATATAAACTGTATACAGCTTCAGCTAAATACAGTATACAGCGTTGTGTTCCGTCAGTATAATAGGAACCTCCTGTCCCACTTCTAGAACAAAGTGGAGTTCAGCTCAATGGGAGGATTCCCCCATCCGCATCAAATGTGAGGATGGGGTAATTGGCTCTTTTTTTTTTTAACCTCTTGGTTGCAGAAAATAAATGAATTATGGACAGTGTTATGGACAAATGTATATATGTAACATATGGACATATGTAACATAAGTCATATCCTATATTTGAATAAGAATTGAAAGTTTTTAGTTCAAATGCTTTTAAAGTGGTTATTTTTTTCAATGTTTATTGACCTTGCATGATAAATGTGACTCATAGACAATTTTAAGGCATGTAAGGTGGTTTAAAAAGTGAATTAACCCAAGGATACCAACCAAAGAATTAAAAATAAACCGTGTCATTTGTGTGCATGATATAGGGGGTTCACCATCCTAAGGAAGCCGCAGAATACCCACCATATTAACTGCTTCCCGACCGCCGCACGCACATTTACATCGACACAATGGCCCTCCTGGGCAAAAGGATGTATATAATACGTCCCCTTTAAGGAAGTGCCATTGTGCACGCACGCTGCCGTAACCCGCGATCGTCTCACGGAGAGATAGTGGGGAGATGCTAATGTAAACAAGCATCTCCCCGCTCTGCCTAGTGACAATGACACTGATCTCCACTCCATGTAATCGGAGCGGAGATCAGTGTCGTGTCACACACAGCCCATCCCCCCTACAGTAAGAAACACTCACTAGGTAGGGCACACTTAACCCCTACAGCGCCACATAGTGGTTAACCCCTTCACTGCCAGTGTCCTTTTCACAGTAATCCGTGCATTTTTATAGCACTGATCGCTGTAAAAATGACAATGACCCCAAAAATGTGTCAAAAGTGTCCGATGTGTCCACCATAATGTCAGTCATGATAAAACTCGCTGATCGCGGTCATTACTAGTAAAAAAACAATATTAATAAAAATGCCATAAAACTATTCCCCATTTTGTAGGCGCTCTAACTTTTGCGCAAACTAATTAATAAATGCTTGTTGCGATTTTTTTTTTTTTTTTTTTTACCAAAAATATGTAGAAAACGTATCGGCCTAAACTGAGAAAAAAACTTTTTTTTATGTATCGGTATAAAGCGACGCAGTGCCGAATTGCAAAAAGTGGCCCAGTCATTTAGCAACAAAATGGTCCGGGGCTTAAGTGGTTTCATATGGTGTACCCTAAATGATAAAGCATGTAGTCAGAAAAATATTCACTTATAAGGTCTGTACCAGACCATGATTGGACGTATGCTTTTACCTTCGCTCTTTTCCAGTGTACGTGCTGTACAAAAAACAATCGGGAAAAATATAACAGGTTCACAGATCAGTGGTGGGAAAGGAGAACTGCATTTTTCAGCTTGGGTGGACGCTATTTCACAAAAGTCTCACCAAAAAATAAGCATATTCAATTTAGTTTTTTACATTTTACTTAATACTATTCCAGGGTTACCTGTGTTTGCCATACATGGCACTGCAGCAGCATCATCTTCTCTCTGATGTCAGCATACGTGGTTTTGTGGCTGGAGCTACCAACATACTTTTCCGACAACAGAAACACCTGAGTGATGCCATTGTTGAGGTAAGCGGTTACTCAAATTTCAGCTCAGTACTTGTATGTTGTGAGACTATTAAATTTTCTGCCGTTGCTTTTTTTTCTGCCAGTAAATACCTTACACATCCCACTTCCTGTTTCTTGTCTGGTAAAAAGCCTAGGCTTATGACATCATGCACAGCTCTCTCTCATGAGAGTTCGCAAGGTCGCAAGGAGGGGGGGGGGAGATGGGGAATTGAGTCATATATATATATATAATGTGTGTGTTTGGGGGTTCTGAGTAATTTTCTAGCCAAAAAATTATGATTTTTACATGAAGGAGAGACATACCAGAATAGGCCCGGTTAATTACGGTGTTTCCTTCTCAAAACAAACAGATCTTCTAACTCAAACTTTAAATCGATGGCACAGACAAAATGTCATATTGTGCACAGCTTGATAAACCAATCAAGACTTATGTTAAATTTGGGATGAATCAATTTCTAAACATATACAGTAGGTGACCGCGATATTGTGTCAATCTCGCTCCCTTTGTCAGCGAGATTGACCACCTATGAGCCCCATCGCGGGAGCCAGCGCCGAGCTGGCTTGCCGCGATGGAGACAAAGCCGTCATAGAAGTGACGGGAGATCCGACTTGGATTCCCGCCAATTCTAGCTGCGGCATTTGGTATGAATCCTGAGAGGGAACTCCGCCCAATTTGAAATAAAAAAACGGCATGGGTCCCCCCCCCCCCCCAGGGGCATACCAGGCCCTTAGGTCTGGTATGGGTTGTAAGGAGACCCCCCCCCCCCACGCCGAAAAACCGACGTGGGGGTCCCCCCCACAATCCATACCCAGCCCGTATCCAAAGCACGCTACACGGCCGGCCAGGAATGGGGGTGGGGACGAGCGAGCGCCCCCCCCCCCCCCCTCCTGAGCCATACCAGGCCGCATGCCCTCAACATGGGGGGGTTGGGTGCTTTGGGGCAATGCGCCCCCCCCCCACCCCAGAGCACCCTGTCCCCATGTTGATAAGGACAGGGCCTCTTCCCGACAACCCTGGCCGTTGGTTGTCGGGGTCTGCGGGCGGGGAGCTTATCGTAATCTGGGAGACCCTTTTAATAAGGGGGCCCCCAGATACCGGCCCCCCACCCTAGGTGAATGAATATGGGGTACATCGTACCCCTACCCATTCACCTGGAGGCAAAGTGTAAAAGAAAATAAACACACAACACAGGGTTTTTAAAGTAATTTATTAGTCAGCAGGGGGGGCCGCCTCCTTCCACTCACCGGGGGGCCTTCTTTTTCCGCTCACCGGGGGTCTTCTCCGCTGTCATCTCGGCCCCGGTTCTTCTCCCGCTCGCTCTCCGGTGCCTTCTTCTTCAGGGTTGGCCACCGCTATCTTCGTGTGTTAGCTCGATTACTAGCAGCGGCCAGCCCGCTCTTCTGTCTTCTTCTGTCTTCTTCCCATGTTGACTCAACGCTTCTTCCCGCTGATATGCCGGGTGTCCGGTGCGCGATGATTTATATAGGCCTCTCTTATGATGTCACAGTCCCATCATGCTCTGGTACCTACCCACGTGGGTAGGTACCGGAACATGATGGGACTGTGACATCATAAGGGAGGCCTATATAAATCATTGTGCACCGGACACCCGTATAACTCTGGGACTGCCTGTACAGTATATATAAAATATGCAAAGTGCTTGGAGGGAAGCTTCAGAATGGCAAAGATGTTTTTATTACAAATTATATGAGCAGACTGCAGTTCCTCTTTAACCTTGGTAAAATGATGCTCCCTGTGAGGGTCTTGTCTGTATCTGTGGACTCAGACAGTAAGGCTCAGGAGATGGAAATTGATTCCCATGAGGTTACTCCGTTGGTGGTGGAGGGTGTCTGGAGCTCCGGTTAGGGGACTTTGTGCAAAACCATTGCACAGAGCAGGTAAGTATAACATGTATATGTATGTATATGTGTATATATATATATATATATATATATATATATATATATATATATATATATATATATATATATATATATATAATTTTGTATGTTGTGTAGGTACTAAGGAATTTTACTGATGTAGTCTAAAGATTGTTAAACCACAGATAAAAGAATCTTAAAATGCATATTTTCTGAATACTAAATTATTTATATGGATTTCTGTGGCTGATGTAAAAGGGGGAGGTGGGTGTTGCTCTCCAACATCAGAAATAGGTCATCACTTCCTCTCGGGCACAGTTGATAGATCATATTTATAGGAGTTGTTGCCTTGGTCTGATATGGAAGGAATGGTCAGTAAAATGCACATGATAAAACACAGAGCTGGCCTGATGTCTAGAAATCACTGTAAATCTATTTTTGTAAATGTAAATTGTCAGTATTTAGGCTGCACATTAAAATCTTGAAAACTGTTTACGTGCATTTTCTGAGAGTAACATTTTTTATGTAGCGTTACATTTCAGTCTGTGCTTATATAGCGGCAACAACCCATCCACCCAAACAAGACCTCCTTAGTTGTGCTTAAAGTGTTACTAAACCCACAACAGTAAAATCAGTCTGTATATGCAGAATAGCATGTTTTTTATACTCACTGTGGAACTTTAATCCCCTGCATTGTGTAAAAATGCTGTTTTATCCTGTATGCACAGATCCTCCCCCTCCTGCACTGTCTATCAGTGAAAGGCCAGCTAACACAGGCAGGGTAGCCAACCTGCACATGCTCAGTTGTCTTTTATGCTGGAGAGGACAGTTTCTTGTTCTCAGAGCTAGCCAGGTCACATGATATTGACATGTGGGCGTGTATATAGGCTGGAGTGAAAATCTCCTCCTTCCTGAACTCTCAGCACTGGAGAAACTGCAGTTTATCATGTAACAGTGGTATATAGATCATCCAAAAAGATATATAATGGCAGTATTTTAAACCTTTAAAACTTAACCACTTCAGCCCCGGACCTATTGCTTGTCAATGACCAGGCCACTTTTTGCGATTCGGCACTGCGTCGCTTTAACTGACAATTGCGCGGTCGTGCGACGTGGCTCCCAAACAAAATTGGTGTTTTTTTCCCCCCCACAAATAGTATTTTTTCTCTGGTGGTATTTGATCACCTCTGCGGTTTTTAGTTTTTGCGCTATAAACAAAAATAGAGCGACAATTTTGAAAAAAATCAATATTTTTAACTTTTTCCTAAAATAAATATCCCCCAAAAATATATTAAACAATTTATTTCCTCAGTTTAGGTCGATACGTATTCTTCTACATATTTTTCGTAAAAAAATCGCAATAAGCGTTTATTGATTGGTTTGCGCAAGAGTTATAACGTTTACAAAATAGGGGATAGTTTTATGGCATTTTTATTAATAATTTTTTTTTTTTTACTAGTATTGGCGGCGATTAGCGATTTTTATCGGTACTGCATTATGGCGGACACTTTTGACACATTTTTGGGACCATTGGCATTTTTATAGCGATCAGTGCTATAAAAAATGCATTGATTACTATAAAAATGCCACTGGCAGTGAAGGGGTTAACACTAGGGGGCGAGGAAGGGGTTAATCATGTTCCCTGGGTGTGTTCTAACTGAAGGGGGGTGGGACTGACATGGGGAAATGACAAATCGCTGTTCATACATTGTATGAACAGACGATAGCTCATTTCCCCCCTGACAGGACCGGGAGCTGTGTGTTTTCACACACAGCTCCCGGTTCTCGCTCTGTAACGAACGATCGCGGGTGCCCCCGGCGGTGATCGCACCCGCCGGGCACACGCGTCGGGATCGGGGGGCGCGCGGGCCAACAGCGGCGCGCACGCGCCCCTAGTGCCCGCTTTGCGAGGTGAAGTAGATCTACGTGACCTCGCGCAGGGAAGCCGACCTGCCGCCGTATAACTGCGGCTGTTGGTCAGCAAGTAGTTGGCGATTTACATAAAAAATAAATAAATTATACAAATTAATGTAGTAGTCATTGTTGCATCATTACCACCTAAACAGAATAAGGATCCCACCAGTTATTCTGCTGACAAGGAGCACGCTGATTGTAGAAAGCGCAGCAATAGAGAGAATAAAGTGATTGTAAAGTAATTTTTTTTCCTTCTTTTATAAAAAAAAAAAAAAAAAAAAATGTGTCATACTTGTGCCTGCTCTGTGCAATGGTTTTTGCACCGAGCAGACCAGATTCTCCTCTTCTCAGGACCCCCTGCCACCGCTCTGGGCTCTTCCTCTTCTCCATATGCCACCAAAGGATTCTGCTTTCTATAGTAGCACATGTGGGGGTTCGATCCCAAGCTGCACTCTCTGTGTTCATTGACAAACGGAGTAACTTAGTCCTGGCCCCCCGCTCCCTCATCACTGGATTTGATTGACAGCAGCAGGCGCCAATGGTCAAGTAAGGAGGGAGTGAGAGGGGGAACAGCGCAGCTGCTGTCGGATGTGGCGCTGGATCGAGATCAGGCTCGGGTAAGTATTTGAGGGGGAAAAGATGAGAATATAAGTTGTTGTTTTTTTTTGTTTTTTTTTTTTTACCCTAATGCAGAGAATGCATTTTAAGTAAAAAAACAAAACCTTTAGCCTTTACAGCCACTTTAGCTGATTGGTCTGCTACCTTTCCTGTACTGCCCAGTCACAAGCTGGGTATAGTACAAGACCTGTAAGTGTTACCTAACTGCAGTAGATACAAAACAGGGCTGTATTGTGTAGCGGAGCAGTGTAAATCTCTGAGCTAGATTGACAGAAGTAGATTGAGAGATAAAGCAGTCCCTATATATACTCTGTACAAACTGTTTTTTATCTGGACATTTAGCTAGTTGCCTGCAGTTCATTTTTTATTTATTTTTGGATAGGGTAGAGAATGTCTAGAAACACTTTTTTTTTTTTTTTTGTCTTTGTCCCATGTAGGAAAACTTCCGTTACTTTCTCTCCTGCAGACTCAACAAAGAGTAAGGATCCATTTAGACGTGCGTTTGGGGGAGAAGTAAAAATGCACGATTAAACCATGTTTTTGCTGCCTGCCAGTCTCCCTTAAGGACAGGAATGTTTACATGCTACGGTCAGATATGCAGCGATCAGCAGGTAACAAGCCTGACAAACGCCACAAATCCAGGCAAGGGGGTAGTGCTGCAAATGCCCCGCTATGTTACATCACATTTGTCTGCAAAAACTGGTTAAAGTAGGCATCACATCGCTTCCTCACCTCGCTGATTGTCGGTAGCATCTGACCCACAATGTAAAGTGGATCATTCTTCAGAGAAAGGGTAGAGTTAGATGTACGTCTAAATCTACCCTAAGGAACAACCTCTGTGATGTGAGTAGCAATACCCTCTTTGTTGTCACTGGAACTGTCCTTATAGGATTTCCCTTTTATTCCTGTCCCAGTTTCAATCAAGTTATTTTTGTTATCCCATCACTCTCTGTTCCAATGACAGTGGTTACTAGGACAAATGGGAATCCTGAATTTCCCCAATGGATATACAGATGGCAATACAAGCCTGAAACACTTCTCCACCACGTCATTTATGTGCATTTTGATGCCAGGTTGTTATGAACGCATGCACTGTGTAAAGCCATGGACCAATTTGCTTCCTGTAAATTTGAGGTGGTTATGGTATATGTTGAATAACTTTAAGCCTTTTTTATTTTTGTATTGGAAATCCAGGTTGAAGAAGCACGAATCACTATTCATGACCCAGAGCTGAGGAAGGTGCTAAACCCAACAACAGCTGACCTCCGTTTCATTGACCACTTAGTAAAACATGTCACTGAAAACCGGGATGATGTTTTCCTTGATGGAACAGGCTGGGAGGGTGGTGATGAATGGATCAGGGCACAACTTGCGCTTTACCTTCATTCTTTGCTGTCTGCTACAACGCAACCAGGTAGTGTAACTTAATCTTGCAATGACAATGGTGTCTTTATGTTTTGTTTATTAAATTTAAACTACAGTATTCCTTCCCCAATTATGAAATATGTACATTGCACCATTTATGAACTGAAATCCAAAAAAAACCCAAAGGATTTATTACTAATCTTTGGATAGTAGGCAGTGACATCCAAATCATTCCATTATGTAGGTATGCATCACATACCTACTTGGCTTTAGCACAACCAATATTTACAGAGTCATTTTTGCAAGTGCACAGAAAGAATGGTTTTAGTTGTATTCTAGTTGGGAAAATATTTCTGTTTGGATTTAGGCTGCATTTGTACTTCAACCAATGCTGTATCCTGGCCTAGGCCAACAAGGCCCAGGCCTAGAGCAGGACTTTGCAGGGGGACAGCACGAAACGAGTCCCAGCCGGCTTGCGCTACGCTGTTAGGCAAATTAGTCTAGAGCCCCATAAACCCGCCACACTGCCTTCAGTATCCGGACGGTCGGCATTCCATACCTTGGGGGGGCACGCGCCACTTCTAGTTTTGACTGTACTATCATCCTGGACCACAAACCTTCCTCACTGTGCTATATGTTTCTGCTGCACCATTGGCATGGTTATATCTTCTTAGTCCTCACCATAAAATGATCAGAAATATGTGCTTAAAGTAGAACTATAGGCAACACTTTTTTTTCCATTTTGGATAGAGTAAGGGAGGGTTATAGCCCCTGTTAGTTTATTTTTTACCATCTCTGTCCCATTGCGGAGATTTCCCTTCACTTTCTGTCCCATAGCCAAACAGGAAGTGAGAGGAAATGCATGAAAATTAAAGGAATCCATTGTCCCCCCCCTACCAGGCCCTTAGAACTAGTGTCCCAACTTGAAAATTTCAGGGCGGGTCTTAAACAGCAAGGGGTGTGGCTGTGACAGGAAGGGGTGGGTCATATTTAAATTGGGGGATGCACGAGTTTAGTCAGGCCTAGGGCAGCACAAAACCTAAATACACTTCTGGCTACAACCCAGTGGATTTTGGTACCCAATTTAAATTTAATAATTGTCATCCCTCTTGGATGAATGAATAAAACCCCTGATAACCTTCAGTTTTAAAGTAAACATTTCTGAAGAGAAACATGGAGACCCATTGTTAACATGAAAATGCTAGTTGCTGGCTAATATGCTGGTTAAAGTGGAGGTTCACCCTCAAATTTAACTTCATACGAATCATGTCTGCAGCCTTAATACATACCGTTGTCTTTTTTTCTCCGATCTGAACACTTACCTGTCTTCAGCCTCACTTCCGGGTCTTCTTCCCTGCGGGGAGTGGGCATGTCGCTCCTTTTCCCAGACAAGGCGTAATTGGATGCTGTGCGCAAGGTTTCCTGGGTGTGACGTTGCAACACTCACAGGAGACCAGCTCGGGTGTGACGTGACGCGGGAACCGGGTAATGTGACTAGGAATCCAGGAAGTGTTTGCTTGTGTGATTCAAATTGCCCACAAGCAAAATGGAAAAGGCCAGGACTTTTTTTTAAATGTATCCTTTTTGGCGAAAACGTAGCGAACGGACGTAGGAGCGGCTGGCAGGTGAGTAGTACCTAGCTAGCTCTGTTACCAGGCTTTGGACATTTAAAAAAAAAAAGCAAAACCCGCGGAACCTCCGCTTTAACACGCTTCTATACTCTGAATAACTGATCATCAACGAGTATACTGATCAGGTCAGAAGTTCTTGCGCACATACTTGTTTCAGTTCAGTGACACAAAGTATTGAGGCAAAAGGGTCAGTATGACAAAAGAAGGGCATTTTGAATCGTGGTGGCCTTTCTTGCATACATTATACCCACTGAAGTGACAAGCTTTAGGTGTTACAGAGATGACGAAAATCCTCATACATAAAGCTGTACCTGTTTATCAGCAGCTCTCTTTTACAGCCTTCCATAATGCACAGATCAAGGGGTATTTCTGAACTTCCAGGAGGCAGGGGGCGGGGATGTGATCTGCCCCTTATTAGTTTCATTAGAGGTCAGGTGGGACATCATGAGGTCTTTAAGACCCCTGATGTCGTGTTAAAGAGAATCTGTCACCAAAACAATACATCCCATAGGGGACTTTTTTCACATATAAGCGATTTGGAATTGTGGCAAAACATCTGCATTCCCGCTAAGTGATGTGTGAATGGGGCCTAAGTGATGGGAAAAAAAAAGTTCAGTTAAAAAAAGAAATGTAAAAAAATTAAAGTTACTTAAACCGTCCCCCATGCACACAACAGGGGAGCCAACCCACAAAAACCTCTATACATGTTGCATATCGCTGGCAGGCCAGTGTAAGAGCAATAGTTCTAAGCCTTTTATTCTCAGTTAACTCTAAACTGATTACCTGTAGGGGCTTTTAAAGCTTCACCCTATGAAAGATAGTGTGCCGAAGTTTATCGCTGGTTCACAGACATGTTCAGTTTAAGGCTTGACATGTTGGGTATCTACTTACATGACACAACCTCATCTTTTTATATTTCATTAAAAAAAAATGAGGAATATATTGTGTTTGCCCTAATATTTACTTCAGTCTTAAAATGATTTTTTAAATGTGTGCAAAAAATGAAAAAATTGCTCAAGTTATTTCAATGTGGTTTGTGTTCTTTCACTTTGTTTCAGACAACGAGAAGATTCTGTCTGATTATGGGTCTGCCTTTGTAGGAATGTGGAAAATTACACACAACTATAGAGTGTGGAATAGCAACAAACATCCAGCTCTTGCAGAAGTCACTCCAAGGTAAAAAGAAAGGGAAAGCCAAAAAATGTAAAGTTTGCACAGTAGGATATTCTTTGAAAATAGCTAGATTTCAAAAATGTGTGTCAATGAAAATACAATCTAAGGCTACTTTATCACTGAGGTGTTGCACCATCGGCGGTAAAGAGCCGCTATTTTTAGCGGCGTTTTACCGTTGTTTTTGTGGCAATAGCGGCCGTAAAAGGGTTAAAACCGCCTGCAAAGCGCCGCTACAGCAGTTCAGCGGCGCTGCCCATTGATTTCAATGGGCAGGGGCTCCTACAGTGCCTCAAAGATGCTGTTAGCAGATTTTTCTTTGAGCGTCCTGACAGCGCACCGCTCCAGTGTGAAAGCACTTGGGCTTTCACACTGGAGTGAGGGAAAAGGCTCTTTCAGGGTGCTTTGCAGGTGCTATTTTTAGCTCTATAGCGCCTGCAAAGCGCCTCAGTGTGAAAGTAGCCTACACAATATGACCTTTTTAGGCTATAATTAATTAATTAATTCCTGCAGGTAAAATTAGTTGATTTGGAATCAATAGAGGGGCAGGGTATTTACTTCAATACCGACACATTTGCCCTCTTCCTGCCCAGGCCAATTTTCAGCTTTCAGCGCTGTCGCACTTTGGCTGGAAATTGCGCGGTTATGCAACACTGTACCCATATAAAAAAAATTATGATTTTTTTTTTCACACAAATAGAGCTTTCTTTTAATGGTATTTAATCACCACTGTGTTTTTTTTATTTCTTGCTAAACAAATGAAAAAAGACTGACAGTTTTGAGGAATAAAAACACGCTTTTCTTTTCTGTTATAAATTTTTGCAAATCCTCTTGATTCATACCTTTAGGCCAAATTGTATTCTGCTGCATTTTTTTGTGAAAATAACCCAAATCAGTGTATATTATTTAGTCCACAAACTATGGTATATACTATGTGTGCTTGTGATATATATATATATATATATATACAGTACAGACCAAAAGTTTGGACACACCTTCTCATTCAAAGAGTTTTCTTTATTTTCATGACTATGAAAATTGTAGATTCACACTGAAGGCATCAAAACTATGAATTAACACATGTGGAATTATACCTCACAAAAAAGTGTGAAACAACTGAAAATATATTTCATATTCTAGGTTCTTCAAAGTAGCCACCTTTTGCTTTGATTACTGCTTGGCACACTCTTGGCATTCTCTTGATGAGCTTCAAGAGGTAGTCACCTGGCGCAGCCCCCCATCACTCTTTTTCTTGGTCAAATAGCCCTTACACAGCCTGGAGGTGTGTTTGGGGTCATTGTCCTGTTGAAAAATAAATGATGGTCCAACTAAACGCAAACCGGATGGAATAGCATGCCGCTGCAAGATGCTGTGGTAGCCATGCTGGTTCAGTATGCCTTCAATTTTGATTAAATCCCCAACAGTGTCACCAGCAAAGCACCCCCACACCATCACACCTCCTCCTCCATGCTTCACGGTGGGAACCAGGCATGTAGAGTCCATCCGTTCACCTTTTCTGCGTCGCACAAAGACACGGGGGTTGGAACCAAAGATCTCAAGTTTGGACTCATCAGACCAAAGCACAGATTTCCACTGGTCTAATGTCCATTCCTTGTGTTCTTTAGCCCAAACAAGTCTCTTCTGCTTGTTGCCTTTCTTTAGCAGTGGTTTCCTAGCAGATATTCTACCATGAAGGCCTGATTCACACAGTCTCCTCTTAACAGTTCTAGAGATGTGTCTGCTGCAAAAGGTGGCTACTTTGAAGAACCTAGAATATGAAATATATTTTCAGTTGTTTCACACTTTTTTGTTGTGTATAATTCCACATGTGTTACATTCATAGTTTTGATGCCTTCAGTGTGAATCTACAATTTTCATAGTCATGAAAATAAAGAATACTCTTTGAATGAGAAGGTGTG
Source organism: Rana temporaria (assembly GCF_905171775.1). Classification (NCBI taxonomy): domain Eukaryota; kingdom Metazoa; phylum Chordata; class Amphibia; order Anura; family Ranidae; genus Rana; species Rana temporaria. The sequence continues at coordinate 153,567,483 of NC_053493.1, read as the reverse complement.
TCCAAACTTTTGGTCTGTACTGTATATATACACACACACACACACACACACACACACACACAGTTGTGCTCATAAGTTTACATACCCTGGACGAATTTATGGGTTCTTGGCCATTTTTCAGAGAACCTGAATGGTAAACACGAGCGAAAAAAAGTTTGTTATGGTTTGGCTGAAGCAATTTATTATCAATCAACTGTTTACTCTTTTTAAATCATAATGGCAACAGAAACTACCCAAATTACCCTCATCAAAAGTTTACATACCCTGGTGATTTTGGCCTGATAACATGCACACAAGTTGACACAAAGGGGTTTGAATGGCTATTTAAAAAGGTAACCATCCTCACCTGTGATCGGTTTGCTTGTAATTAGTGTGTGTATAAAAGGTCAATGAGTTTCTGGACTCCTGACAGACCCTTACATCCTTCATCCAGTGCTGCACTGATGTTTCTGGATTCTGAGTCATGGGGAAAGCAAAAGAATTGTCAAAGGATCTGTGGGGAAAAGGTAGTTGAACTGTCTAAAACGGGAACGGGATATAAAAAGATGGCCAAAGAATTGAGAATGCAAATCAGCAGTGTTCAAACTCTAATCAAGAAGTGGAAAATTAGAGGTTCTGTTGAAACCAAGCCACGGTCAGGTAGACCAACTAAAATTTCAGCCACAACCACCAGGAAAATTGTTAGGGATGCAAAGAAAAACCCACAAATAGCTTCAGGTGAAATACAGGACTCTGAAAACATGTAGTGTGGCTGTTTCAAGATGCACAATAAGAAGGCACAGAGTCGCCAGAGGAAAGCCATTACTAAGCAAATCCTACAAAGTATCCCACTTACAATATGCCAAACAGCACAGACAAGCCTTTTGGCACAAAGCCATTTGGAGTGATGAGAACAAAATTTTGCATTTTGCCCACAACCATAAATGCTACATTTGGAGAGGCGTCAACAAGGCCTATGATGAAAGGTATACCATTCCTACTGTGAAACACGGAGGTGGATCACTGACGTATTGGGGATGTGTGAGCTACAAAGGCACGGGAAATTTGGCCAAAATGAATGCAGTATGTTATCAAAAAATACTGGAGGAACATTTGAATTCATTAGCCAGGAAGCTGCGCATGGGACGTATTTGGACATTCCAAAATGACAATGATCCAAAACACAAGGCCTAGTCCACCTGTCATTGGCTACAGCAGAATAAAGTGAAGGTTCTGGAGGGGCCATCTCAGTCTCTTGACCGCAATATCATTGAGCCACTCTGGGGAGATCTTAAACATGCAGTTCATGCAAGACAGCCCAAGAATTTACAGGAACTGGAGGCTTTTTGCCAAGAGGAATGGACAGCTTTACCATCTGGCAGATAAAGCGCCTCATCCACAAATACCACAAAAGACTTCAAGCTGTCATTGATGTCAAAGGGGGCAATACATGGTATTAAGAAATGGGGTATGTAAACTTTTGATCAGGGTCATTTGGCTAGTTTCTGTTGCCATTATGATTTAAAAAGAGTAAACACAGTTGATTGCTAATACATGGCTGCAGCCAAACTCTAACCATGAGTGAAAAATGTTTTTGTGTTCTTCATATTCTCTGAAAAAAAATCTGAGAAATCAATAATTCTGCCAGGGTATGTAAACTTATGAGCACAACTCTGTATTTATATGGACATTGATAAATACTGATGTACTGACAGCCTCGTCTCATTTTTTTTTTTTTTTTATGAGGCCCAAAAATGCCAGGACAGTACAAATATCCCCTCAAATTACCCTTTTTTTGGAAAGTGGACATTACAAGATATTTAGTAAGAGGCATGGCGATATTTTTTGAATTTGTAATTTTCCATCAAGATGTTTTTTTTCTTTGTTTCTTTTACATACTACCACTAATACAGTACAACTTCATCATAAAACTGGTGTGGCGGTGATCAGGGACACTGACTGGTGACGGGATATAATTTTTTTTTTTTTTTTTAATAAAACACCACTGTGACCAGAGCAATACGGTGTTAACATAATAACATTGTACTGCTCTGGGAAAGTGATCAGGATTTATTTTACACATTGATTGCTTATGCCAGTGAATTTCACTGTTAAGCAGCTATTTTTACGGAATGAAATTGATTCATTCAGTGTGCGGTGTTGTGATTAGCTGTGATTGGCCACAGGTAATCACATGGTACAGATGGGCTGTTATTGGCCCTGTCTGTATCATGTGATCAATCACAGCTAGAAACACGTGAGGTGGGTGTTTGATCTCCTGGGGGAGGCGGTCTCCTCGAAGGGATTTATCTCTCAATGCTATGCCATCCTACTACAATACTTCTTGAGACAGCACCCAGTCATGGTAAGTGAAAAATGGGAGAGGGACGTGGGACAATTGGATGGAGAACAATGGGAGGAGATATTTCAGGGGGTGAGCTCCTGCTCACTGAATGTGGCTCAGCGACTCACTCAGATATACATTATCTTCAGGGTGTACTATACGCCGCACAGGCTACAATTGATGGGAATGCAAACGGATGATATGTGTACCCGATGCAAACGTGACCATGGAGATCTCATACACCTCCTGTGGAGATGTCCCAAACTGCATAAGTATTGGTCTGAGGTGATGAGTACTGTTAATTCTGTATTTGGAGTATCCATGCCCGTGGATCCCAAAGTATATTTACTGGGGGTGTTGGAGGAATTTGTTGAGGAGGTGTACACAAGGGAGGCGGTGCAAAGGGCGTTGTTCCAGGCCAGAAAGTTGATTATGGTACACTGGAAATCTGAGACCCCCCCCGACTTTGAGGGAGTGGATTAATAAGATGGGCGAAATGCTACGCATGGAGAAACTCATATACCAGCACAGGGGAAGCAACCGTAAATATGAGAACCTTTGGGCTCCGTGGCTGGATACACCGGGGCTTTCACCGGTGGATCTGGTTATGGATAGGTTGTTGGGAGTGAATGTGGGATAAAGCTTGTAATTTCGGGAAATGTATACCGGGGGGTGGAAGGAGTGCCCAGTGATGGAGTGCCCGGCTGGGACTGATCTATGCCGAATGTGATCTTGGTTCTGCTGTGTAATGTTGAATGCCATACGCTGTATACCACCTTTTTTATCAATAAAAACTTTTTTGTTGGATTAAAAAAAAAGAAACACGTGAGGTGCATTT